>NC_043968.1:42993819-43338319 GCF_902148855.1 Sphaeramia orbicularis | reverse complement strand
TATGAGAGGATTTTGTGTAAAATACCATTACTTTGGAAGTAAGTAAGTAGTGTCTATCAGACTGTGTAATTTTCAGTGAGAATCAATATTGAATGTGCAGTTAGACAACAATTAAAAACTGCTATTCAAGCATTAATCGTCTGATTCATTGGAAAGAAAGTTAATGTTGGTTGTGCAGTAAAACTCAAAATGTCATCATTCATTAAAATCATTTTATGACTTTGAAATTGTGTTGAGTGTCAGGGTGTTGCTAAGAATTTTTTATAGGAATGTGCTTTCAAGAGTCAGTGGAAGTGGGGTATTGACGTATTGATATGTGCATTTTCATGACAGTCTGTGAGTGTCCATGAGAGTGACAAAGAGACTGATTTAGTATGTGCCTCATGTACAAACCTTCCATGCAGACCAAGGTACACACACCCACGCACCCACTCAGTGCTCCTTCTCTCTCTCTCTCTGTTGGCAGAGGTTCAGTGTGTCCTGTCCTTGGTGTGTGACAGGTCTTTACAGAACAAGCCTTCCTCTCTGGGCGGCAGAATCAAAATTCACCATAGCGGATAGGTTCGTGCCTGGGGGGAATACTGGGAGATTTAAAAATGCTGAGTCTCTAATCGATCTTAGCACATTCTTATTCTGCTGTCTTTCTTAAATCTTTGTCTTTATCCTGTTTCTCTTTCGGCATCATTACAACGCTGCTGCAGATAGAGATGGATGATGCGATCCCAACCCTTTCCATTTAAAAGAAAAGGACATTTCTTCTCCTAAAGCATTTATTACCTTAGGTTTAGTTTCAGGGTGGAAATGAATTTAGAGTTGCTGCGATGAAACATCTTTGTGCCTGTTCTAATTAGATTAACCTGTCCTAAAAAAATCAAACCTTGCATTTCACTGAACAATCACAGCCATTAGAATGCAGTAGGTTCACTCATTATCCAAATCCCTATTATTACAAATGCAGTATGTCTTTAAGAAATGTTATTTCTCCAACAACTTACACCTAGGGCGTGACATCAAAAATGATCCATCTCTAGACCCTAGGCTTTTACATCTGTTTCCTAATGACAGATAATTGCATGCCGTCAAATGCAATCATCCGCAGTTATTGCATTAAAAAAAAAGGAGTGAAGTGAAACATCTAGCCATAAATCATTCCACAAAGCCCAGTTATTCCACATAGTGTGGATGAATCAAGTGGCAACACCAGCTTTGGAAAACGTTCTTTGGAGAAAGTGCCCTTGGGCTTTATCACTGCGATAATGCACTAACAGCCATTGACATCCCCAAAGGTTACCACCAGCCTAAGATCATAATGTTAATCAGAGCTGGAGAGATACATACCCAACACAACTCTGGTCTTCCCAATGCTGCCAATGATTGTCAACTGGAAGTGGACCTGGGAAGCTAGACCTGGGAAAGTATTGGAAATGACAAAGCCTGATAACACTAACACTAACACAGCTTCAGCCAGTCATGAACATATTTTCACACTAAGCCCAGCAGACTAGAGGGGTGGAACTGAATATTTACATGGTGTTCACAATATAAAACATTTATGCTACTGGGCATCACCAGGTAGGTAAAGAGGAAGGGCACTAGACCTTATCAAGGTTATAATAGTTTTGGATTTTTCATCATAGTTTAGTTTTATTTTGTTTTGACTTTTTTTTCTCTAATTCAGTTAGTTTTAATTAGTTTTTAGAGCAGGTTTGCTAGTTTTATTAGTTTTTGTTATTTTCTAAATGCTTAGTTTTAGTTTAGTTTAGTTTAGTTTTAGTTTCTTTATATCTTTTGTCTTCTTCACCGTCGAATTCAAATAAATCCCAGACAGGACTCTGCTTTCTCCTAACTTTAGTCTCCATGTTTCCAGGTAGAGTGGGGACGAAAAGACGACTCTAAACAACAAGTAACAAGAAGTGACAGACCATTAAATATCATATGGTGCCAGCAGCTAACATTGCTTGAGGGAAATAAATCGATTTCATATCAATCCGACATTGACAAAGATGAAAACGAAGGGAATTTTATCCATAATTTTTATACATTTTAGTTAGTTTTTGTAAGCACACAAAACAGTTTCAGTTAGATATTGTTTTTTTCTTTTAATTATAGTTTTTATTTATTTCAGTTAACCAAAATGGTTTTACAATTCTAGTTTTCATCATATCGTTAGTTTTCGTTAACGTTAATAACCTTGGACCTTACCACTAAAGCAGATAAAGCCACAACTCAGGGCTTTCACACTGACAGGACTTCATGCCGGTTCTGGTTCCTGCACCTAATTGGCCAGTGTGTTCACCCTGGGAAAAAATGGTTTCGGAACCTGATTCTCAGCTGGAACCAGAAAAGGCTGGTTCTCCCTCATGAATGGTGACATATTCAGTGGGTATGTCATATTCTGGTCTGTGAAAACAAGTGGGAAGTAGAAGAGGAAAAATGGAGAAATGCTGAGTAACATCCTCCTACTTTGATTCTGCTTAAACTGGTGAGAACGTGGGCTGGTTCACCAGAAAACCACTACATTTTGAGACTCAAGAACAAAGCCAGAACCAGAAGTGTGTCTGTCTGAAAGCACTAGAAATTTTGCGTCAAGAGAGTATATCTGTGAGCTAGGGCTGGGTGATATGGAAAAAAATCATATCACGATAATTTTTTATATAGGGCAATATCGATATGTATCACGATATAAATCAAATCGCTTTTTTTGTCAAGCGTCAATTTTCCGTTACTCATAAGTTAGTTGTGAAGACATCAGAAGGTTATTTTTGATTCATTTTCTGTTGGAATTTGAACATGACAGATGTGCTGAAGAATACTATATAACTGTTAAATAAACAGATAAATTAAACAGATACATATATTTTAAACTAAACTAAAAGTCTGACCAGCAGGCAAAAACTTTCAAGTTTTAAAAGAGAACACAAACAAAACAGACCATCTTCACCAAACAATACCGGGGCTATATACTTGGGGGTACGTTCCTTAAGTGCTGTAACTGGCGTAAAACTGAAAGTGAAACTTAATGAAAGGTGAGTGTTTGCATTCTTCACATAGGCTTCATGTATTTGTTCAGTACACCTCTGTATTGTATTGAAGGCCTGGTGGTTCACACCCTACTTTTCAGTAATCTGGTCGCCCGAGTTCTTGGTGACATTTTCTCCTGAGGGAACACTCATTGTCTCCTGCTGCAGCCTAAGCATTAGTGTGTGTGCTGTGGCTGCTCTTCCCCCTGTGCTGTGTGCATTAACCTAACTTTAGGTGGCTCTAGCATGATTGGTTCGGTGTGGCGCTACTTCATTATGATTGGCTTTTCTTATATCTGTCAAAACATGGACGAATGAATTCTTTCGAAATTGTATTGAGCATGTCTCATATTTCTATCAAGGAAAATGTTTGTTGTGATATATATTGTTATCATATTTCTATCAAGGAAAAGTTATTTTGTGATATATATCGTTATTTTATCACCCAGCCCTACTGTGAGCGGATGCTGTTGCTATATGAACGGAGTCTGATCAACCCTGCCTGGGTAGCCTGGGTCTGGGTGTCTGATGACCTCAAACACACAGTGATTCCAGATTACATCACAGATGATGTGTTGCAAATCTACCAGATGTGTATTTCATATTGGGTTTTGAGTGCAGCTGGTGTCATGGTGTTGCTTCCAGAAGAGAAGCCACGCTCTGAGGTTCACACTAAGATATGACAGCAAACTGTGGGTGTGTGTTTTTGTGATTGTACGTTGTGTGAGTTAGGGTGTCTGATGTCTGAGCTCTTACCTTGGCAAGTAGTCATTTTGTCGAGATGTTTTCATAAATTTGATCACATTTAATATAGCACAGCAACAACGAACAATTTAATACACTTGGTGTAAAGCCTGCCAAAGTAAACAGTCATAACGGCGAACTATACAAATATGTATTATTATTTAGACATAAATTTGATTAATATACAGCCCTAGGTTATCCTTTACAAAAACATAGGTTCAGACATGTACATTATGTCCCCTTGTTGAAGGAGGCTAAACTAATTTCCTGAAATATGAATATTACAATGTGTCATTGAGGGAATAGTTATTATTAACACATTCTTTTTCTATAGTGATCATTATTATAATATGGAACAGAAACTAGTCCTTTATTCACATAAGCTCATGTCTCTTGTTGTGACTGACACCTGCCAGCTATATCCTTGCTGCATGCCAATCTAAATGTCTGTAGACAGTAGTTTTAGCTCAGATAGAAGACGTATGCATGCACAAGGGTAGATAAGCAGATTATTTAAGGTTAGTAAGACACATAACTGTGACTTCACGCTGTGTAGGTGCTGTTGTGTCTCTGTTGTTTTCACCACGTGTCCTCAGATACTTGGCTGACACCTCTGCTGCTTACAGCTGCCATATGGTTGACTGGTGTGCTTTGTTGTCATGTGACAATAAAATTGACATTGTTGTTTTCACAGTGGGTTCAATTTGTACTGGGCTTATAAAACAAAGCAGATGACATTACAAAATTCTTGTGGCTTAATCTAGAATAAAAGCATCCTTTGAATGGGTAATGGATTTTTCAAGTAAAATGTTGCGGTATTTAAAGGAGCATAGGGTGATGTATAAATTTGTCTACCATTAAATGGGCTTTTATATTGTATCGTTTTTTGATGAAATGTGATTTTTTTTTTCTCGTACAGCTACAGTAAATTTATTTCAAGTGGATACACATTACATGCTCTGTTAAAACACTGTGACTTTTTTTTTTTTTTAAAAGCTGACAAATATTTTAGTATTTTTAATGTAAAGAGAATTCAAAGGAAAGACTCATCTGTTACTAATGTAGAGGAAATGTGAGCCTTACTAGTTGAAAAGCTACCAAAGCTGGTCATTTTTTGATGTAAAATCTGACTCAGTTGTAGCCTTGAAAGATCAAATGAGACTGGCTGTCATTCTACAGTAAGAGGTCGGGCTGTTTCAGCATGTTTTTGTGTAGGAGGTTTGGCTCCAAGGAAGAAATTCTGCAAATGGCCTTGTAAGATAGTGCTCTGCTGAGTTTTGATGGTCTGTGATTCATTTGGAGTTGAGTCAAGTTGATGGGTTTCCAATGAGTATATCTGTGTGCATTTTGTTGTTTGGTTTCATTTATTATCATCACCGTCATCTTCACCAGAAGCTGTTATTTTCTGTATAGTATGTCACGCCATCAGAGACGCAGAGGATTTGAAGATGTGGTTGTAATGATAATGAGCTGGGAGATATTTTCTTTTGGGGTACATTTGGAAATTTTTCAACTCTACTGTGCTTTTCCCCGTATTATTTATCCATTTGCATTTTAACCAGCCTCACTGCTCTAAATTCCAAATGATTTCTGTGAATCTCCTCACAGAACACTCTGCTCAATGCATGTTGTTTTGCTCACTAGAGTCTACTTTTAAAATGTAAATTTGCTGATTTTGTGGTTGACCATAATGGACCTCAGCAGTCTTTTCATCCCAGTTACCTTGGCTGAAGTTCTATGCAACACCCATGGGTTCAGTATCCTCATGAAAGAGCCTGGGGCCCTGCTCCAGATGGTAGACAAAGCCGTTTTACTGCATCGTCATTGCTACATTACTCAAACGTTATCACTCCTGCCTACAAAAATCCATCTGTGCTCACACACTAACTTGAAGATCCATCATCTTGACACTTGTATTGAAACAATGACAATAATGACAGTATGAGATGGATCTCAGAACAGCACGTTGCACGTTTAAACTGGCAACTTTTGTCCTAAGATCAATTTTTTGAAATGAAGTTGTCAGATGAAATTGTATTCTTTGTAAAATAGTAGCATTTAAGTTGTGCTCTACATATTTATAGAGAGGCTGTATATCTGGAGTGCATTGTTTCTGTAACCCTGACTGTTTTAATGAGGCCACAGAAGAGTTTCTCCCACTTAACTTTCTGTTGTGGTTGAGTTTCAGAAGGAATCAATGAAGGATTTAGAATAGGTTTAGGATGCTTGCTCATTCTCTCTCCTGCTTACTTTGACACACTCACACATGCACATGTCCACACATGTGCCCACTCTTATCCTTGCTCCTCTTGACTAATTGGGTGTAGATGCTGAGTAGTGTGATCCTCCATCTAGTACTCTTTGTGTGTTTGACGTAATGTGTTTTTCAGTGTTCCTGTGCATGCATGTGTGTTTATGTGTTTGTACATGCTTAACTTTCGTTAATCAATCATCCTGCTCCACTGATCTATAGCTTGTGCACAGGCTGTGTCCATGCTTGTTGAAAGGCTGCATCTTTAGGGATCTGTCTTCCACTGGATAACACTAGGACACAGACACTGTTTGCAAGCAATGGACGTTTCTTTTCTTCCTGAGTTTTACAAATTGTTTTGTCTACTTGGATCACCGTCTAGATTCATCACTCCTTCAATGAAACATAAAATGGTTTCTGTTTTCTGCTATGCTTCCCTTTTGTCTCCCCTCTTGCTTTGTTCAGAGTTTAGGTCATATGTGTTACAGGTCTTTTAGGTCAAAGAATTCTTTAGTGAGGAGTTTGATTTATTTGTGCATTTATATGGGCTGATTGCTTCAAAAGGCACTCACTCTTGCATGGTGTGCCCTGTGGTATATGTGAGACGAGGCCAGTGACCAATGATTCTCTGACAAATGAGCTGTGCATGGGTCTCTACCAGCTCATACATTACTGTCTGACCCTATCTGACCAGCCAGGCACCGGCATTTGGGGGACACTGGAGAGCATACTCACTGAAGCTCTTATTCAGTTTGAAATCATTAACTTAGTATTTATCACAGGAATATCCCTACATTCATTTTTTATTAGATTTTATTTCCAATACACTGAATGGCTCCACTGGGGTACTTAAAGGTTATTGGAACTATTCTGCTAAAGGGAAACTTGACAAACAATTCATCCCCTCAGAAAATCTTTCCCTGTTGTATTTCCTAGATGTGCGTCTCACTGCCCCATGATATAACATACCACTGTTTGGGGGTGAATTATTCTTTATTTAGTGCTGGTATTTTCTAATGTTTCTCTCTATTTTTCTGCTCAGATTTATACAGGAGATCGAGATGAACATGGGGCCAGGCCAGGCAAAGCAGTGCCAGCTTCGGGCCTTCCTCACTTACTACATCAATGACCTCTTCCTCAACCAGGTTAGTTAAATCAGTCCACGTACATGACATGAAGAACCAAAACTTTTTATACTGACCGAGTTGTACGTCGGCAAAGCTTTGGTGAAGTTTGAAGTTTGTTCCCAAAAAATCAATTCTCAATATGGTCAGTGATTAAAAAGTTGATGTTGAATTATTGAATACCACCGTCTGTTTCCGGTAGGAATTTATGTGCTAGATGGAACTTGATATAGAAATATTCTGACACAGTTTTAGTCTGACAGATTCAATATCACTAAAATCTTAAAAATGAAACTTGATAACACAAAAAAAATGTTCTCTAAATCAAGTACACTCAATTTAAAACCTTATATCTTAATACATATAGACCAATAGAAGGAAAATCCCTTTCATAAATCCAGAAATGACCAAAGCTGAGACATCTATAATCTACATGGTTAGAGACCAAATGATTGACTGTAGCTTAATTCTTTTGTGCTTGAAGAAAGTGTACACCTCTTTTGCTAGTTGCATTTTCAATATAATGACAATAAATATAAATCTTTGTTCCAAAACCATTAGGTGCGAACAGAGATCAATAAGGAAATTGAGGCAGTGAGCAAAGCAGCGGACCCCTTGAAGATCCTTGCCAGTGCTGACACCATGAAAGTTCTGGGTGTCCAGAGACCGCTGCTGCAGGTGAGGAATGTCCAATAAACAATTTTATGCAAAGAAGGGCCAAATATGGAATAAGTATCTGTACAGTATGAAGTAAAATCCTGTTTGATCTGAATGTGTTGTTTATTTCAGAGGTGTCACATTAGTGTGTCCTCTCCATGTAACATGTATTTGTCTGGGTGTTTACAGTGAAGTTGTAAGTGCTTTGATGGTTATTACAGGTCATCTTTCTATCTGCAGTTTAGATTGTAAACACTTGATGTGAATAGCCTCTTAGTTTATGAAACATAATTTCATATGAATACATGCACACTGCTTTCTGTGTTGCATGCATATGCACATGTGAGCACACACACTACCTGCTTGTTTGTTGTCGTTTCCCCTTTGTACCTCTGTTCATTGGGGAGGACTCTCCTGAGTACACTCACCTTACAGTTCTCTGTGATCTCTGTTGGCTCAGGGGCAGGAACACACACTCTCAGACAATCTTCCTCCCTCTCTGTTTCTCTCTTAGATCATTATGCCCACCCTGCCACCTATCTCACAGGATCATAATTGCGGCTGAAGTAGTGCTTGATCTTTTTTGGAGTTTGTAGCTGTTGCTAACTGGTTGTTTTATAACTTCACAGAAAGACACACACACACACACACACACACACACGCACACACACACACACACACACACAAAATACACTTGTGTCAACCATTTTCTCTTCCTTGAGGCCATTTTCTCTTGAAAGTAAACCTATGATTGTAATAGCTATGTTACCCAGGAACAGGGTACTTTACTGTACCTGCTGTAACCACGCATTGCTACAATAGCAGAAAATTACTTTTCTGTGTTTTTCTTTATTTGGGCGATGATGATAATGTTGGTCACAGTGTGTGTATATGTCTGTGATAACCTGTAGTGAGATTTCTTTTGTCACTCTGGTTTGTGGTGTTTGATGAGCCTTTGGTTAAAAGTGTAGCAATTTAGAACATTTTATTAAAGAACTAACTAATCTTGACTACCTCATTAACCAGACCACATTTAACCACAAGCTCATCCTACTGATTTTGGCAGCCACATTTTCAAAACAGGTTTGTGACGGGTTGAGGATTAAAACAGTGTCAAGATCCTGACAGTTGGCAGATTATTTCATGTCGCAGCTGTGAGAAATTCTAGATGTTGGGTGAAGGTTTGTCAGTGTCTGCAGTAATGTAATATGTTATTTTCATACACACATATTTTTGATAGGTCTGTTTGTGCTGTGTTTTTGTCCATGTGGTTGTCAAGAAAGACAATGTCCCCGAGAGATAGTTTGTTTGTGCTGTGGGTGTTTGCATTGCAGACCTTGGATATGTGCTGGTGTGTGCATATGTGCATTTAGTTGTGTGTTTGTTTCTGTCAGAGTATTCCTGTCTCTGTGCCTGCTTGTCTCACAGGGAGGGAACAGCGGTGGCAGTTCATTACAGAGAGAGAGACCGTAGGCGTTTGGAGTTCAGCGGGGTTTGTTTACGGCTCAGGCCCCTCCTTAACGAGGAGTGCAGCATCTTGCTAATTATGCTGCTGTGGCTAATGAGCCTTTCTGCTGATAGTGGGGAGTGCAATAAAACACTCCTTTTGTTTAGGCTTTTTGCCTTTTTTTAATTGGGCTAAATAAAAGAGCCTTCCACTCCTCCTCTCCTGCCATTCACATCCTAGGGTCAGGATGTCATTTGTGTATGTTTCTGTACTTTTTCATGCGTGTATTTATATCCATGTGGGGCAATGCTTTACAACCTATGTGTCCTTTTTTTTTTTTCTGGTATCCAATTTGTGAGCCTTCCCACTGATGTCTTTGATGGCCTTCATACTCAGTGTCACTGCTGGAACAGATTGCTCTTCCTCACTGTGTACTTTTTATTCACTTAGTTGTCATAAGAGCTTTTGAGAAGGGGGTTTGACACTTTTTTTAATCCAAAAAGGCTTAAGTATCTTTTAGGAGTAGCTTTGAACAAAATAAGGTTGTCAAGAGCTTCTAGCTGGCCAGGTGGTGAATCTGTTCAACTCTGTGACTGTAATGGATAATTAAAGATTATAGTGACAGTTTTAAATAATGGTTCCTAGATTTTCCAATAATGGGGCAGATGTGGTTTTGTTTGTGTGCTGTGTGCATATGTGTGTTTGCGAGTTTTTCTATGAATCAACTTTGAATGTAATTGTGTTTGTGTGCACAGAGGAACTGTGTGTGCTCCTTTTAAGAACCATTATGCTTTCTGTGCCAGTTGTTATCAAAAAGAGACACAGACCACTGGCATCAGAACTACTGCGTTGAGAGAGCTCAATATTGCTACACCACATTAAACACACACACTCATACACCTTGGCTGCAGCCACATACTGGAAACCATAGGGGAGCACATTTTATAGATGCATCTGTTCTCTGCAACCACTGAAGCACACACCGATGTGCATAACGGTTGGAATTGGAGGAAGACATTAATGCTTAGCATGTGGGGTTTAGTATGTTCTGGATTAGAGCTGCGGAGTCAGACAGATAATGGTGCACATCACTTTGTCATAACGCTGGGCCAAACATTGAATAAACGCAAGTTGTTTGTATCGATCACAACCTGTTCTGCAGCTTAAGAAATAATAATTGAGCCACTGTGACAAAGTAATTAAAGTCAGTGTGTAAAGGTGTCTTTTAAAGGCATGAGGATTTTCTTTTGTGCAGATGTGAAGCAAAAAGCTGCCATATAGATACAATTATGTTTCCTTTACAAATTTGTTGAAGAAATTAACTGCATTTAAATTAATGGCAACCAGACACCAATAATCTAGAAAATAAAAAAAAAGGAAGGAATTTCAGTAACAAACTTGAAAAGCACTTGGAGAGCGCAGATGTCCGCCAAGCCCCCCCCCCCCAACAAACAAACAGACAAACCCCGATGAAAACATAACCTCTGCCATTCCTTGACTGAGGTAACTAGAAAGAATTAATATTTACGAGTACACCACCAGAAGGTCATTTGAAGGACTTTATGTCAAATATCTACAGAAAATTGTCAATTGTATCCAAAGCATTGTGTGTTGATGTAGTACATGACTATATTGCAAACATTGAGTACAAAGTGTAGTGTAATTTTCTTAAACCAGTAGCATGAGACTAACTTTGGTGTTCACTTTCCTTGCTCTTCCTCTTGCAGACACTAACTTTAAAAGGGATAACTACCAGAATAAATACAGTATTTTACAGAGTAAATTTGAGATTATATTTAATTGTAATTGTGACTGTTAGCACTAAAAGTTTTTAATTTGTCCCTGTTATCCTGCAGGAAAAACATGTTTTGCTGCCACTGTAAAGGCTTTGTGATATCCTGTTTGCATTTGGTTTTGAACTGGAAATGTAATCAACTTTAGAAAAATATTAAGGTATATATTCTGTGTTTCCATTGTATTTTCAGGTATATCACAGAGGCCAACTTTTTTTGAGCATATAACATTTATATTCACAGCAAATTGATTTTTTTTATTATTATTATCCAACCCCGGTGTTGATAATATCTATTTCTGTAACCCTTTTGCAGCATGAAGGGAATATTTACGGATGTATTTCCATAATATTAACTTTCTGAGTAGATACATATTATTCAATATATATGAATTATTTGACCCTTAGCCTGGTATATCTCAGCAGGAGAAACAGGGTGTGTGACTTTGTGGACACATTGCATAGGAGTCAAGGTGAGTATCTGTTTTTAGCTGTGGTTATACAGCCCATTATAAGCAAGGCTCATGCAGTCATGGCCTATGTTAATAAGTAATATTGATATGGGCAATGATTTGCCTATCACAATGTACCAGCAGCGTCAAAGCTTGCATTTATATATCATGTTCATATATTATAAAATAATCATATGATTATGAGTGCAGCACTGGCTGTATTTTGTCCACTAGGGGCCATGAGATAAGTGCTGACTGGGACAGTCTATACTTCAGTGTGAAAGGTTAACATCCATTCATTTGTTGGTGTGATAGCATAAGCTGAGCTGATAAGTCTCCAGAGGTGCAGTAGTGTTAAAGAAGGAAAGAGGGCAACTGAGCCAGAGGCTCAGCTTATTTCAGTTTTTGTTTTTTGATACCTGGTTTTATTCCTACCTCATCTATAATTTGGTCTCTTTGGTTTTTTTATGGTGACCATTGTTTTTTTTTTTTGTTTTGTTTGTGTTATTTTTTCACAGATGAGGCTCCCTCCAACATACAGTATAACAACACACAAAGGTGCATGCTGTTGGCCATAGCAGTGTGATGCTATCTGTTCCTCTTTGGTGTTGCCACTGATTGATTCATTTAATTAGAGTTGGATCTAGGGAAGGGATAGGGGAGAGAGATGGGGAATAGAAAAGAAGAGCAAAGTAGGAAAGGGAGGGTATGGTCACTCTGCTGGATAGCTCTGGAGATTGGCTCCATTAATCTTGGTAGACCCCCCTCCACCACCCCAATGTCCCCTTTACACAAACAATTTGTGACACACCAATGTAGAAGAATACAAACACATTTGCACTTGTCCTTAGAAGTGCTATTTGCACATGTAGGTTCATGTAGGTTCAGTCAGATGTAATGAGAATAGTTCACAAAACAACAGCTAACATGCTATACAGTATTTCTGTCCTGACGACAGCGCTGTTGAGCCATCTGCATGTGTAGACCAGCTCCATGCTTGAGTGGCTGAGTGAGGAGAGACTGTGAATGCAGATCAATTTTGTGTATTCTCCTTGTTTACTTCATCAGCCAAGACCGCAGCAAAGCTGTAATTACATTAGGCATTGGTCTTTGCTTTTCTGCTAAGTATCACTCAGCTTTGTCCCAGTGTCTTCAAACAATAGCCACTAACTGGTCCTTTTGTATCTGTGTTTGTTATTTGTGTGTGCATGAATGTGTGTTTGTGGGTGGTTTGTGGGTGTTTGTATGCACACTTAGCCAGTTCTGGAGCCAGAAGACTGATTTTACTCACTCACCATCATCCACTGGCTATACTGCAGATATGTTCAGCTGTCGATGGCCTGCTAATGATGTTGACCTTTTAGATTTCATATTCACATGTTGCTTTGTGAGCGGGGAGGCAGGAAACAGGCATACACACATATACTTGTGTTACTCGTGCATACACAGACTTGTACATCCACCTCCAGTAACTGTAATGACACTGACCTTTTTATTTGTGCTGATGTGTGTAGGCATTGTTTATTTGTGGGGGGCTGATCGCTTCCTGTTGATTGGCGCCCTGCTGCCCCCCCACAAACTTCACACGATTACACAATCCACACACACACACACACACACACACACACACACACACTGTGACGATTAGAGCGTAGTGGGTGGGTGGGGGGTCCCTTTATTAAGAAGACTCTCAGCACTCGTTTCCCATCAACAGACACAACAATCATAACACAATGCACCCGTTTGTTGCATCCACTATGCCCTGTGATTGGGACACAAGTGGGAGTGGGAGGAAGAAGGAAAAAGGGTTTTTAGGGGGTTTATGTGAAAGCAGGGAAACACACAAGTGCATGTAACCCGCAAAGTGTGACACACATTACAAACATTACCAGAACTGAAAGCAAAATTATTTCTGTTCATTAATAAGGTTTTACCAAACAGGCCTGTTAACAGTAAAGGAAATAATCTGAATGCTTTTTCACTTAGTGCAAATATTTTCTATTGCACCCTTCTAATTTATCTGTCATGAAATAGATTGTCTGAGCATCCAGTTGACAATTATTGTTTTGCCATTATGAAGAATCAGTGAATGAGGCATCTAAAAAAAAAAAAAAAAAACATGCCAGAGCACTTGGAATGAGTCTCTTTAAGCCTCAGTCACAAAGCTTCTTACGAACGATGGGTTTGTATGAATCTCTAGGTTTGTACGAGCTGTGTAGACATTCATGGAGGGAGCAGTAATTTCTTACGGCCGTCTTATGAAGTCAGTAAGGCTGCCGTTCAAAATGTAAGAGCAACTTGAGGCCTCTGTGAGAATGATGTGATTTTGTGTCATATGAACACCGTATACAGTTGTCACAGTCTTCGTAAGGGTGCCTTGGGACCTTCCTCTGTCAGACCTGTGGCCACTTCACAAATTATTTTGTCATGAGGTGAATGTACATCAGCCCTACGTGAAACTCATGGTGCTCTCAAGTCGATGGTAGGAACATCTTATGCTGTTTCAAATATTTAGATCGGTATATAAACAGTGGCCATGTACTAAAAGTCCGGTGTCATGATCATCGCATTCAAGATGGTAATAATGCCCACAAGACTGAAACTTCTGCAGCTACAAGATGAAGAAGAGGAAAGTACAGCGGTTGTGGCCACCGTGTTGGTCCGACAGCAGAGGAAGAAGCGGGACATTCTAAAGCGCTTAACATTAAAAAAACAGCTTAATGTAATTTAATGCCCCAGAACAGTGATCAGTCATCACAAAAGTTCTTGTGGACATCTGTAGTCATGTCCACTTTCACCTGTGCAAATAAACTTAACATAGGTTAATTTTAGAGTACTGTTCACTCATTATTTCTTTCATTCATTCATTCATTCATTCATTTTCTGAACCACTTGGTCCGGTCGCGGAGGCGCTGGAGCCTATCCCAGCATTAGAGATGTCCACGAATAATTTCGTGATGATTGATGCCCTTTTCAGGCATTAAACTATGATAAGCTATTTTTACATTAAGTCTTTTAGAATGGTGCGAGTTTGATGTGTTTGGGATCGTGTGCTGTCCATGGTGCTGAAATACACGTTGCTGTAAAATATGCAGGAACCATGACCTGTGCTGTTTGAAATTAGGAGTCATAATAAAACATCAGATGAACAAATTTGAAGTAGAAGGTATAAAAATAAAACAAAGATACACAAGAATAATAGAGGGAAGTGAACGTTAAAAACACTAACCATCCGACACACACATGCATCACCCTGATACTTGTCCCTGTGGACTGTGCATTACAGATTTAGCGTTGCAGATTTGGTGTTGTTTCACACTTATTTTTCTGTTAATAAAACACTTTTGCTTCAGTGCCGTGCATTTGAGTCCAGTCTTGAACATTTGTATTCGACCCCCTCAAAGAACGCCACGAATGCTGCACAAATTACACACTACCACCTATAAACACCTTACGTCCACCTTAAGAAAGCCGTGCGAATCTCTGTCTGTGCGTCCGTTCGTATGAACGCCGTAAGGGACACCTAAGAACAATGTAATGTGTTCTTGTGATCTGCATGCGTTCTGGAAAGGCCTCCTGATCCATGAATGTTGAGCGCGGTTCTTACATTGGTCATAAGGCATTTGTTAGTGCGCCGTGCAAAAGGAGGTTTCATACTGCGTTTGTGGAAAATCTTGGACAAGATCACTCACCCGGCTGTGAACTTAGGAATGGTCCACGAACACTCCATTCTTATAAGTCCACCTTGAGAAGGTCGTAGAAAATGGTCCATAAATTGTTCACACGGTGTTTGTAGCCATTCGTAACGTCATTTGTGACTGAGGCTTTAATCTGTTGTCCTTCTCTGAGTAATCTGTATTCATTTAGATATGGAGTCTTTTTTGTTTTCTGAGATGATTTGATTTTATGCTCTTATTTTGACCTTGATAGAAAAACTAAGTGTTTGCATTTTTCCACATGCTCTGAAAGTCAAAAAGTGAAAAGAAAGAGACTTTTTTTCTGACTTTTCATTTATTTCTAACTTACTTTTTTTGCCCTTCGACTATTTTCAATCACAGAGAAACTGCAGTCACAAGGCTGCTGATTCTTTATTTGTATGTTTAATAATAATTCACCCTATATCTACATGTTGCAGTGCTTAAGGTCACAATCTTTTAGTACAACATACTATGCATGCAAAATTCATACTGACCTTCTGGATAACCTCTTAGTGTCATGGAAAATTTTGAAAATGTGTGTGTTAAAATTTTGATTGTAAGCATTATTAGGGTAAAAATAATTGTTGAAGAAATGATTTGCTTTTTATTTTTCTACTAAATGCTAATGCTGGGTGTTGAGTTCAGCTCATCTCAAATCTTTATTTCTGTTCTGCCTCCTTTCTCACCTCTGAAGGTGTAACAATCCCTACCACCTACCTTTGCTGGTTATCTCACACCAAACACATGTACTCCTGAGGCTTGCGCCCAGCTGCCCTGGGCTTCCAACTAGCTTCTGCAATGAAGCTTTATTTATTTATTTATTTTGTCACAAATGTTGTACAGCTGTGCTTTGTTTATATGTAGTATATCTTTATGTAGCTATAATAGGTATATCATAAGTGGGCATATGCGTCTGAGAGAATTTAAATGAGCCTGAACTGCTACAGCCTAAGGAAGTACAGGTTCACACCATGCAGTCTACCACTGACAGAGTCTCTGTGTGTAACAAGACATAATCTTTGCCTTTGGAGGGAGAGAGTTAGAGAGAGGGAAGTTGAAATGTCAGCTGTACCACAAACATGCCCTTTGGTTTGACGGAAAGACGGTATTGGCTGTAGGCACCTGATAAAAGTTACAGCTTGAATTTTTAGAAAGAAGTCAGTGCTCTGAATTGCAAATGACTATTCTTGCATTGCTGTGAGCACACACATTGTTGCATGTGTGTGAAAGTATATGCACTTATTCACTCATACTGTGGCTCCATATTGGCCTAATAAGGCTCAGAGAAGAATGTAGATCCATTACCGAACTCATTACCTCTAATACAAGTTTTAACCTCACTCACAGTCGTCACTGTTTCCTTGCCTGCAACCGCACTGATGGCAGTCAGTTCTGATAAATTACTCCAAGATTGACAAGAACAATAATTTATGAATAATTATTTTAAAAGGTCGTCCATCTCACATTGACTAGAAGGCAATAACACTGTTAATTAGAGAAAAGCCAGAAAAAGCCAAAAGGATCATGGCATGATTAGTGAAATGCCTTTTTGCTTAAGATGTGGAATCAGTTGGCAGATTTCAACTCTAGTACATGAAGAATCTCCACATTTCACCCTGCATGTGTGGGTGTAAATGGGATGTGTGTAATATGGAAGCCCATCTGCAATCAGCCAAGTGTGATATTACTCCTCATCTCTCAATTAGAACACTTACAAGCACTGCATTAAGCTTCGCCTTAGCAGTAATGACAATGGAGGTGAAATAGAAGATGTTTTCTTTTAATAACTCAGTCCCACCGAAAATGTATTTGTAGTCATCTCATACAAGCATGTTTATTAAGCTGTTCTATAAACATCATAGATAAATCCTAGTAAATATTGTATTTGATTTTGATTGATTTGTTTCTTTCATTTAATAATCAATTCTGAACTCAACACTGTCATATCTATAACTCTGTTTAGTTTCCATAGATTTTATCGAGAAGGCAGATGATGAAGACAAAATGATAATGATGATTGACTCATTGTGCAAATAAATAAGCAGGTTCGAATCATGGTATGTAACAGTCAGGCAGAAGGCTGATCACATCTTTGATTAGAGGTGACTGCTCTTGATCAGTAATGCCATATTGAGTTTGCATGTGCACTCTTTGGAGGTCTGGACCCTTAAACTAAAGTCCTGAAAGCCCATAAAGGGGTGTGTGTGTGTCTATATATATATATATATATATATATATATATATATATATATATATATATATATATATATATATATATATATATATATATATAGTTAATTAGACGAGTAAATGGATGATGAAAAAAGCAGAGATTAGCAGATTGCAGGCCAAAGATGACAGAAGCTGACAGAATCCCCATGAGAGCCATGGGTCATTATTGTCCGTGTCCCCATTGTTAGTGACATAATACACACTTGAGAGGACAAAATCACACTACACAAAAATTACACAGTCATTGTCAGAGTTTACACAAACTTAAACACATACCCACTCATGTACACACAAACAAAAAAGCATGTGTTGCGGTTCAGCAGCTACAAGCGTGAGGGCCATCCGTTGTGTGTCGGGGGAGTCTTCGAAGTGTGGCGCTAGTCTGACGTTGATGAATGATCTGTCAAGACCATATCCCACTCATGCCCAGCTCCCCTTTACCCAGGAGAATGAGTGCATGTGTGTGGGAGAGACAGAGGTTGTGTCTGCATGTGTTTGTGTTGATGTGCATGTTTGCAGTTGCGCAAATGCACTGCTGAGTGTGTGTTATTTTGGCTATACTTGGTCACACATGTGAATGGGGTGGCTGAGGCATTACACGAGTCAGCAGTTAAGGGTCAGGCCGTGAGTGAAATGGCACAGAGTGTAGGGTTAAACACTTTGACCCCTCTACAACCTTCAGGGGCACCCCACTATTTTAATGGGGAAATCCATGATCCGTTTCTGATACAAACCTGAGCCCCTGCCCACCACTCACCCCCTCCAAATCCACAAGCTGTACTAACAGAGTCCACTTGTTATTCACGCTTGCTTGGACTTCCTTTTTTTACCTTGTATTGTCCGCCTCAGTGACACTTTGAATTTAGCCGAGAGAATATAACACCACAGTGGGTTTTGGTGATTGCATTCCACTGCTCCTGATTTAATGTCATTCCCAATGTTGTCCTTTTTTACTCACCTCACTAAAGGAAATAACAAATTTAAACCCCAGCTCTGGATGGTTTCAGTAATGATGACCGTGCGTTAACAGCTATTTCCACTGAGGCACCAGTCTTAGTGCTAGTTCTGCTTTGTTGCTGTCATTAAACCATGATGGCAGTGGCCTTCATTTCTCTCTTAATGACAACACTTTACAGCGGCAAATTCTGAGATCCATTTGCAAGTGTAATTTTCTTTGACGACTGTGCTTTTACGTAGTAATGATGTAAAAGAGCAGTGGCAAAGTGCACTGAAGCTCAGTTTAAGGGGTAATGCAATAAGGTTTCAGAATTACAGAAGAAATATGTGTATTTTTCACATTGTAGCGTAGTTTGTTGATCCTTATGCTTGAAACCATTAAACACAGAAAAAGGAGAGTGTAAGATAAATAGAAGGGCTCCTAGAGTGCAAGCTGTCTCCAACGTAACAGGCATATAAGATAGAGGAAACATAGCAAAACACACTCTCTCTACCACTCTCACTCACACTCTCCCAGCCCTCCCTTCCTCAATCTGTCCCTTGATTACTTTTTAATGATTTCTGCTGCATAAGACAAATGGCTGTGTTAAATGAGCAGAATTAGACAAGGGAGCAGAGCGCAAGAGCATTTGTTAGAGCAGGAGTAATGGATAGGGGATCTATTGTTTACTCTTCTCCATTCCCCAGCTTGGCCTGCTTTACAGGGTCTATCCTCAAGGTAGAAAAGAACAAGACTAGCTATAATTCTGACCACAGCTATAATTCTGATTATGCAGAAAGTTTTGACGAATTGGCCATTCCATTACAACTCATCTAGGCCCTCTCACTTCATGTCATGGATTTTCTTGAAAGCACTAATGTGAAAACATCTATTAAATTAATGGGACCTTGTGAAATTCTAAAACTCCACTCCAAATAATTTTAGCTGAGTTTGGCCCTCAGACCTGAATTTCATCATTAGTCTGTTTATTCTGCTTCACCAGTTGCTTATTCTTCATTAGATCTAGTTAAATTTGAGTTAAACATCCTAGAAACCCTCAGGACAGGTTGCACCATCTATTCATGTGGCCTACCTAGATGTTTCTGAAATCAAATTAGTATATTTTTTCACATGAATGCAGAAATTTGCCTCACTACTTTTTAATACTGTGTATTATTAACATGCTTTCATCGTGTTTTTTATGTTACTTGTACTGGCATAAAAAACTGATAGACACAACCCAGCCAAAAAAAAGCCCCACACTCTAATATCTTGTTGGACTGGTTTGAGATCAGATTGCTGCACACATCTGTGGCATTGTTTTGATAAGCTTGTGCAATATCACGATAATTTTATATCTGTCCAGAGTTGCAATCATTTTTTTGATCACGATATTGTATTGATGGGGGGAGAATCAGACTGCTGCGTAAAGTGTTCTTCAGCACATCTCAAAACTTTACAAAGTGTTAAGATCTGGACTCTATGGTGGCCGATGTGGGGAAAAAAAGGATGTCTAGTGGTCCTTGAACCACTCTTTCACAGTTAGAATCTGATGAATCCTGTTATTTTTGTCTTGGAACATGTCTGACTAACTGAATCAACCCCAGATCATAACACCCCCCCCCCCCCCCCCAAGGCTCGTACTGTGGGCACTAGGCATGATGGGTAATCACGTCACCCCCCTCTCTTCTCTCCCTGATGAGCCCATCACTCTGGAACAGGGCCAATCTGGACTCATCAGACCACATGACATTACCATTGCCCCACAGTCCAATCTTTATGCTACAACAGCTGTTTAGTTCCAGTACTTTGAGTTCTGTTTGCATGTGCATGTGGAAGTGCTCTTGCATTCACTGTTAAACAAGCTGTGAGTTCTACCAGTGTTACAGCGTTTTGATTTCAACAAATATTTAATTAAATAATTAATATTTATTTTCAGTCACTATCACTTAAGATTGTTTTCTGATCACATTTTTTCCTTGAAGCTGATAATTCACTGCTGTCCTTCCTGGTTTTAATAATTGGTTGGACAGTTTTTAACCCAATTTTAGGTATCTCCGCCTCCTCTTTAGCGGTTGTCTTTGCTTGATGCAGGTCAATTATCTTTATAAAATATCTTTTCCATAACAATGGGATAAGTCAAATGAAATGAGAAGCTTCTCACCACATCAGTTTGGGATAAATAATTTGTATAAGCGAAACATCTTATTCACTGCATTATTCACTCATTCATTATCTGAACCCGCTTTATCCTCACTAGGGTCACGGGGGTCACTTGGAGCCTATCCCAGCTACATAGGGGCGAAGGCGGGGTACACCCTGGACAAGTCGCCAGTTCATCGCAGGACTGACATATAGAGACAATCACTCTCACATTCACACCTATGGGCAATTTAGATTAACCAATTAACCTATCAGTGCATGTCTGTGGATGGTGGGAGGAAGCTGGAGTACCGGGAGAGAACCCACGCAGACACGGGGAGAACATGCAAACTCCACACAGAAAGGTCCCACCCCATCGACTGGTGTTGGAATCGAACCCAGAACATTCTTGCTGTGAGGCACGAGTGCTAACCACTGCACCACCGTGTTGCCTTCACTGCATTAATTAACCTATAATCTTATGGTGGGTTCTTACCTATTTACTTAAGTCCAGTTGGGGACATTTGTTTTGGCCAGGCTGTGCAGATTTGGAGCTGTAATTCAGATTTTGATAGTGTTTCCCAAGAACCATTAAGCTAATTACACTTGGACTTTTTATCGGATATAGTTCATATTCATTTCAGATTGATACAATTTTAAAAGATGTTATTTTACCCTTTCATTTAATAAAATCACAATTTTCAACTGAAATATTACAGACATTGGTTTTATTTCATAGGCATTTGTGCTATGTTTACTTGAAGGTTTTCTATCTGTGCGATACTTATTGAACCATTGGTGTTGTGAAATTTATCAGTTACAGCTTATGATGGCTTGTTTTCTGTCTTGTTCTGGTTTGTCTTAACATGTTTTATTGATTCTAATGCCTCTAGTCTTTCACGTCAGAAATTTGTTCAGGAACTTGAAAATTCTGAAATAATAAAATACACTGAATTTAGTTGAATATTTTGTCCAGGCACAAGGAATATGATGACATGAACTATGAAAAATTCTGGAGGAGTTGACTGGAATGACCCAAGTGAAAATGATTTTCTTAGCCATGGTCATTATGAACTTCCTTGGTGTTTTTTTAACCATTTGCCCTGTAAGTACTGTGACTAGCGACGTTTTCCTGTGATGCAAAATAGTTTTTGCTGTTTGAGCAATCATTCAGTTATCATGTCAATTCTTGCCAACTTAAATCAGTCATAAAAGCTGTTGCACCTTTGTGTAGTCCTTTTATAGTTAGTCATTGCCTGTGAAAGTCAGCCATGTGTTTTGCTGACGTTTCCCTGAGCCACCCACTAAACCCCTTACAGACACAGTTGTGTTGGCCATGCATTTGACCTCCCACTAAGAAGGAAGTGATAGAAAGAATTTCCCTCCAGGCATCACAGAGGGAAAGGTATTATTATCATTTCATTATCATTGTCGTCACGGTAACAGAAATTGGCAGTAATGTCATTGCAACTTCTTCTTTTTTTTTTTTTTTAACTGTTATATAAAGCAGTTTTCACTCCCACTAACCTACACTCAGATGTGGATGTGATGTGGTGGTACCGTAGCTGCTATCAGAGCTCGTCTCTCTGCCAGCTCTCATGCAGGGTGTGTGTATTTCTTCTTCTCCTGGCAGGCTGACAGGGAGTCAGGCATGGACAGTAAAGGGTGTTCCCTTGGCACAGACATGGCCTTGGTTAGCACTCCATGGGTATGGGCACAGCCATGGATCATTACGTCCCTCAGTGGAGTGGCTGCTGTTTGTGTGGCTGCATGTGCGCATTCTTCTGCACTAGTGTCAAGATGAAGGAGGGGAAAACCGAAACAGAGAAAGACGTTTTAATATTAATATCACTGGATCTCATCAGGGGTCCCTCCATAATTTCTTGCTGATGGTCTCATTGCGTCACTACTGCCCCCTAGTGTCTTCCTAACCACTTTGCCAATAAGCTGCTGGACTTCAAAATTATTCAGACAATGCTTTTTATTATCATTTTTTTGTTCATGAATGCATAAATGTTTTTACAAAAAATGTCACTTTGACAATACTTACAAAGCACTTAACCCACACTGACTGCATTTCAATATTCTTTATTTGTATTTCATTAAATCGTCATTCATTTAGGTTTTTGTCTTCGTGCTTATTGATGTGAGGTCATTTTTTATCAACCACTTGCACAATTTATTGAATTTTGACCATTGTTATTCTTGCTTTTATGTTGTGCAAACACACAAGTAAAATGATAATCAAGTAATTACAGTCTAGTTTCATGTTGTGTATTTAGTCTTTTTATTGATATCATAGCTCAATGCTTATTCAAACTTTTAACACAGTTTCAGTGAATAAAATACTGTGCAAACATGGCATTACTACTGCTGTCTACATGTCGCTTTTTATTCATCGTTCACAAAGTTATAACATTTTCCATTTCAAATCTAAACAGTGGGGCTCCAGATTAAGTTTACATTGCAAACAAAGCAAGATAAGTCATAAGAATGTGTGAATAATGAATATGAATTACATATTAAACTGTCCCTGTCTGTGCATCTTTGCAGCCTTTACCATAGTGCAGCTCCTCTCAAAGTCCTGGGCTTCATAATGGTTGTGTTGCTGGACTAATAGCAAGTTATCACTATTATTGGAGATGTAGGATAGATTGGTTAAGTGCTAGGAGCAGGCAAACTGGAACATACTCACTTGTAATCTCATTTAACAGCTCTTGAATTGCTCAAAGGTGTGTGTTTTGAAAAGTTTGCTTTCTGTGTGTATGTGTGAGTGCATCTGGGGATATGAAGCTGCTGTGCTGTTCCCGGGCCAGCTATTAGTCACGCAGGAATGGCTAATCTGTAATGGCTGCTGTCACAGCCCTGCCGTGGCTCCTGGTGATGGGTGCTCTGTGACAAATGCACACAGACTCACTTTCAGCCTGAGAACACACACCGAAGTTCAAAACACACACAAATATGTGCACTCACGCTGATTCACTTACACACAAAGAATCATCCATTCCACCAATACAGTGTTACGACTCCTGACAAGCTCTCTAGCACCAGTCATCAGTCCAGCCGCAGGTGACAGATAGACAAGTGAAGTTGGAGTCATCCTATAAACTGACTCTACACACTGAGGCTGACCAGGCTCAGTCCTCACCTCAACAGTGGTGTTGCATAAAATGTATTTTTCTCTGTCCATTACGTTGTCTTCTTCTTTTTTTCAATATTCAGTCTGTCCACTTATGACGTCCCCTCAGATATTTTAACACCTTTTTTTATCTGTTTTTCATAAAGGGTTCTAAGTTAAAAGTTTAAATAGCTAATTAAAACAAATTTTATCACGGTTTTTTGTGCAAGGAAGTAAGAAAGGAAGTAACTGTTCATTTGTTAAAATACTCTTTGTTCTCTTTCTGTCTCTGCCTCTAGAGCACAGTGGTAGTGGAGAAGTCCATCCAGGATTTAATGAGCCTAATGCAGGATCTGAGTGCCTACTCCAACCAGTTCCTTGAGATGGTCTGCGACAAGCTGAAAGAGTACAAAGAAATCTGCAACACAGCATACAGGTAAAGGTGGTGAGACAGCTCACTGCTTAACAGAACTGAAACACTAATTCAATTCTAAATCAAATGATTTTAGCTGAGAGGTAACGTGTTTTTCTTGAATTCTGTAAAGCTACATGTGTTGAATAAGGGATCTTTTGAACCCTCTTGAAACTAATTGCGATTTCCACTTTAGGAATTCAGTTTCTTTCATGTAGTATAATTTACAAAGCACAGTTTCCAGTGGGTTTTTAGCTTTTAGATAATAAATAGCTGTGGGAGTAAATCTGGTGTTGGGCTAGAATAGTAGTCTGTAACGCCAAACCTCTTATAGAGTCATTCTTTGGTTAATGCCTGGCATATGCTTGGTGGTCATCCAGCATGGCTTTACAACAAACAAGGAACAAATCATAGACATTTTATAAGCATTTTTTAAAAAAAGTATAGTAGGGACTACTTTTCCTGAATACATTATTGTTTGCATTATTGAATGTGGAATGAGGTTTTAAATTCAATCTTATTGCCATTTCCAGGCATACAGTTATCTCACTATTTTTGTTATTGACATAATGATTTCTTGAAATGTTACACAGTGAACTGCCTTATTATAACCATGAACCCTCAGAATACCATTTAAAGGAATGGCTTAGACGATCTGACAATACTAAAATGTGCTCCCAAAAAGCGATAAATGCTCAAATTTGTCCACATAACTATACAAAGGCATGCACAGACACACACCCTCATGTCAGGAATGTGAAAGGCCATCCATCTGTGCTCCCTCGGGACCCTGTAACACCTGGCCAGGGAAAAGGAGTGCTAGAGAATATGGAAGGATAACAGAAGTCCAGGAGTGATGAAGGGGGCAGGAGACTCAGGAAGGGACTTACAGACTGCTGGGAGTCCATCTGGACTCTGTCACAGGTCGGCTTGAGTCTCACTGGGGCCTCTAGGCGATAAAGACAAGCTTAACATAGGCTGCCAATGTATATGTGTGTGCTTTTGTTTGTTTTTGTGTGTGCATTTACACATGGATAACTCCCTCAGTGTCCCTGCTTCTCTTAAAGGTGGAGTAAGCAACTCTAATCAATTCAGTTTTTGTCAGATTCATCACGGTCTGCTAGCTGACTGATCTGTGTGTGTCCTTAAAAAAAAAAAAACAAAGGAAGAAAACAAAAGAAACTGAAAGCTCAGACTTATCCACATAATGGTATTTTAGCCAGTCAGCAACAGGGGGCGTTTGAGTTTGTGCACTGATAGGGGAATGAAAGGACAGGGGGCGGAGCTTCTGAGACAGCACTAATGGGAGGGGTGGCTTATTCCACCTTTAACTCATTACTTCTTCTGTGTGTTTGTGTGTCTGATTATGAAACACCAGGGAAACATGGTGCATTCTGTATTAGTGTGATATTAATTGCAGAACTAAGCAACTTCTCCAGTTTAGACAGGTGCAAACAAAGCAAATACATGTTGATAGTCTGTTGTAATTTGTTCAAACACTAAGCTACTGCAACTGGATTAAATGTCAGTGCAGATATAAGCACTGAACCATGTAGTTAGTGGCAGTGGGTAACTAATTATATGGTCTGTATCAGTGGACCTGTTTACATGACCATAAAAGTCTGATAACTGGGAGTAATCTGATAATTGTAATAATCAGATCTAACACATTTACATGCACTTAAGAAATGCGATAATCAAAAAATGCTGGTTTAGACACTTCAGTCCATCATCGGATTTCTTTCGGAGTACCTATGTATGCTGTGATGGTAAACTGCAAAAAAGGGTGTCTAAAAACAAGGTAAAAACACTATATCTGAGGAAAAATGTATTCGAAACAAGTGAAATATCTGTCCATGCAGCAAGATAATTTCACTTAACAATATTTCTTGAATGAGAATTGTTAAATTTAGAAATAAGCATGTCTACAGATTTATGAACACTTAAAATACGAAATAATCTCTTAAAACAAGATAAATTATCTAGCATTTCTAAATCTAAGGTTTTTATTTTTTTTAATCTTAATAAGAACCAAATGATTTGCAGTGTAGACTTACACTTCCTGTTGTCTTCCGCTCACATTTGACCATGTAACTTCTATTCTCTATGATTTTAATTGTGTTTACACATGCGCAGAATACACGAACATTTGAATAATCTGACAACTCCAGAAATCGAATAATGATCGGAGTATTGGTGTGCATGTAAACAGGCTCACTGTTAATATGAGGTAGTTAACTAATTCAGCCTCCTAGCATTCCGTCGTCTGATACGTCAGTGGCGCTTAAATGCATTTATACACATATTGCTTTATTTCCATCAGCATTGATCTCCATGTTTAGAACAAACTTTAGTCTTTGCTGTGCCAGCCTGAACTTAAAAAAGCAAATCTATTTTGTTTTTCAATTTTGCTGAATGTGACACCTTATCTTTGTTTTTGTGTGTCCTCAGGGGAATAGTTCAGTGCGAGGAGAAACTTACCATCAGTGCCTCTTGGTCTAAAGATGAGGACATCAGTCGTTTGCTCCAATCACTCCCCAACTGGGCAAATATGGCTCAGCCCAGACAAACCAGACAGAAGAGGGAGGATGAAGAGGACTTCACTCGGTAAATACACAAACACACATTCGCAGTTGTGTATTTACACATGATAGTACACAAACATCCACAGCATCCTATGTTTGCAATATTTCAGTGTGTGTGCACATTTGTAGCTTTCTGTAGTGAAAACCCACTGCTCATGCAAGTAAGCACACATATTCGTGCACACTATACATAAACACAGCCAAGCAGAATAGACATATACCACACTCGAGCAAACACGCAAATAATCCTCTCCTCCCATCTACCCTCCTTTATTCACGTATTATTGAACCTGCTTCCCGTGTTGACTAAGATGCACCCATAAAGAAGTCATGATTGCTCTTTTAAACACTCACTATCTGAAGGAAGTGAGGAAACGAGTGAAGAACAAAATAGGAAAATATAAGGAGAGCAGACGGAGGCAGGGGAGGGGGGGTCAGCCTTATCGAAATTGCCTTTGAATGTGCGCACTCTTCAGGGAACACTGGAGCTCATCGGAGCGGAATAGTAAAGTAAATAAATAAATTGGTTATGTGGCCAAATAAAGTCAATCTGTTGTGTGCACATTCTCTCCCTCTCACACTCTTATTTCTCAGACACACAGACACACACACACACACACACACTTAGAGAGCACAGAGATAGCGAGAGGGAGACCATAAGGCTGTTTGATTTGAGAGCCAGAGATGTTTTCATCACTATGAAAGGGGGATTAGCTGCTGCACGACTGGCAACCCGGTGCTTTAATAAAGCCTCATTAATAAACTACACGTGTCTGTGTGAGTGAGAGTAGACATTTGTGTGTCTTGTTAGTGTGTTTTTCCCCATCTGTTGTTCAAAGGATCTTGATCTTGTGGGCATCCTGGTGAAACTGAAGGCCTGTCCACATGCCATGTGGAGTCTGAGATTTACTTAACTCTCCTTCCCATCTTTCTTGCCAGTCAATTATCTATCCAAGAAGATATTACATTTTTTATTTGTAAGCCCCTGCTTTTTTTCCAGAATAGTCTTTCTGATCTACACACCCCTGCCCACTGTTTGCAGTGGGCAGGGGTGTGTAGATGGTGATTATATCAACTGAATCACTAAAGTGATTATATCAACTGTAAAGTTTTTTAGACATCTTATCCTGCCTCCCATATGCCTCTTGCCTTTTTCCCTTTTTGTCTTCATCTGACTCTCTACGCTGGGTCTTGCCCTCCTTGCTGTCTGTCTGTTTTTCCTTGCACATGTTTTCATCCTGCATTGAATAGTAGCTGGTTTATGCATTAGTTGCTCTACAAGGGCAAGGCCGTGATTTAGGCCTGCTTCACTAAACCATTGTGCATATAAGCATTGGATTTTAATGAAATGTACATTTACACAGTGTTTCCATTCAGCACTTCATTATATTTTTACATTTACAAATTGATTTTCATTTATGTAAGCCGTTGGGACCGCAGACCTTTCCAAAGTCAAATAGTATGCTGTAATTGATGATTTTCTTTTTTTCAGAACAGTATTTTAGACTGATTATAGACTTACATGCTTTTGTAATCATCAGAAACATCTTTGTCATAACACCTTTTTGATAGCAGTAATTTTGAGTGAAGTGTGTTTACAGCTGGATAACAGTGATGGTCAGATGATGCTTTGCTTTGCCAACAGTCGTATGTGTCCAACCTTCAAACCATCTAAATCTTCATGTCCCTCTCTCAACCTGTTTCTATTATATAGGGCAGCATTTGCTAAAGAGTCAGAGGTTCTGACTGGGAACCTCGGAGACAAGTTGATCCCCCAGAATGAGATCCTCCGTGATGTCAGTGACCTGAAGGCTCTAGCCAACCTTCATGAGAGCATGGAGTGGCTCGCCAGTCGCCTTAAGACGTTCTTTGCGAACCTTCCTCATGCTTCCAGTAAGTTGCAGAAACATTTACCTACTTTGTATGCTTTTACGCCAAAAGCTAATACTCAGAAAAACACCAGCATTCATTATTAATATTCTTGACATTGTTATAGATGCCAAACAGATTATACCAAGCCTGATTAAAAATAATTATGTGACTATTACTAGACTCATAATCTATTATCTTATTTGCTCAGTTTACTAAATCAATTAATTAAGCCCAATATGGAAGTATTTTGACATGAAAAGTTATGTTTCTTGTACATTTGTTCAGTGCCACCAAAAAAAGACATCTGTTGCTATTATTCTACTCATTGAAAAGCTGAATATTGTCTGTGACACTTTATCAGATGTTGTCATAACCACAGTTATTATGATGATCTTTTTTGACACTGTTCTACTTCACTTTGTCCTTTTTCACCCTCTGTTTTAGATTGGATAGTTCAGCATTTGCCAAAAATGTCAGTATTTAGGAAAGTCCTGACTATGTATGTATATAAAATATGTTTCAATTAAAGGCCTGTGAGATTTCATTTTAGATCCAACAAGTTGCTGGCAGGCAAAAAAAAAAACACTCTTACAGCTCTTCTATTGAAGAGAGTCTAGAAAGATGCAACTCCATGTTATGCTGCTGTGGAAAAATAAAACTAAAATATCATAGTTAGGGGATACGCCATGTTTTTTTTTTTTTGCAGCCGCAGAGTCTGAGCCGTACAAACACATCTGACAGTGTTGACAGCAACTTATCATTAGTTGTCAATCACCTGTTTTATAATAAAGACCTGTGGCTAGTTGAAGTCTCCCATCTCAAACCTTCTAAAGCCGAGAGAAGATACAGATTTGTTTTGCTCAGACCTAAATTACAATGTACTGAAAGGCTATTATGGATTTCTTTGCCCAGTGATAATGATGCTTTAAATGAAGCTTAAAATGGAAAAGTTTGAAGAACAAGCCCCTATGACACTGTAAATTCTCTACTGACTACAGACCAATGTTACCTATATGCTTTTCCATAACACATTGCTACAGGTCTCTCAGATAATTATCTACTTATTGATGAGAATTTATGCCAAATTAACAACACTGTATGCTTTGAAGAGAAGTAGAGTTATGGGTATATGTGAAGTTTTCTCATCCTTAGCTGCAGTGTTTTCATGGCAATACTTCTTACCTGTGCCTCATTAAGTTCTTGTTTGAGTGTATTATCACACACTCATTACCTTCTCCACTGGAGTTGTCAAAGAGCACTTTACGCACACACACTCATTATCGTATGCTCTGCCTGTGTGAGCATAAATGTCTCCCCTAATCAGAACTCTTATAAGCATTTCCTATATACCATGTTCAGTCGTCCCTTTTGTATCATTAATCACTGATCAGACTGAGGTATATATGTGTGTGCCTGTGCCACCATGCAACAGTTTTTTAGACCTTATTAATGACTGATCATTAGACTAATGTTTTTATCCTCATAATCACATTGTGAACACATTTAATCCAATGAAGATCCAAAGCATCTTATAATAATTGTTGCAGATCCATATATTTTTATTAACAGATGAGAAACCTATGGGTTATTACTCACGTTAATGACTTGCATTAAGGTCAGCAACAACTTTACTCTTGAAAAATTGTGTTTATTATTCCATGAATCTATTGGTAAATATGTAGTTGTTGCTTTCCCTGAGGTTGGCCACACATAGCACATACTGTGTGTCTGACTGCAAATGTGCAGTGTGTGTTGCTTCATACAAGATCAGTGTCTGACTAATGAACGTACTGTATATGGTTTTTTTTTTTAAAGAAGGGTTTGTTACTCTTCATGCAGGCCTTTTATTCATTCATTTTTATATGACATGGCAACATAGCTGCAGTATCTTCACTTGCAGAGCTGTGGTAATTCATGCACCTTTTCCTGGAGGAATAGAGAAAAAGCCTCCACCTTTATCAGCTGCTGTCACAACTCTCTAGCTTCAGTCCTCTGATTGCTCATTGAACTTGTGCTATTTTGCTGTTCCATATCACAACTTTTCTTTTAGACATAAAATAATTAAATGAGTATTTTCAGATATTCTTATTTGGGCTTGACTTTGTCACTATCTCTTTTTAAACTCTTTCCTTCCCTCTCACTCTGACGCTTCTTCGTCTATTCATAGATAAGAATTCAATAAAAGTACGGGAAGGGACGTGACATAATTATCATTAATTCTGGCGGGTGGCACTAATGGGAAGGATAGGGCAGTCACTTATCATGCCGGGACAGCCTCCGTATTGTTCATTATTTAGTGTTTGCCAAGCTGATGGCGGACTACGTGTGTTGGTATGGGTGGTGTGTGTGCATGTGTGTATGTGTACATAAGCATACACTGTGTAAGATGGGACAAGGGTACGGCAGGGGAAAAGGACCCCACCTTATCTCATCCTCCACCCCGCCGCCTCACGTCCATGCCTCTCCAAATTGGATTTTATATTACAGAAGCAGTCAGGTATGAACAACTCATTTTCCTCTCCGTCTTTTTGCCTTTTCTTTCTTTCATTCGTCTTTCTCCTTCTTGCTCCACTCTTTCTCAGCTTCTCTCTCTATTGTAAGTTATTTTCTTTTCCTTCTTTCCTTGTTTTCTTTCATTTTTATTTCTGCCTCTTCCTTATCCTGGGAGTGTGACCTATTGGTCTTTCTGTTTTTTTCCTTTTCTTCGTGTGTTAAAGGTCTAGTAGATTTTATCAAAGGCTAGGCAATCCTTACAGTGGGCATTTGGTTTGAACACCTTGTGAGTGACTGTGTATTATACATTTTTCTACAGGTTATCCTTAAGTATAATTACACAAAAAGTATACTGGTTAGTCCTTTTCCATCATGGTATAGCAGCACGATTTACATATAATGTATTTACTAAAGTTCAACCAATATAGGTTTTCCTAAGGCCAATGCCAATTTTAAAAAAATTGGTCAGCTGATAGCAGATATCTACAGCTGATTTTTCAGGCCAATATTTAAGGCCGATTTTTTTTATTTATTTATTTATTTTTTTAAGCACATTGACCGTAAAATATAATTGAAACACTCAGATATTTAAGATTTTTATGCAGTAATACAAATGAAGTTATTAATACACGTACACATGGTACTCTTTCAATATTTATTGAACTTCAAGTGCTGCCCACACAGGTGCCTGATCAAATGTCTTAGAACATTTTCAGTACTGATCAAATATGTCAGCTTTCAAAAAAAAAAAAAAAAAAAATTAAGGCTGATGGCCAATATTGAAACAAATCAATATATTGACCGGCCGATATATCAGTCTACATCTAGTATTTACAGGTCCATCTGACTGTAAAGTGTTTTTTGAAGGGAAGCATGCCCATATGTGTTTGTACTTGTACAATAATGAAGACAGTGTGTGTATGCAGAGAAATCCACTGATGGTGATTGGCTGTGAAGGTGGCTGGACAAAGGGTCTTTTCACCCATCTGGTCACAGCACTGGACTTCTAATCCACTCTGACAATATTTACCTGTGAACACAAACTCGCACAGACGCCTGAGGGTCACTACCAGCATGACAGCCATTTTTTCTTTTGTTGACCGCTGTGTGTGTATGTATGAGTTTGAGACATTTTTAATAATATTTGCCTGTGTGTCTGGCAGCCTTGTCAGAGCTTTGTGTACTGGAAATGCACCTGCAAACAGAAAATCATGAGCCGCATGACACTTTATCTGAAGGATCGTTCTAGCTAAGAAAATTTTTTTTTTTTTACATGTTTAAATGTTTTACAGGCCAAGAGCACTTTACACACGTGTAAATACAGTATTGTGTGCATTTGCATGGAGGCATCATTAGGTGCATAGATCTCTAAACTATGCTGCAGGGTGTTTGGACAATAATCCAGCAGGAATAACTTTCTAGGGGTTGCTCTACATGTGGAAGACCAGTGGAAAACACTTGTTTTAAGCTTGACAATGGTGAGTGCAGGTCTTTCCCCTTCAGCATCATTTTTTTCTTAACACAGTTTAACAAGGTAACTTGACTAAGTACACATTCTTATTCACTGCAGAGGCCTGGGGATGTAGTTGCAGTGGGAGACAGTGTTATTTTTTTTTTTTTTAACAGAATAAATATTCTTTCCTTTCATCCCTGTGGATTTAATTCCTGTCTCTGTCCAAAAAATTCTTGCAGATTTTAATTTTCCCTCATTACAGGACACCATTAAGAAATTTTGGGTGTGAAACTATTCAGTCTGTTTCTCACTTTAGGATTCACTCCCCCCCCCCCTCAGTTTTTTTCCTGCACATGGCGATCAGGACAGGAGATCAGATCCCTGTGTGCAGATGTTCATGCCCTTCTACAGGCGGCAAAATAATTAATAACTTTTCTCCTCAGTAACTCAGTCATTTATGAATCATTTATCATTCCACCCCTGGAGGATACTGTCCTTTAGTTATCTTTGTCTGTTTCCTCTCTCTGTGCTTCTTTTATGTTGTTAGATTTGGCATGTAATTAAACAATACAGATCAAGATTTTTATCACATGTTCAGCATTTTCATCCATCAAATATGTGACGCCATGTTGGTTTCTTTTTTCCTAATGTATCTTTCAGCTCTCAACGGCAGAAAGAGCAATGAGTGACAGAGGGCGTAGGTTAAATATGTACCGTCACATTATATATGCGTCTATATACAGCCGACGTGTGCTAATGTATGAATTCCATCACTGATCTTCTCCCTTAATGTCTGCCACCCTCATCTTTTGCAGATGGCAAGCAACAGACGTTTCTCTTAGATGGGATTTGAAAATAATTGGATAAGCATACACACACCAACACACCTACACATGAGAGCATAAATGGATACGAGGCACACACATACATATCTTCATATTTAATCATGCGGACACAAAGAACTTATAAATAAGAAATGGGTGTAATGCGGTTTGAGGAAAAAGAAAGCAGAGGGAAGTAAAGGGGAAAAAAGAGAGCAAGAAAGTTGTCAGTCAGGACCAATGAGTCGTTTCCTTTGCCCGTCTGTCCCTGACTCTAATGGTCCCCCCATGCTGTGACGCCTCCCTCGCATCATCAAAGCACCACAGGCTGGGGGGGTGGGGGTGGTGGCGGTAGGATTCTGCGTGTGTCAGAGTTTCTGTGTCTGTTTGTGCGAGAGTGTTATTCAGCATGCGTGTGTTTCATGGACACCCCCTGGAGAGACCTCCAGCGGTGTGTGCCACGGTGAGCCCTTTTTCCTTTTGCTGCCAAAGTGAGTGAGTGTAAGGCGCATGAGAGGAAACAGAAGCCTCCAAGTCACTTTCACACATGCCTGTGTGTGCGTACGCAAACTCCCTCCACAAATGCATGCTCTCGCTCTTTGACACACACATAGCTATAATATAAAAGGAACACACAAAAATCCAAATACTGTGTTTGAAAAATACAACTATACTCAGTTTTCTGCTGCAGGAGCTAAATAAACACTTCTTTGTGCATTTATCTCTCCTCAGTCCAAATCAAAAGATGAACTATAGACATAAATCATCTGACGTCATTTCTCGCCACTTGAAACGTCTGTTTCAAGCCATGGGGTGGAGCAGTAGAGTTAAGTCTGACAGAATCTGAACCCTGATTGGTCATTAAAGTTGTCAGTAATGTATTTGCAGTGCCTATAGTGTTTACCTCTTGGATGTTTTCATCTTTATTGCTCTCAGAAATTGAATCATGGTCAAGATCATTTGTTTTTGATAAGAATTTGAGTGTGACTGACCTTATTCAACAGAGGTCCAGCCAATTGTTGCTAGTAAATTTTTTTCTTTTTTTTTGTTTGTTTTTTTATTTTGTAAATTTTTGTAAAACACAAACAAACTAAAAACATTTTATTGGCAATGAGAGGGAAACATCTGAGGGACTGAGTACTTTTTATAGGCACTGTAACTTCCTTATTTCTCTGAAATCTATGAAACCTTTCCAACCTCCTGTCACAGAGTACATTTTCTACAACCATAGAAGAAGGTGGATTCCTTGTTTCCTGTCAGACCACTTGATTTACAATATGCTGAAAGGAAATTAGGGAATTTTTGCCAAATGGCCTCAAAAAACTGATAAGCACGGCAACATTAAGGAAGGCTTACATTTTTACCATCACATATCTATCAGCATTTCGCCATTGGAGCCAAACACTTGTAGATGTTACTTTCGTTTGCCAGTAGACTTCGATAAATGTCACAGATTACCTACTGCCGCTTTCAAATTACTCAGCCGTATAGCAAATATCCAGGCTGTCCTGTGTTTTACTGTTGCCCTACCCTATCTATTAACGATGTGACCATGGGAAATAACAAGCATCAGCTAAATACAATCAAATAAAGTCAATTAATGTCATTATGCTCTGCTCCCTTGAGAAATCACAGTGGATTTTTTCTGTTAAGACCAATCTTCTTTGTTGTTCCCAGTGTTCATTTAGCTGCATTAATATTGATATTGTCCAGCAAAAGATTTAATCCATGACAAACTCTTTTCTACCAGTAAGAGAAACAATATCTTGTCCTTCCAAGCAGTCACTAGTGCAGATTTGGTTTTATTATTATTCAGTAGCACAGATATCGGTTGATATTCTCATAAAAACACAGTCAGCTCCAGGCCTGTGCAGTGTTAGGTTAGTCTGTTGATGTAAGTCAGACTTTATCTCAGTCTAGTCCAATGTGAAATAAAAATGTAGATAAAAATAAACTCTAATTAGAGGCTAAAAATGCTAGCCACTGCACAGCTTAATTGTCTGTGAAGTACCAGTAACGTCTTCTTGCATTAGTAACAGTGAACCTGATTAAAATGAGTAAAATACAGCCAGGTGGTTTACTAGCAGATTTTTGGAATAAGGAAAAACAAAGACAATGTTGTGTGACATTGCAGAAAACCTTGAATTTTTTGGTGTATTATTGATAATTGATGAGTGTTCTACTTAAAAGAACATGCAATAGAAGCAGCAGCACAGATTTTTACTTACCTGGAAAACCCAGCAACTTTATTCAGCTTCAAAAGTAATTCACTGATGTCCTTTCATACAAACTTCTATCATAAGTCTAACTATTGTCAAGTCACTTTGAGTTTTTCAATGAAGTCTTTGCTGTGATGTGCATTGTTGTAAAATAGCTTCAGCTGCTGAAAATGTTACATGACTCTACACCTGTTTCCATCCCACACATACACACACACACACACACACACACACACACACGAAATGTCAACAAGAGAATTACTCATAAAGACAGTTAATCCATAAGTAACTTCATAGGTGCAGTATATACATCTAACATTAATGCAAGTGCACAGACCACATACCACATGCATATCTTTAATAAGAATTGGTATGTGTCAGGTGCACAGATTAGCTGTCACTGATGTCAAATCACAACCCTTGTTATGTTTGCTTTGTTGATTGAAATGCCGTGACATATTCCTCAATGTTTGCCTGAGCTAATAGTCTCTCATGTTATCAGTGTTTAATACAAAGGAACTATAATGGGAAAAGTAGCACTTATTCACTGTCACATACAAAATGTGCTTTGACATTAGCAAACAAAGGGACTCACCCTGCTTTGCAGCTTAGAATTACTGTACATTAACATCATGAGTAGGAAAATAAATACTTATACATAGATATTCCATTTTAAAGTAAATGCCCTTACTCTACCAGGTGATAAGGGTGCTTTGCAAAGCTCTGAAAATTCTGAAGCCTCACAGATATAGTAGCTCCAAAACAAAACCAAATTTCCACACTAAAAACACTCAGAGTGCAACCCTCCGCCAAGATAACTCCCCACAGCAACATCTCATCTCCAGCATGATTATGCAAATTTATTCAAATGTCCTCAAGATTTTATTTTACATTCCAGAAGACAATGGTCCAAAGATACAGCGACTCAGTAAAAATTTAAATTAAATCTGTGAACAGATTTTTGATACATTGTGACTTTTAGAAAGTAATCTACTTTGACCTTTCAAGGTCAAACATTATCTGCCAGTTGATCTGGACACCATACATATATGTGATAAATTACAACCAAATCAGATGCTTTTTGAGATATGGTGACTGATGAAAATTTGGGAATTTTTCCTGCCCTTGACCTTTGACCTAGAAAGTCTATAGTTTAGTCATCTGTGGTGGCTGCCATGTGGAACTTAAACAAAAAAGAAAAAAAATACAATTTCATACAAAATGTTTTTTTTTTTTCTTGTTTATTGGTCTAAAACTGTGGATTCTAACAGACAAATGACAAAAAAAAAAAAAAACATAGTCCCCGGCTTCCTCCCAGCATCCAAAGACATGCACTGATTGGTTAATCGGTTAATCTAAATTGCCCATAGGTGTGAATGTGAGAGTGATTGTCTGTATATGTCAGCCCTGTGATGAACTGGCGGCATGTCCAGGGTGTACCCTGCCTTCGCCCCTAAGTAGCTGGGATAGGCTCTAGCCTGCGACCCCAGTGAGGATAAAGTGGATTCTGATAATGAATGAATGAATATATATCATAATACTGGAAGGTCTCAGAGCATCTGTGTGTGTATCTGCACAGTTCTGAGAAATTAGGATGTTTTTAACTGGCCATTTTGGCACATATAGTTGAGGAATAGTCCCATCTTCACTTTAAGTATCTCAGCAAGTTGATAGGACCAATAGTTTGGGAGATATTAGTCATTTTGGAAAGCATTAGCCTTATAATCACGTTGACTGGACATGCAAGACCACGCTGCATGACAGGAAATGACGTTAAAAACAGAAACGACGCATTTATTAACTTCAGTCCCTAGATACCAGTATTAATATAACCCGTTCCCCACGGGTCAACACGTTAGTTTATTATGTACTACAGATGTCCTTTTAGAGCAGAACATTCTGTCTGTTCATAGTTTACCTGCATATCAACAGGTTTGCATCAGACTGGTAGTTAGTGTCACACGTCCTGTTTTGGTAGATATCAGCCAGAAGTCTAAGTTGTAGTGGTGGAAGACAAATGAACAATTTATTTTAACCTTTAGACCTTCTGCAACTGACTGTTGTTGTGTACGTACATGCACGTGTGACCTTCGGAAGGGCAGGAAGTCTAACTGGGGAGCTGGGTTTGACTGCGGCACATCGATCGTGGACCCCTGCATTCTTCTGCCTCAACAGTCACTCTTTGCGTGTGCGCACACACACACATACATACACACACATACACACACTCGCCTCATTGACCAAATAGACTTACATATGAGTGACGGGGCCAATTTCTCTCCCTTTCCTCCCCTTGTTAATTTATGGCCATTGATCTACACCGGCCTGAATTTATATACACTCATCATGCTCTCCTGCTCTGTAGTTCTCACTCTTTCACACACACACACACACACACACACACACACACACACACACACACACACACACACACACACAGGGCTTTTGTGTGGTTTACAATGCAGTGCACTGACACATGCTCCTGCTGTGTCAGCACAAGTGGTGAGAAGATAGTACAAGAACATGTTGAAGGACTCAAGAATGATGTGAAACTGCACTAATGGGATTTTTTTTGGCTTGTAGAGTTTTCACTAATGTCCTGATTTTGTCAGTATGAAATTGCATACAAGACCTTGACAGTACATGTAGTGCCAGTACAGTACCATGCAATACGGTGCAATGTCATGTGCACAAACAGGTTATAGTAGATCCTCTAGGATGGTTTTCCTACTTATTAATACTACACCTATTTCAGTAATATTTATGGTAATAGAATTTTTGTGTGTATTCTGATCATTCAGGTGCATCGCCTTGCGCAGCAGACAGCCAGGTGGGTGGCGAGAGTGAGCGGAGCAGGGAACAGATTCTTCAGACCTTGAGTGACCTGTCAAAGGGTTTCCAAGACATCGCTGATCGCTGTCTCCTGGTTCTACACCTGGAAGTCAGGTAGACAGAACCAACCCATACACCACAAGGATTCTAGCTGTGATAACAGGACCTGTGATTGAAACCAAAGAAAAAATTGGCCTCACATTTGTTCTTACTTATTTATTGAATAAATAAGAAAGAAATTCAAGAATTTTTACCACCATTATAACACCCAAGGGTTTTTTCACACAACACCTAAGATGAAAAAAATGAGAGGTTTTTGCCACATTTTGCTGTCATTTATGGTCGGGGCAGCACAGTGGTGCTGTGGTTATCACTGTCACTTCATAATAAGAAGGTCCTGGGTTCAAACTGAAGAGCGCAGTGCATAATATTATATTATCTCATCCATGTGCATGTTTGTTTCACCTTTTCCTCACTAATGGGATTTTAGTGTAAATATGCCCAACCTGGCTTTAAAAATAACCTCATGTGGTGTTTTTTTGAAATAATGTCTAGCTGCACTTAGAGTGTCCAAGCCTCCCAGAAATCTTAGGAATATCCTTATTACATTATGCTTAATGTTCCAGGCCAGAATACACTTGCGTCGTCACCGTGTGGTTTATTTCATTTTATTTTTGGCTCCTAAAACGGGCCACAGCATGGTACAGTGAACCATGCCCGAACATGGTACACAACGATCACACTAGTCTAACGAAATGGAGTTTTAGGGGTCAAACATCCTCAGGCATGGTATGGATGGCAGAGTGTGTGCACACCCTCATGCTGCACGTCCAATATGTGTTTTGAATGTCAATATCCAAGTTAATTTACCACACCATGTACTTTTCCCCCACGATCACTAATAGTCTTCCATCATCCCTCTCCCCTTCTTTTCCTCCTTGTACCGCTATTTCCCTGCAGACTATTGTGTAGCTTATGCAATATTGTTTATGATTTCAGTAGAAAACCCTCCCTCAGGCTGATGTCTAGCTATATGCTACACTCCATTGACTCTCTCCATCTAGCGAATTTCCCCTGATAGTGGTACCAGCTAAATGAAGCCATGAGGAAAAGAGCAAGTGGGGAGGGAGAAGGAGATGGGAGAGAGATGAGAGTGGAAGTTCAAGTGGTGGGGGATGTTAAAGAAGAGAGATACAGTAGCTAAGTGGGAGAAATGATTGAAATGAAACAGATGAAAGTAAGATTGAGGCATTGATGATGTGGTGTAGTTGTTGGCATTGACTTGAGGAGAGAAGGCATTCACCCATATCCTTTTATACCTTTCTGCTCAGGGCACTGTGATTACAGAATTATGACAGTATTGAGTCCTTAAGTCTAGACAGAAATTAGGCTTTTATGGACCTGAAGAAAAGACAGATGTACAACATTATTAAAGGAAAGGTTAAAGTTCACCTCCTCTATACTGCTGAAGTAGTAGGTAAAATTCTATGTAACATAGGCGGTATGTACCCACAAAAAATGTTTAGACTACACTCAACTATCTGTGTTACCAGGAAGATCAGGAAAAATATAGAGATTTTTTGATATTGACTAAAGTGAGTTAAGCTACATCAAACTTGCTGATAGCTAAAGAATCTGACTCTCATTTTATCAGCAAATTTAAGATTTAACTAGGTCGAGGGACTAAAGATCAGTGTTTTGTACAGTTACTCCACGGTAGCTGTTTCCTGGCCCAAAGCTGCTGGTTTTGTTCCACATCCTCAACCTTGAAACCCAGATAAAAAGAGCTTAGACATTTAGATATTAAGACACCTGAAGGGTTCATTTTGCTTTGAATTTTAGTGTGTAATTAAATTGTAAAAGCACTCTTACCATTGGGTTGGACTTGAAGGACGTGAACTGTGAATGAGGCTCGCAGAAGTCCTTCAAACAATTCTCTCTTACAAGTTAAATGTTTTTTAGATGTCGAGGTTTTTCATGCTCGCAAGCTGTACAACATATTCAGCCTTTTGCGCTACAGGTGGCCTCAGCTAATCACATCTCTTGGCTCAATAATATCCAGTAGAGCTGTAATGGCAGCAATAGAACTACGTATACAGCATTACGAGTGCTATAAATGTAATGATTTCTGTGAAATTATAGCTGTTAGAGTAGATGTGCACATTATAGTATGAAGTAAGAGAAGTAGCTACTTGTGTGTGTTATTCTGTGTGAAAGGTGGATATAATACCTCATACTTAATCACCTTGTTATATGACTCTTTACACTGTCGTTGCACTGTACATCTTGTGTAATGCTCATATTGTATCTCCCATGTCCTAATTATTCTCACATTTCCCTGGAATATTTTGGTGCTCATCATTGGCTATGTGGGGCAAAATCAGCACATCAACCTCAAATCACTTTGTGTAAAATGACTGGAAAACAAAGCCAGTCATTGTGAAAATTTTTTAAGGTTCTAATTTACTCATTTCATTTTTCTTTTTTCCTTCTCCAGGGTACATTGTTTTCATTACCTTATTCCACTGACTAAGCAAGGAAATTATGCCATCGTGGCTAATGTGGAGAGCATGGACTATGACCCACTGGTAGTCAAACTGAACAAAGACATCTCAGCCATAGAGGAGGCCATGGGGGCAGCCCTACAGCAGCACAAGTTCCAGTACATATTTGAAGGTAGGCAAGGCACCAGGGGATGTGAGTGGGACTCACTGACTCACTTTTATGTCAATGAATTTATAATGCGCACCTCCCTTTCTACTTTATACCCTTTTATGCTTTGTTTTCTATGATCTCACCTAACAGCTGTTATCTTTTGTAGGCTTGGGTCATCTCATCTCCTGTATCCTTATCAATGGAGCCCAGTATTTTAAGAGGATCAGTGAGTCTGGAATCAAGAAGATGTGCAGGAACATATTTGTTCTCCAGCAGAACCTTACCAACATCACCATGTCAAGGGAGGCTGACCTCGACTTTGCCAGGTCAGAATCATGTCTCATTCAAGGGCTTAATACGGTGCAGCTCACTTTCCCCAAAGTTTTGTGAGTATTTTATTTTTCTCAGCTGGAGTAAACATGCCTATCTGCAGTGGATCAAATCAGAACCCTTTGAGTTATATATGCACTAGTTTTCCAGCAAAATGAGTTTGTAAAGGCAAATAGACTTGGAATGAAGTAGCTGTCAGCCAGCGTTTTATGCGGATAGTCATGTTTCCAAATGGTCATGCCACTTTCTCACCATTTGATAAGTACTTGATGTTTTACCTTGACTTTTTTTTTTATTGTTGTTGTCATGGTGATAAAACCTCCAGCACCATTGTGCTCTCCTTCACTGCCGTAGATAAAACTAAGAGACATATGTTAGAAACCTGCAGGGGATAATTGGTGTCATATTTCTTAGGATGCAGCATCCGCTTTATTGTCAGATAAAATCGTCAAATCAGAAATGGGCAGGCTAGTGTTCAGGTTTTTTTTTTTGTTTGTTTATTTTCACTAATAAATGGTGTAGTTCTAGTGCACACATGCACAGACACACAAAGACATGCACTGTGTCCTCAAGTTCAGACTGCAGTTATGTCAATGCACAAGGCAGACAGATGGTCAAACAGATTGTCAACCACACTGTGTGTCAGTGTGTGTATGCAGTGGCTGGTGTTTATTTCTTATTCATACATTTATATTTTGTGAGCTTACCTGCTGTTGCCCAGTGCTGTCCAGCCCTCACAGGCATGGAGGAATCAGTTCCTCAGATATCTTTGTGTACAAAATGGAAAGCGGGAGGGGGAGAGCAGGAGGGTGGAGAGAGAGAAGAGGGCAGAAAGAGAAGGGTGATTCACAGTACTCATGATTTTTCTCCTCTTTCAGAAGCTTTTGTCCTTGGCAAGACAGACTATACAAGAAGAGGGGTGACGGAAAAGATGGAGTAAAAAGGGAGGGAGGGCCTGGGGGAGGAAAACTGAAAAAACTAAGTGAAAGAAAGTTATAGAAAAAATGTCTTTAACAGAAAAGGACTTTAAAGAGAAGGCATGCTGTATATAGACAGTAGAGTGCAGCCCTTTAACATTAAAAATGTTGTCACATTAGATGAACAGTTGCATTGTTTTGCATTTGTATGATGAAGAAATTTGGCTATAAATGCCTGATGAACTTTCAGTTAAAGGATTTTAGTAAGGAGTAATAAGTTTGGAAATGTCATGGACTGGTTTCATTTTTATTCTTGCTTTATATGCAAAGATGTATGTGTACAAAACAGCATTTCCACAGTTTTTTCTGAATCAATTCAGTTCCAGTTCATTTTGATTTCAATCAATTGTAATTTCATCAGGGATATTTCAGTTACACTACTGTACAATACAGTATTGCAACTAGATATGAAAAATAATCTCAGTGAAATAATTATGTAAATTAAAGCCTTCAGTAAATTACTGAAAATACATCCAAGATCAAAACTCAAATTTACTTTACTAATCCACAGTAAAAGGCATATATTAAAAATCACTCTCTGAGTTAGTTTATTGATATTTGATTGTTCAGATGATGAACTTGAATCAGAAAATTATTTTGCGTATCTTAGTCAAATAGTACTTTTCTTAAAATCTCTCTCCAAAGCTGATGGTTGCGTAGATGAGGATACTTCTTGTGCATGTGTTTATCAGTGTTTTCTATGTTGTCATGGTAGTTTGTGGGGTTAATTTACTTCTTTCCAACAGTTCCCTGTATCTTCCTGCATATATCAGTCTGTGCAACATGAGTCAACAGATATGAGTTTGCTGTGGTGTTTTGACATTATTATTATTGGTAACATGCCATCATTCCAAACCAAGTTCCCCCAGAGGAACACAACCCAAACAAAAGAACTAAACTAAAATTACCTGAACTGTAGTGGATGTGGAGGACCATTGATTAGTATGTTATTTCTCCCCTCTGTCAACTTTGATTATGGAGAAATGCCAGTGATGGCTTTTCTGTCTTTTCTCTCTTTCTCCCTCTCTCTCTGATTACGAGGCGTGGGTGGTGTGGAGGTGTTGATTGGGAATTGCAGAGCACATTGTTTACACATTCATAGCTTTTTGGATTGGCCAGCATAAGTCTGCAAGACACACCAGCTTGCACACACACACACACACGCACGCACGCACGCACGCACACACACACACACACACACACACACACAAAAACACACACACACACAAAAACACACACAGCAGCACAAATCTGCACACAGAAACATGCACATGCACAGCCTCAGGTAAAGTATCTCCATTGCACAGACATTCACAGACACTCAGCCATCATTGTTTGAAATCATTATTAGGACCTGAATATTCATAACATATGTAAAATAGTTCACACCTGCTAATGAATCTGACACTCTGAAGCTCTATAAATGTTAGATTTGCGTTGAATAGAATAATGAAAAGATGTTTTTGAGAATGTCACAGAAAAGGATATTACAAAGGCAGATAATATCTTGAGGCTAGTCATTGTTCACTGTAATATGCAATAACTTTTAACCTTATGTGACTTACTTACCATGCACTCTTATACATACTGCTCTTACTTAGTTTGTTTCAGTTGTACAGTTTTAATATACCCAAGGAGTTTTCTTGTATTGTAATGGTTATGACAAATTAATCTGATGTTAATGTTTTACATTTTGTGCTGTGTGTACGTAGCATTTTGATACTGACAAAACTAACATTGGGCAGATTTAATAGCTAAAAAGCAGCTGGAGGAAGAGGGACCTAAAGCAGAATATTCATGAGTATTTTATCGCCACCTTTGGAGAAACAAGAACAAACTGAGGAAAGGAAGTATCACAGTAGGAGGCCTGCATTTGACAAAGACAGAAAATGCTTACTTGTGTACCCCCTTTTATGTGTGTATGTGTGTGAGGGTGCGTACGTGCATTCAGAATGTTTTTCTGCATCTGTGCGCTTGTACGGGAAGAGAGAAAACGAGAGAGAGACCTGGACAAGGGCACAGTAATAACCATTGATCTGAGTTAAAACTAAAGAGAGGCCAGGTAACCAGCACTGCAGAACCCAAGACACACACACGCACACACACTTACTCCATCTCTCACACAAACACAGATTATGAAGAAGGATAGGGAAACAGTGCCACCTGGTGGTCAAGTGCTGGTGTATCTACAGTACTGAATGTCTAACGTACATTCTCAAAGTGTTAAAACATGTGTGAGAGTGTTTTTTTTTCCAACCAGGTCCTACTGTGGCCACTTGTCACTCAGTCATACGTTTGGCATTGGGATCGGCATGGTAGTCAAGGTCAAACACACACACACACTCGTGCTCACAAATGAATGCACACAGACCATCTGCTCAGATACAGTTCAAGGGCTCTGTGCTGTTCAACAAACCTGTGTCACTGCAGTGTCAGCGTCACATCTGTGAGTTGTATGTGTATGTATGCATTCTCAATCTCATCAATCATTGATGTCCTCTCATCATCCGAGTCTGTCTCTGTGTTTATGCTGATTTCTGGTTTCTTCACAGAGGTAGAGATGAAATAAACAGGTGATGTCGATGAGTCTTTCATCCTTAAAAAAAGGCAGTTCTCAACAAAACTCTTAAAAACTCATTGCCTGCCAAAAGACCACTGTAGCGTGAGAGATTTTTTTTTTTCGTTATTTTGCACAATCAAAGCTTTAAATAGACACATAGTCATTAGTCATTTAGAAGTCTTAATATTGTTTAGCAAACCAATTACCTTTGTTGTTGAAGCTCCGAGTTTCATTAAATTTCTCTCCCTGTACTGCTACTATGTACTTTACTCCACACGTCATAACTAATTATTGCTAATTATGTTATTAATCAATCAGTTGCGTGACTCCTTTATTTCCTTAAGGATGAAATAAATGACTGAAGGAATACGTTTTTAGATGCAGAATGTGGGAATTGGTTGCCATAGCCAATAATCAAGTAGTAAGAAAAAGGGCATGTGGATGTGTTCAAATGGAGGTGAAGGTGGACAAAATGATGATTTTGTCAAAACAAACTACTTTACTTCACTACATCTGAAAAGGCCAGGCTTTTAAAATCACATTTGTGTTACATATGCTGTATACAGCAAAGGTAAATGTAATGAATTGTGTAGATTTGTTTGCAGATACTAATTTGGAAATGATATATGTACTTGCAGACATACACACACACACACACACACACACGCACACACACACACACACACACGCAGACATACATAACATGGTATACACTCATAATGTGCACAGTGGAGCTCTTTGCTGCCCGGTGACCTCTGTAGGCAGGTTGTCATAACATTCTAAACTAACTTGCTGGTATCTAGGCTAAACAGTCTGACAGGCTCACTGTGGAGTTCAGCACATAGCACCCACCTGTCTGCTACTGGAAATTACTGTCTGCATGTATGTATTGTACAAGAGCCCTGTGTGCTGTGTATTGTCCCACAGTGAGCTAACCCACTGCACATTTCAAGCACTGGATGTGCAAGCATGGGCAAATAAACCGTCTTTGGTTCTGTGTGTGTGTGTCTAAACCCTAGTGCGTGTTGAGGTGACAGGCTGGTGTGTCTACAGAGAATGTGGTAATAAGTACAGTTGACGGCTGTGTCAGGAGGTAGTGGGTGTCAACAGATAAAACTGTTTGTATTTAGGCCTGGCTTCGGTACACTGTCACTTCGTTCGGCTTCTGTCTCCCTTGCTGTCACCTTGTGTCTCTCTTTTTATCTCTCTCTTCCTCCTGTCTCAGTCCCTTTTTCTTCATTTTTCTCCCCCTGTCCAACCACCTGCAATGCCTCTGCTGAACTGTTACTGTCTTTTCCCTGCTTGTGCCTGCCCCTCCCTCTCTCTGCTCCTGTTTTCTATACATGCATGCGCAAGATGCAGCTTGATGAGACTGGTCTTTGCTGATGAATCCTGTCTATGTGTGTTTATGCACATGTACCTCACAGCATGATGCTGCTGGTCTTTGCTGATCAAGCCAGTACGAGTGTGTAGATGTGGGTTTGTGTGTGTCAGTCTTGTTGTGCATGGCACAGCATGATGGGACTGGTCTTTGCTGATGAAGCTTCAGTGTCTGTGTCTCTGCAGACCTTTCCTCATTACCAGTGGAGAGACAAATGCTCTGCTCTGGAAGGAAAGGGAGGCGTGAAGAGGTGGGGTTGGTTAGAAAGAGATTGAAAAGCTAGAAGAGATAGAAGGATGTAAGTGAGACTGGGAGCTTGAAAGTGCATTGAGGCAGCTACTTTGGGAACATTATATGTGACAATAAATACCCACACAGCAGTTTAGTAATGTTTTGATGCAGATATTCATCCAGGTTAACATACTTGGACAGTAGATAAAACCAATAAATCTCTCCTGCTTTGTCCTATTTCAGTCAGCAAAATGAGAAGTGTATATCACATCACAGCACAGCAACATCAGGACAAACACCACCTATTATTCTGCCAGTCTCTGTCTGCAGTGTTACTGTAGCTAGTAAATGAACAAATAATTTCTATAACGGGGAGAAAAATAAAAATGACAGATTTTAAAAAAAAAAAAGTGTCAAACTAAATGAAAAAACTTTTAAAAGATGCAACACAAACTAAAATGAAATGGTTACAAATAAAAGCTACTTCTTTGCACTGCAGTTTCTCTACTTCTAACCTAAAATAGTATAAACATTGGTTTTGTGAGTGATGCTTTCTTTGTTCACAGTGCAGAGCAAAAGTGGTGCAACTCTGATTACTCATGTGTAAGTGGGATCTGTTTTTCCATGACAGTGTGAACAGTACATAGATTTAGGTCTTTTCAAGACTGATCTGGGCATCTCAATGTGGTCCTGCACGAGACGAAGATTTAATCTTTGTGACATCAGTCTGAACAGTCATGCAACTTTTATTTCACTTTAAGCAAAGTTTCGTCAAAACTGTACACCGCTCCTTCCCTGTATCACATAATTTACCACCTGAGCCATGGCCGCCCATGGCTCAGATGGTAGAGTGGGTCATCCAATAACCGAAGGGTTGGCGGTTCAAATCCCGCTCTGTCCATGTGCTGTTATGTCCTTGTGGGCAAGACACTTCACCCCACTTGCCTCCAGTGCTGCTACTCACACTGGTGTATGAATGTGTGTGAATGTTTGGTGGTGGTCGGAGGGGCCGTAGGCGCAGATTGGCAGCCACGCTTCTGTCAGTCTGCCCCAGGGCAGCTGTGGATACAAATGTAGTTTACCACCACCAGAGGGAGAATGTGAGAGCGAATGAATAATGGATCCTCTGTACACGCTTTGAGTATGCATTCATAGAAAAGTGCTATATAAATCTAATCCATTATTATTATTATTATTATTATTATTATAGATGTTATTTACTTATTTTTGATTTCCGGTAGTCCTATAACTAAATGAATGTAAAACAGTGATTTGATTGTGATTCATAGATGCTACTAGACACCGCTGGCAGCACTGCTACTCTGAGGTGTGAAGTGAATCATAATTTCATCATCTATAGTGAGGACAGAGTTTGAGATTCATCCACTCTGGTGAAAAAACTACTGTTATTAGATGTTACAAAAGATGCACTCCTTTAATTTAAACCTTTCTGTGTGCAAATATATTTTAACAGGCAAAAAAAATGGAGAGGGTCAAATGCTCTATTGTTCGTTCAGTAGCCCTGGTATTTGTTACTGCAGCAACAAGCCTTGGTCCCAACTGATAGAGAGGATCATCCACAGAGCTCCTACCCCCCCCTTCCCCTCCTCCTCTCTCTTCCACTAACTAATGTGTTGTTCCAAAGGCGCTGACAGAGGCAGCCTGTAATGGCCTTAATATTGTGCATGCTGGAAATGAGGGGAAATGAATTGTGCTGATTCTTGTCTTTCTCTTGCTTTTCTTCTCTCCCTGTCTGTCTGTCTCTTTTCTTCCAGTCTCTCTCTCTTCCTCCATCTTTTTCCTCACTCTAGTGCCATTGACATACATATCTGTCCTATGCTGCATTCATGCATCATAAGTTTGCTTAATATTCTTTGTATACAAGAAAAGCGAGGGGGGCAGCTAATTAAAATTTAATTGGAAGCACACCACGGAGGCACGTTTAGAATCACACACATACACAAACATGCACACACAAAGCTACTAAAGCGCCGTTCTTGTCGACAGGACTTTGTGTGGATGCAGGTGGAAATTAGTAAAGTGTGTACATATGAGAGATAGGGAGGGAGACACAGAGGGAGCCTGGGAGCTACAAACAGAGAGATTTTTAGAAAGAGCAATCAAAACAACAATTCATTTTGTTACTGTGGAAGGAAATAATACTTGTTTCATTACTAGCCGTATCTCTAATGAAGAAATGGAGGTGTGTAGTCATGTTTGTGTGTCACTGGGGGTTCTTTCTTGATGGTGGGGTGCCAAGAGATTTTAATCTTATTAACAGCCCTTACCCTGTTTGGCAAATGGCTTTCCAACTGCTTGGGTAATGAACTGTTTGAAAGTGTTTTCACCACACACCTACATTCATCACTCAGACACATAGATAGATGGACACACACTCATACAGTTGCACACATGCACACCTCACACCTCCTTTTTACTGAATAGGAGCCAGATTGCCAGATGTCCTTACAACTTTTCACATCACATACACAAAAACACATGATTACAACCAAGCAGCACACATCGCCGGAAAGCAACTTTTCTGTTTTGATATGAGATTTTATGGAGGGACAACAAAGTCACTCCATTAAAAATGAGCATAGTATATCCATTTTTAACAAATCCTGTGTGGTTTTTTTTTTTCCCGAAAGCATCACTGCCAAGTGAATTATAGTTTCTATTAAACTGTAGTTAAGCTGTGTTTTATAGCATTGATGAGGTAATTTTTCAGCTGCTGTATCAACAGATTGAATGTATTCCAGCTACTTTTAGTGGTTCAGCAGCCAAGTCATCTTTTACGTCTACGAAGAGTCCAAGAGAGCACAAATTATTTGTGTAAGTGTCCAATGAGACATTTTCACTTTGCAGCAGGCAGGCTTGTTGGTGGTGTCTAAATATGTGCATTAGTTAATAGTTCACTACCTGGAGCTAAGCCAAACAACTCACTAGACGTTTAGACACAGATACAACAGCAGCTTATATTTTTGGTTACTAATACCATCCCTTTTTAATGGGCTCACAAATTTGCAAGGTTTTAATCTCAATGAGGCTTTTAAGTTGTTAAATAAAAGATGAAATGTAAGTCCATCAGAGCTGACACTTAAACAGGGTATTTACAGTTTCCAATTAAACACATTACCATATCTTGGTACTGTGGGAGGAAATTCACCCTGAGGAAACGCGCATATTTACGCACCAACTGGAGAGCTAAAATAAACAATTAGGCATCTACGGCACAGAGGTTCACAGTATTTAAAGCTTTTTAGAAAGTAAGACTGAAATAGTGTCTGGGTGTCAGGTGCAGTCTGCTCCAAATCATCGTTTTTGTTCCTCTGATAATCTACTGCCCGTTGAGACCTGAGGATGGAAATTTGAGAGCAGGAAAGCTGCTTCTCAAAGCTATCAGCAGATCTCACGCAACAAAAGAAATATAGTTTTGTTTTTGGCTTGTGTTTTTTCCTATTGGATCATGTATTAAGGTGATTTTCATCAATTGCGCAGTAAGTCACACAATGGAGTCAATGTGAATGCTTTTGAGCGGGTGGTTTCTATTTTTGAGGGAAATGCAGCAACACTTCAATGCTCACCTTGCGCATACTAATAGATTCAAAAGACACATTCATAAGCAGTAACATTTCAGGCATGAATGAAGTACAAAGACAAGCAGACAAATACAACAATCATTTCATGATGAGATAAAACCCCAAGTGGGACTCATCTATTTTTCCTGGTATTTTTCTTTCCTTTTTTTTTGCATTCTTTCTGTCATGCCCCCGGTTAAGAAGTGAACCCGCCTGACCTCTCATCAATATTGACAAGCTTTTTCATGAAATGAGCTCCAGGATGAAAAAAATGAACGAGACCTTGGAGAAAAATTGAGAGCAGGCTTAAGAGTGAGACAGAATGCAAATGCCTTGATGACCAAGGGCATGTCTTGTCAAGAGAAGGCCGAAAAACAGATATTATGCACCTCTGTTCCTCACTCATCTATTCAGTCATCACTCTTGGTCTCCTCCTTTTTTTCAGTCTCTCCATCTTTATCTCAGTCCCTCTGCTCCTCTTACTCTTTCCAGCTCTTTTCCACTGCTGAATCTCCAAAAATGACAGCATATAAAACACCTTAGAGCACAAGGTCCCAAGTGCTCATTAACAGCTCGTTAGCATTGAAAATGATCATCTCAAGAAGGGAATGGGTCTTGGATGGGCGATAGTGCTAAACAAATGAGATAAAGTATCTTTTCTTTTCAAAGTGTCTTTTTACTGCACTGTATCAGAAATCTGTAAAGCTGTGAATCCATATATTTTTACTTTATTTTCTCTCAAAATAGTGAGCTTTTCTAGGCTCAACCCTCTTTTAGAAATGATTTGGTGGTCGCGTTTCTTTTCTTTGCTACGGCACAAAGAAAGATGTGAAAACAGGTGGCGATTGTGGTTTTTTTTGTCAGCTACTTCGCCTCTTACTGTTTGCCAAAATGAACTCTAATATTCATAATTATGTCCTCATTAGCAAGAAGTGTAAAAGTTGTGGTCTCCTTAGGTTAGAAGTAGTTTTTGTATCTACAAAGGTATCAGGTCTGCCATGTTGCACTGCAATGTTTCTACAGTGGTCCAAAAATTCACAAAGCAAAGGATCACTCCAGCAGAGTTCTCCTACACATTTGGGAGTGGAAGGTGAGGTCATTAGTAATCATTTGGTTATATTCTGCAGCCTCACTCACAGATACCAGCAAATCGTTCAAAATGCACCTTTCTAAAAGATTTATTTTAAGGTATATTACCTTTATTTGATAGGATAAGTGGGGAGAGACAGGAAATGAGTGGAGAGAGTAAGAGAATAACATCCAGGTTGGAATCAGCCCCAGGCTACTGTGATAAGGCCTTGGTATATGTGGGGTGTATTCCACCAGGTGAGCCACCATGCCAACACATTGCACCTTTAAGCGTGACTGCAGTTGGAAAAGAAAAGGTCGCGAGAAATAAAATGTGAAGCGTGTTGTCACGAATTGGTTTGAAGCTAAATAATTAGGCTGTGTGGTGTCGTCAGAAGGTGGCGGTACAGGCTACTGTTAACCCCACAAACGTAACTCCCACAAATGTAATAAGCCGCAAACGTAATAAACATTTGCAGCTTTTAATGTAAAAATCCCACAAATGTTAGAACTTTCCCACAAATGTAATAATAGTCGCCTACCACAAACATAGTACCTCATTTTCCCACAGTTTGCTCCTACCCTCTCCATTGCTATCATAATAATTTCCAGACATTTTATTTACATGGTTCAAACATAGGCTTCTATTAAACTTAATGAGAATAAATAATATCCAGTTCATACTGAAGCCTTTATAATAAAACCTTTACAACATTTTTGTCCATTCTGTTTAGTTCCTCCACTTGTATTTGTAATTTAACACCTATTTATCTGGAATTAGTACCATGTGGTGTAACTGCAACATTTGAAAAAAGAAAGATGAATGAATATGCATGCATTACTTAAATGTATGTGATGCACTAATTTATTACATTTGTGGGAAGTTATTACAATTTTGGAAACTGAAGATTTTTACCATCCCACAAAAGTAATAATTATTACAGGGTGGGGAAGCAAAATTTACAATATTTTGAGGCAGGGATTGAAAGACAGTGTATGACCAATTAGTTTATTGAAAGTCATGAGAATTTAAATCTTTAAATCATATTTTACTGCATTTCTAATGGTCTTGTTGTCTACCTCAAGTTCAATTGCCATTTTTCTCATGGATTTGGTTGGATCCTTTAGGATTTTGGATTTGAGAGCTTTAATAAAAGCTTTGGTACGTTTTTTGTTGCTTCCTCCACTTCCAGACTTTCTCGTAATAGTTTTGCTTATAGTCATTCTCTTCTTTCCATTATAAACAGTCTTTATGGACACTCCAACTATTTTTGAAATCTCCTTTGGTGTGACGAGTGCATTCAGCAAATCACACACTCTTTGACGTTTGCTTTCTTGATTACTCATATGGGCAAAAGTTTCTGAAAAGGTATGGATAATAGTGTTAGGTATGACTATGACATCAATATATGTTTGGTTTCAAAACAATTGACGTCGTGCCTGCTGAGAAAAAACAACTAAATGTTCATTGTAAATTTTGCTTCCCTACTCTGTATGTTTGTGGCAGGCAACTATTATTACATTTGTGGGAAAGTTATTACATTTGTGGGATTATTACATTAAAAGTTGCACATTTTTATTGCGTTTGTGGTTTGTTACATTCGATGGGAGTTATTACATTTGTGGGGTTAACAGGCTACATCACATGCAACTACTGCAGTTCTAAAGAAACTGCAACTGCATATAACTGGTGTCAGCCACATTGGCCAGTCAAACTAAATAGTAGAAGTAACACAAGAGCTGAAAGTGGTACAGGTCAAACCAGTTACTCAGTGTCAGGTGGACCATCAAGATCATTAAAATACTACATGTTGTGTGACTTAAAGAGATAGTTTCAGTTCATGTTAAGTTTAACTCAGGAGTAAAAGAAAAAGAGAGTCTTTCTCAACTGATGCACATATTTAAACAATGACTCTTGTTACTGAAAATAATTATTTCTTTTTTACTGGACCAGCCCCTTTTTGTTTTTAGTGTGCAGTATATGTAGACAAAGAGGATCATAATTTTCAGGCCAAAAACCCACTTTGTGCCTAGCTTAGTAGGGATTGAAAGGAAATGCTTAAAAAATTGTGCTTCTTTAATAATAATGAGCTAAAATGCAAATCATACACAACTTAAAGTTAAGTAAGGACGAGGTGAAGGACTTTAGAATGATTTTTCTCGTGTTTGCCCAGTATCACAATTTTGTGTGGAAATTTACAATTTGTATGTGCCTCACCTGCTGCCCTCCTGCTCCGACTGTATCAACAGCTACTGTGTAGAAGCATAACAATTAGTGTATCTGTGTAAATGGGATTTCTCCAATAGCCAGCGGCCAGAAAGTGTGAAATCTGTTTTAGGGTGTGTGGTTGAGAGCATGGTAATTTGACCAACAACACCGCTCTCACACACACATACACACACGCACTTTTCTCCAAGATATTTGACCTATTTTGGCCCCAAGCAAAGACAAATAGTGTGTCCTGCATCCCAACACTCTCCCGTGCATTACCTTGCCTCCAGCTTCTCACCAAGAACAGTTTTCTGCACAAGAATTCATAAACTGTGTTCATGACAAGTTAACTTTTTCCCCCAAAATCAAGATGTAATGCCAAATCTAAGAATCCCCGCTACTTAAATACACAACCTACACTCACATACTCTGGATATGGAGACACCCACTAAAATTCAGCTGGAAGATGCAGACAGAATATATGAAAACAGATACAGTCTCTACTCTCTCCTCACTGTTGTCTGGCATAGCTGACCTTTATGTCAGATGTTTTAGTCAGCAGTTGGAAGTGTGTTTTAATCAACCGTATGCACTCCCTTTGGGCCTTGTCTTTATCAGCATGTACTTCAGCCTTTTTTGAGTGGCCCACTGTGGCATTAGGTGCCGGTTAAAGACCTATTAATTCTATACACAGCCCCTTTCCTCTTTTGGCTCCTGTCAACAGCGTTTCATTAAAATGGTCTCAGTAGTTTGTAGCTGGTGAATGTTTTCCTTCTACCTTCGTCTCCTTAAGGCAACAGGGTGGGTCCTTGAAGTCCCTTTTAAGGAAACTGGGCTTGTCAACCACTGCAGTTATTTTAGCTTTTGTGTTTTCCACTTTGGTGTTGTTGTTCCTTTTGATTCAGCATTGGAATAATGCAAAACAGGGACATATGAAGAGAAATTCACTTGTCCTTTTTGCTCTTTGCTTCTTCAGTCCTTTGTCTCTTCCTTTTTTGTTTTGCTCTTTTTCATGAACTCATTATTTCTTATCCTTTCTCTTGTTTCTCCATGTAGGCAGTACTATGAGATGCTGTACAACACTGCAGATGAGCTGCTGAACCTGGTGGTGGACCAAGGCGTTCGCTACACAGAGCTGGAGTACATCAACGCGCTGTCCTTACTCCATCGCAGTCAGACCGGCGTGGGAGACCTGAGCACCCAAAACATCCGGCTGCAGAGGCTGAAGGAGATCATCTGCGAGCAGGCTGCCATCAAACAGGCCACCAAGGACAAGAAGATCACTACAGTGTAATAACAATAAAACACCACAGGGTTTAGCTGGGTACAGTTTTATTGTTAGCGTTTTTTTTTCCCAGAGAGACGGCCAATTAAAAGTAAACATCTTCCCTCAGTATCAAACACCTTCTGTCCTACATGAGTTTAATTTTTGCAGCGGCTAATGTGAGTCATGTGAAAGTTAAAATGATTGAGCACAAACTTACAAGACAAGAGATGTTTGAGGCTTAGGTTAGAAAACACTGAAATAGAGACTTGCTTGAGACTGAATTTATATAATCCATCAATGGAAAATGTGTCTTCTCCATTTCATCTTCTTGCCTGTGTGATGAAACACATTGTAGTCAAGGGCTGACACAGATATCCTTTCATCTAGAGCTCAGCAAGTAGATTATATATATATATGTGCAGGATATCGGTCTACCTACTAAGTGCTGACTTTAATTGGGAAGTGAGATGACACCAAACACAACTGCAAACTTTTCCTGTCTGCCTGCATATGTATCTAAGAAATAAGGTTAATTATATTGTCAGTTTGTACTTCTTAAGACACCACAGATGCAGTATAAATGCAGCAGTTTCTAGCATTCCCTCACTCACCATGATTTCAGCTTCAGATACAAGACGATTGTCTTGGACACTCACCCAAACTTAGGCCCCTCTCATCTCATTTTCCTATTAGATCTAAACTGCTGCTCTCAATTACACCTCTATCTCTCCTCTTCTGGCGGCCCCGTGGGCCCACTGATTCTGTCTGCAATAACAGATGCCAGATTAGACTGTCTGAATGAGGCCACATCTTCCGCCTGTTGCCAATTTGGGTTGGTCCCCAAAGATTTACCGTGCTGAGAATTGTATCATATCTATAGCTGTTAAAAATCTGTTTGTCTTTTTTCTTATGCAGAAAACTTGTGTGAAAAGTTGTCAGCCAATTAATGGTTTTTGCACATCGAAAAAAGAAAGGGAAGGTTGTTTTTGTATTGATTTCTTTTTAAGTTAGCTGAATTTTTTTCCTACACTCTCCAAAACCAGGACTAGACCTCTTTCAGAAGTTGCATTTCATGTTCATCAAACTACAGTGAACATGTGTGAGTAAGTTCATCAGTCAAACTAGTTGTAATGCTTTGTAATCTCCACCCCCTGCATTAAAATCTTACATGTTACAAACTACACATATAAACTCAAGAGACAAGCAAATCATGCCCCCTCTGTTTTTAGTTCATTAACTTTGGAGAGAAGTACTTAACAAGACTAGGAGAGGGGAATAGGAGCCTTGTCAATACAGCAGGCCCAGTACTGGTCTCCCTAAAGCCCACAGAGCAATCCATCATAATGACACATCGGGTGGGATCGATGGGAAAACAACCATGGAGCTGCTGAAGGGTTCTCCTACCACTCTGAAATGTACACTGGGTGTAAAATCTGAAATCTGCTCATTCAGCTGTTCACTTCAGAGCTACTTTTGTAATGTTATACATCGTCAACTTTAATACAAAGTTAACTGGCTATGTCATGTGACACACACATACGCTTATACTGGTATCAAAGTGTACACACATAAAATCTTTTTAAGTCAGGAGGGCAGGTGTTTGACTACATATAAATAAATGGGAACCACTCTGCTGCCATGCCTGTTATTTTATTTAAAAAAAAAAAAAAGAGGTTTGTCAAGTCTAATAAAAGTCCATTTGTCCTTGGAGGAAAATTCTTTGTTTTTGCTGTGTGCATTTATTTTTCACCTTCGCATTGTTTTATTTGTTCACTGTCCTTTAAATTGCTCTGAGTATTCTGTCTACCAGAGGTTTGACAGATTTGCTATTGCATACACTAATACACGACGTAACAAATAAAAAATTCCAATTATGTTTTGTGTGTCCCGTGCAGTGTTTTCCCTTCATGTGGTTGCAAACTAGTTACAAAGTAGTCATATTTTCCATTGGGGGAAGTACAGCTGTTCATGGACACCGTAAAAACTCCTCCACACATGACAGCAAAATCCTTCACTGTTTTGAAGCATCAGAGATGTTATTGGCTCATATCCTCTGAACTAGACTGATCCAAAACCAACAGTAGGTGTTGTACTTTGCTTGACAGCTGTGACGGTTAGAATCATGTGGTGCTTAAGTGCATCATATTGGCTGAAGATAAACAGTCAACATATGTACCATTTGGAGGTTTGGGGCATGAATCTGTGTAATGCATGTTTTTTGGTTCAGTGGATTGTCAGAGGATGAAGTGACATGTCAGGTCTCACTTTTGTCAAAATGCCTCAACGTGTGTAGGTATATTAGCAGTAATGCTGTAGTTATAAGCTTTTGTGTTCGTTCCAAATCTATCAAGGTGTTAATGTTTTGATATGACTCCCAACTATGGCAAAGTAATACTTGCACTTCTCACCCCAGACAGTGGGAGAATGTAAGTAAATACTTTTACTCAATGAACTTGCGTACAAATTTGAGGTACATAAATTGACTTAAATACGTCCATTTCACTTACTTCCATTACTGGTTTATAGCTGTTCCACCACATCTCAGAGGCAAATATTAAACTTTTTCACTCTACTTGACTGTCTGACATGTCTAACATTTGTTTATGATAAATTGAAACATTAAATTACAGTATGAAGTGAGAACATTCTTTTAAGTTAAATAAACCCCAACTAGCTGAAAACTCGACTGTCACAAAGCTTACAACTTCGTAATAAGTGATTCACGTGAAACAAACCCTTCAAACCTATGATATTCTCATTGAATATTATACACTGCTGCAGATTAAAATAGTCAGTGGTATATAAAGTAGCTAAAATGAGTTTAACCTGAAATATCCACAGCAGTTAATGTAATAAGCACAGCACTAATACAAATCCAAAACATCACACATTATACACCGTAAAGTTGGAATAACTTTGTTTTCAGAAACAGTCCTCTTTTTCTTCCTATTTATACACATCAGTAATCTACGGAAGAGGATTCGGGCCACTGGAAAAAAAATAAATCATTAAGGTCCAAAATTTTTTTATTATTATTGTTCTGAGAAAAAGTCAGAATTCTGAGAAAAAAGTCAGAATTCCAAGATTAAAGTCTGAATTCTGTGGAACAAAAGTCTGAATTCTGAGGTCAAAGTCAGAATTCTGAGGAAAAAGTCAGAATTCTGAGTTTTTTTTCCTCAGAATTCTGACTTTAATCTCAGAACTCTGACTTTTTCTCAGAATGATAATAATAATAATAATTGGACTTTATTTATTTATTTTCCAGTGGCCCTAATCCTCCTCCTTCGTAATCACCTTTGATCAGGTGAAATAATTACATACACACTTTATATACACATTGTCACAATCATTTCATGAAAAGAGGTAAAAAAAAAAACAAACAAAAAAAAAAACTACTGATTCCGACTTTTGGTCAACAGTATAATAAAACATTGACCACTTACTTTATGCTTTAAATAGCTTACATTACAGTCCCTGCAGGATTTCGTGGGGATTTTTTTTGATTGTTGTGGCCTAAAATACCTGATTTTGCGGCAGCTTTTCCAAAAAATTGTGGTGAAAGTTGCGATGATTTGGGGCTTCTTTTATTAAAGTCACAGGAACATGGGCATTTGCAAATTACCTAGAACAGTCTTTTTTGAGGTTTTAGCCTTAAAAAGCACAAGAAGCCATGATTTTAAACAAAACAGGCTTTTTTTCTTTCATTCATTAATTTGTTTTGAGCAGCCAATGAGAGCGGAGCGTCACAGAACGTCAACCAATCAGAGCAAAGCGTCACAGAACGTCATCCAATCAGAGTGCAGCGTCACAGAACGTCAGCCAGTGAGAGTGCAGTGTAACTGACCACCAGCCAATGAGAGCGCAGCATCAAGGAACACCGGCCAATGAGAACGTAGCGTCACAGAACGTCAGCCAATGAGAGTGCAGCGTCACAGAATGTCAGCCAACCAGAGCGCAGCGTCATGGAACGCTAGCTAATTAGAGCGCAGCGCTACAGAAGACCAGCCAGTGAGAATGCAGCGTCACAGAACGTCAACCAATCACTGTGCAGCATCACAGAACATCAGCCAATGAGAACGTAGCATCACAGAACGTCAGCCAATGAGAGTGTAGCGTCACAGAATGCTAGCCAATCAGAGCAGAGCGTCACAGAACGCCAGCCAATGGTAGCACAGCATCACAGAACGCCAGCCAATCAGAGAGTAACGTCACAGAACGTCAGCCAATGAGAGCGCAGCATCACAGAACATCAACCAATCAGAGCACAGGGTCACAGAACGCCAGCCAATGAGAGCGCAGCGTCACAGAACGCCAGCCAATCAGAGTGCAGCGTCACAGAACATCAACCAATCAGAACGCAGCATCACAGAACGTCAGCCAATGAGAGCGCAACGTCAAAGAACGCCAGCCAATCAGAGTGCAGCGTCACAGAACATCAACCAATCAGAACACAGCATCACAGAACATCAGCCAATGAGAGCGCAACGTCACAGAACGCCAGCCAATCAGAGTGAATCGTCACAGAACGCCAGCCAATCAGAGCCCAGTTTCACAGAACGACAGCCAATGACAGCGCAGCATCACAGAACGTCATCCAATCAGAGTGCAGCGTTACAGAACATCAGCCAATGAGAATGTAGCATCCCAGAATGCCAGCCAATGAGAGCGCAGCATCACAGAACGTCAGCCAATGAGAACATAGCGTCACAGAACATCAGCCAATGAGAGCGCAGCGTCACAGAACGTCAGCCAATCAGAGCGCAACGTCACAGAACGCCAGCCAATCAGAGCCCAGTGTCACAGAACGACAGCCTATGACAGCGCAGCATCACAGAACGTCAACCAATCAGAGTGACGCGTCACAGAACGTCATCCAATCAGAGTGCAGCGTTACAGAACATCAGCCATTGAGAGTGCAGCATCACAGAACGTCAGCCAATGAAAGCGCAGCGTCACAGATAGCCAGCCAATCCCAGCGCAGTGTCACAGAACGCCAGCCAATCAGAGCAGAGCGTCACTGAACGCCAGCCAATGAGAGCGCAGCGTCACAGAACGCCAGCCAATCAGAGCGAAGCGTCACAGAACATCAACCAATCAGAACACAGCATCACAGAACATCAGCCAATGAGAGCGCAACGTCACAGAACGCCAGCCAATCAGAGTGAATCGTCACAGAACGCCAGCCAATCAGAGCCCAGTTTCACAGAACGACAGCCAATGACAGCGCAGCATCACAGAACGTCATCCAATCAGAGTGCAGCGTTACAGAACATCAGCCAATGAGAATGTAGCATCCCAGAATGCCAGCCAATGAGAGCGCAGCATCACAGAACGTCAGCCAATGAGAACATAGCGTCACAGAACATCAGCCAATGAGAGCGCAGCGTCACAGAACGTCAGCCAATCAGAGCGCAACGTCACAGAACGCCAGCCAATCAGAGCCCAGTGTCACAGAACGACAGCCTATGACAGCGCAGCATCACAGAACGTCAACCAATCAGAGTGACGCGTCACAGAACGTCATCCAATCAGAGTGCAGCGTTACAGAACATCAGCCATTGAGAGTGCAGCATCACAGAACGTCAGCCAATGAAAGCGCAGCGTCACAGATAGCCAGCCAATCCCAGCGCAGTGTCACAGAACGCCAGCCAATCAGAGCAGAGCGTCACTGAACGCCAGCCAATGAGAGCGCAGCGTCACAGAACGCCAGCCAATCAGAGCGAAGCGTCACAGAACATCAACCAATCAGAATGCAGCGTCACAGAACGTCAGCCAATGAGAGCGCAGCGTCACAGATAGCCAGCCAATCAGAGCGGAGCATCACAGAACGCCAGCCAATCAGAGCGGAGCGTCACAGAACGCCAGCCAATGAGAGCGCAGCATCACAGAACATCAAACAATCAGAGCGCAGTGTCACAGAACATCAACCAATCAGTGTGCAGCTTCATAGAATGACAGCCAATGACAGCGCAGTGTCACAGAATGTCAGCCAGTCAGAGCGAAGCGTCACAGAACGTCAACCAATCAGAGTGCAGCATTACAGAACGCCAGCCAATCAGAGCGTAGCATCACAAAACGCCAGCCAATGAGACTGCAGCGTCACAGAACACCAGCCAATGAGAGTGCAGTGTCACAGAACATCAACCAATCAGAGCGTAGCATCACAGAACGCCAGCCAATGAGACTGCAGCGTCACAGAACACCAGCCAATGAGAGTGCAGTGTCACAGAACACCAGCCAATCAGAGTGCAGCATCACAGAACGCCAGCCAATAAGAGCATAGGGTCACACAACCTGAGAGCCTGATCCTTAGTTTTTCTCTTTCCTGTTGTGCTGTTACACAGTTATAACAAACATTTTTTGTAATAAATAACCTATATATACAAATGCAATGTAGAACAACATCACTTTCATCCAAATACATGCTGTACGTTATTAACTTGAAAACCTTTGCAGACAGTGACTGCAGACATTTTACTTGTGTGTAATGTTGGTGTAGACCGATACAGCATATTATTTTTTCCACTGCTGACATCATGATTTTAGTTTTCTATTTTTTCACCGCCCCGTTGCAAACAAACTACACCACCCATAATTCCTTTCACGCAACTCTTCCTCGTGCGTTGCCATGCGACGACAGAAGCAATTACTCCACAACTAGTGGGCGAATAAAGCTAATTTTAACTCACTTTTTAGTCCTCATAGAATTTCCACGTCGCTGTTTTCAGTCAGTCATGTTCTCCGCTGCTGAATAATGAAAGAACAGAGTGAGGGGTTTTTGTGTTCGTCGCCTAGCTGCGGTCCCCCAGGGTCCACTGTGGGCAGTCCTTCACCAGGGGCCACCGGCTATGAGCTTCAAGGAAACCGAGAAATGGAGGTAAGGACTATAAGGAAATATTAGCAAATAAAAGCCCACTCACAGTTTGATACCATGTATTACAGTGCTGTGTTTTGTCTGCTATGCTAGTATAATATATTATTGCTCCAAAACGTTATATATTGTTGTCAATGCACTTTAATGGAAATGTCCGAATAAACCTACATGTTTGTTTATGCAACAGGTAAAGCAGGTAACTTTGCACAAGAGATCTGGGGAAGTGAAACAATACTCCAAGGTTACACCCTCTATCATTTTTGATATTTTCTAGGAGCATTACAAAGTGTTGTGCATCCTTCTTTGCATGCTTCTATGTGCAGTAGGTGCATGAATATGTGGATGTGGAAGTTTGCCTGTAGGAGCTGAAAGCTGCCTCATGTTTCTAGTGCCTTCCTTCTGCTTTAAGGACTCATATTGTATTAAATATGAATCTAACTGTGTCAAATATGTTTTCTGCGTTAACAGAAAGACGTTGTTTTAACTCCTGAGCTTGTCTCCAGCTGTATAATTCAACCTGGATGCTTTAGCAGTGGGATGAATCTGTACCCCCACCTGTCAATGCCAGTAAGACACACACAAATAAAGAATATTTGTGCGTGAAATAATACTGCTTCAAAGTATGTTTCTTCATTTATAAGACAAAGTCACCCTGTCAAATTCCTTTCCTTTCATTTTGGGTGATAAGCTCAGAAATGACATCACAGTAAAAAAAAAAAAAAAAAAAAAAGTCACCTCATGGACAAAGTATGTTATATCTGTAATTGATGTGAATTGAATACATTGGTCATGTGATAACATTTATTTGATGTACTATTTTGTTTAGATTAATGCAAACATACACACCTTATTGTGTTTTAATATGTTGATGAAAAAGTGGAGTAAGTCCTCTCCTCCTTCCCACTTTTAAATTTTTTTTTACAGTTTTATTTCTTCTATATTCTACTAAAAGTCTTGGATTAGCATCGTCATTCAATTCAATGTGTGGCTACTGAAATGTACCTGAAAGGGAAGTTTTGTATGACCTGCTTTTCCAAACAAAGAAAGAATGGAAAAAAAAATTCACCTCAGCAGATTTCAGTAGTTGTCATATAAATGTCAAATCATCAGTTCTTAAAGTTTAAAGGTGATTTTGGTAAAAGTTGCAGAGACTGCTGTTTTAGTTGGTGTTTAGTTAGTTTTAATGGCCAGAGCATTTCAGAAATCTAGATGTAGAGCAATTAAAATGATAAAATGTCTGTTAAACATCAAGAACATGCTTGAGTAAAATTAAGTAAAACAGCAAAACATCGAAGTATTTTCTCTTTTATCTGGCAATATAAGCATAATAAACCCTAAAGATAAATGAATTATGATACTTATAACATAAAAATAAATGGGAATAACTATGGTTGCTGATCTCTAAGAAAATGTACATAATTTATTTTAAAAATGGCAACACACTGTTCAGTATATATAATATTATAATTTTATTGCCCAGCATTAATCTATATTATCTTTTTTTTTTTTTTCTTTTTTTTTTTAAACAACATTTGCACTTTTCTTTGCCATAGAGTCACAATCTGATGGATGTCTCCCTGTTATCTAATTATATCCATCTCCAAAAGCTGGAACTACCCAACAACAAAATTAAAGGTAAACTGTTTCTAAAAGTATATTCAGATACTGAATGTGCAAGTGATTGTAAGCTATTGCAAGCTTCTTATCTTTGTAGTCTTTCATCAGGATGATTTGACAGAATAAGCCTGTATGTTGGTAGTGAAGATATTGCTGGTTTTATGTCACTGTTCTTTAAATCACTTTAACTTTTCCCAACTGTTAGACTTATCATGTGTGAGCCACATGCCCTACCTCGTCATCCTGGATGCGTCTCACAATGAAATCTCTGACTTCTTTGGATTTGAGCCACTTAAGAACCTAAAGGTAATGCAGGACCTTGAACTGACAGGATAAGACAACATTTGATTGGTGGCTTGGGCTTCCTCTCTCATGCTATTCCCTCATGATAGGCCAGGATTTCCATAGCCCATCTGTAGTCACTTTGAATATGCTTACAAGGCATTAACTGCCCTTGAATGACACTGAACTTTACTAATGTAAAAATTCTTTTCCATTCTCTATGGATTTAGTTGAATAATTCCTTCAGCGAGATATATGATAATGTAGCTTTCATGACTTTTGTTAAACATGTCCTGCTTTTTTGTTTGTTTGTTTCAGGAGGTCGACTTCTCCCACAACCACATGACGAAAATGAAGGATTTATCAGCCTTTTCATCTCTTGCTAAACTGAATTTGGACCGTATCCTCACTGAAGAATATGTACACAAATCTGCATCTAGCAACTGATGTTCAGGATAATAATTCTGCTGCATATTATTCTTAACAACTATGCTTAGACAATGGCTTCAGTGAGATAAGTGGTCTAGAGCAATGCTGTGGGCTTACCCATCTGAGCCTGGCCCACAACAAAATCTCAAGAATCAGCAGTCTGGACAGACTACATATCACATACCTCAGTCTTGTAGGTCCTCCTCTATTACAATGGGAAACATAATTGGCAGGGCACACATTCACACACAGGCAGACATACAATGACAAACAGGCATTTAAATATAGTGTGTTTCTTCCTCTATCCTCTCCCCTCTTTCTCCTCTTAAGTGTCTTTCTCTTTATGTCTCTGTTTTTGGCTTCATTTCTACATTCAGTAAAACCTTGGCTCCCTGTTCAAGAATCCCATATGGTCCAACAGCAGGCCCTTTCTCTCTCACTTTCGTTCTGCTGGTGCATGTGTGTGCATGCACTGTCCTTTATCAGTGTTTCCTCATTGTCAGCAGCCATTGGTCTGGCTGTGCCTGCCCCTCTTTCTGCTGTAGCTTTGCTTTGGGAGCAGCTGGTGGTGTTTGAGTGAGCTTGGACTAAGTTCAACACACACCCACACACACCTTGTCCATCCAACATCCATCCAATCCCATCTCTGACCCCTCTTCCTCACACGAGGCCTCCCTAAGCAGCATGGCCCTGTCAGCTAGCCTGCTTCCCAGCCCATCACAGCACCGACCCAGAGCTTCAAGGGACCAGTGCAGTCACCCACCCCCACTGACAGCAGCCCTCTGCCAGGCAACATGTTTGGCAAGAGCAGGGCATGGTGCGGCCAGACGCTAGATAACTTTAGTCAGTGGAATAGAGTGAGAAATAGACTGATGTCCCTGGCAGGGGAGGGGTACCCGGGTCTGGTTTTTTAGTTGGTTATCGTGCTGTGCTAGCACCTCGCCAGCTGTTTCCCTGTCAGTCGTCACCTGTCAGGATTTAGCAGTGAGCGGCAGGGCTGCCACTCAGCTCTGTACTGAGGGGATAGAGGGTTCAGCCACCCTGCAGAGCAACTAGGGCACGTCCTTAACATTGATTAGTGTGAATCACTGTCTGTATGTAAAGCAGAAGTGGTGTTTGGAAGCCAGTTAAGTGTGTGTGCATGTGCATTAATATAATGCACTTACCTCTTTTTAATTGTCCTCTCTCATGTCTGATTCCAGAGAGGGAACAAGCTGGAGAGAATTGAAGGGTTGGAAAATCTGAAGAGTCTACAGGTTCTTGACTTATCTCTAAATCAAATCAACAGTCTTTGTGGCCTGGAGAACCTCCATCTGCTGGGGTTGATCAACATGGAGAAAAACATGGTACTGACTAAGCAGGATAGATAGATAGATAGATAGATAGATAGATAGATAGATAGATAGATAGATAGATAGATAGATAGATAGATAGATAGATAGATAGATAGATAGATAGATAGATAGATAGATAGATAGATAGATAGATACATAGATAGATAGATAGATAGAGTTGCTCAAACACCTTCCTAATTTGGTACATCATGTATTTCTTTTCTTTGTCAGATTAATGAAATTGAGGAGTGCAAGCACATTCATGACCTTTTACTTTTAAGGGATCTCAATTTACTCGGCAACCCTGTGCAGGTAACTTCAACCCTTACTGATCAGGCCCTACAGTCATGTGAACATGGATTTGATAGTTTTACACTTGATAGCAGATTTCTATTTTTCTGTAGCTATACCTCATCTGCTCTGCACCTCACTGCCTATAACCTTCTGTGAAGTCTTCTACCTGTATAAAGTCTTCAGAAGATGAGCGTAGGACCTCTACTGATTTATTTTTTTGTATTTCTTGTGACTGGACCCAGGAGCAACCAGATTACAGGCTATCAATTGTCTTTCTCCTTCAACATCTAACTGTACTGGATCAAGAAAAGGTCACTGCTGAAGAGAAGGTACAAATACATTCAACATTTTCAGAATTTCACAATCAAAGGTCATATTGTAATACAACAGCAGGCACAATATCGCTGCAACACACCTGACCTATAGGTTTAAATTGGATCCTACAATAGTATGCTTTGTTATCCCTTTGCATTGTTATTTCTTCTTTGAGTATGAGATTGTTAAAAAGTGGTTTGCTGTTTTGTATCTGCTTGGTTACAAACATCATTTTCTAGGTGTCATCCATAAACAAGTATGACCCTCCTTTGGATGTCGTTGCAGCCAGAGATCACATGATGCACCTTGTGTACGAGATGATGCAGCCTCATGTCCTGTATGATAGGTTGGTGTTAATATGAGGTTTGTTATATTTAGTTCTCTCTGGTGTTGCTGTGTCTATTACTTGACTACAAGTTGATATAATGAGTTAGATTTGTAAACAATCCTATGTGATCATTACAATCCATATATCAAGTCATCTAGAAAAAAAAAAAATCATACATGAGCAGCATTTTGTCTGCAGTGTTTCTCTATTACTCAGAGTATCTACTACCTAAAAGAAAAAAAAAATCAGTTTGGTGTGGATCAGCACTTTTTTGGAAACATCCATCATCAGCAAATAAAATGCTGTAGCTACAGTCAATTTACCATTCTCCACTGTGCTTCCTAGAAAGAGCACATCCATATTGCCCACAAGGCTCCAGTTTATATTGAGTGTAGGCGAGGCTTTGAAGAAAGCAGCAGTTTGTTCCCGTCCTCATGCTTTATTTACTTAACTGTATAATAAACCATGAAGATGTAGTGGACTTAAATTAAACTACATACCTGTAAAATAAAAGGTTGTCAAAAACTGATGTATGTCTATATATGAATGTGTGTGTGTGGATATGTGTGTTTGTCTCCAAGTAGTACTTTGCCCAGTGCAGACTCTCCGTATCCTATGCTGGTGCTGACGGGTCCTCAGTGCTGTGGGAAGAGAGAGCTAGCACACAGACTGTGCCAGGAGTTCTGTGAATACTTCGCTTATGGGTCAGTCTCAAAATGTCTTTCCTTTCTGTTAGTCACATGTCGAGTCTTCAGAGGTGATTTGTATTGATACTTCATCACTGGCAGGACTCCTGAAATAAATTTAGAATGATGAAATTATAATGAAGAGAATTAAACATAATGTGATCTGAGGGTGGAGTAAATAGTGGTACTAATTGTATGACAGACATTGATACGAGTGTGTCCTAAGGACAATATTTCCTTGTTATATCATCTATAAATAAATTAGTGTGTAAACATTCAGAGCAGTATCCTCTATATGTATTTATTATAGCAATTTTAAGTAGTAATCATCTGGGTTTGATGTCAGTTAAGGTGAGATACTGTCTCTCAGCTAATGGTTGGTTTTAGAGCCTTTCTCTCCTCAGTATCAGGCCTTTTGATGGCTGCAGGTTTGGGATTCTTCACATGCTTAGACCTCATAAATTATATAGCTGGATATGAAACATGAAACGTCTTTTTTACATTCTTGGTGTTTCTGTTTACTGTCACAGAATCTGTCACACCACAAGAGGACCCTACTTTGGAGAGGAGAATGGAACCGATTACCATTTTGTCACTGAGGAAGACTTTCAAAACATGATTCACATGGTGCGTTGGCGTCACTTTTTTTTTTTTTTTTTTTTTTTAACAATGCACACCCTTGCAACACTGCCTGCCTGTCTCAAAGTTTTACCTTCATGCCTTAGATAATACAAATGCAATCTTTATACCCACAAGTTATACACTGCATTTTGGAACAGGCTTCTATGAGTCACATAAGTCCTTCTGTGAGTTTTCAAACAGAATTCAATTACTGGCCATAATGACTTAAGTATTTCAGATAATTAGTTTTAGCTGGGGTGGATTGATTTTTGTCGAAGTGGCTGATACAATTTTATAAAGATACATTAATGCATTTATGTAAAACTGAACTCTATTCAAAAAGCATAATCACTATGGTAATTGAATTTTACATGATGACTTAACACAACAATTCTCACAATGTTTTTCTATGAAGTTGCAATTATGAGTTTGAAACTGAAAAGACCACCAAGCAAGAGCTAATAGGTTTTGACACCATTGACTCTAAAACTCATCGGTCTGTGTAAATAGTATGTCACTGTTAATTAATGGAAACACATCTGAACTGAACTGCATGCTTATATATTTTGAAGACAAGAAAAGCATCAAGCCTCACAGCTTTCTTAGAGTATGTAAAGTAGAGTATGGGTCTCGGGGCCTCAGGTCTGGGACACATTAGTTTTCCTTCTTGTCTTTCCAGTCAAGCAGCCTGTTATGTAAGAGTGGTGTGGAATGATGGATAGAGGTCAAGGTCGCCTCATGATTTACACACTTTGCTTTGATGCTGTTATTGATGCTTTTTGTCTTCTCCCACAAAGGAAGCAGATCAGGTTAACATTACAGACTGTCCCTCCCTTTACCCATTTTGTTCAGTTTTCTTTCCCTCCTCTGCCAGATTCCTTCTTTATTGATGTCCTCTCATCTCTTTCCTACTCACAGTTTATGTTCTCACCTTTCATGTGTCAGCTATCCTTTTCCCCACCACTGCCTCCACCCTCAGATGTCCTTTTCAGTATCTATTCAATCATAACCTCTTCAACCCACTTCATGTGGCCGCTCTCATACAAATTAAATCAGTCAGCAGTCCTTAGTCCTCATTATTGTCTTTACTGTGCTCTAAACATAAGGAAAGGCTGCAGTGTAATTCTATTTAAAGAGCTACAAGGTCTAATAATATGGAAACACAAAAATGATTAAACGATTTTCATCTATTAAGAAAGCAGAGGCCCAAGCATATCTTGTACATTCTTTCCAATAAAAAAAATGTACTAAATGTAGGGACTCAGATTATAATCCTTGTATAATATGGTCTTTTAGATGCAGTTTATACTTAATACTTGTATTTATTTTTTCACTGAGGAAAAACAAACAAAAGAACTGATTTAAAGTGCAATAAATCATAATCAGTATACCTCATCGTAATGCAAAACAACATTCAAAAACAATATTTAGAAAATAATACACAAAAACATTAAATGCAGTAATGCAGTTTATACAAGGTAGCTTTTTTTTACTGAAACCCAGTGTGTGTCTGAATTCTTTTGTTACCACAGGCTAAAGGACAAGAACAGATTGTTTTAGAGATGTTGTCAGTCTACTGAATTGGGGTGTAATGTTGATGAGAGTTATAAATTACACTGTTCTAATAAAAGTGCCCTAAAGGAAGGCAGACTGAAGTCAGAGGTCATGTTTAAGAAGTAACAAAGAAAGAGATTTTTGCCCTGACCACCAGGTTAAAAGTTCAGTTCACAGGTGGGTTGTTAATCCTGACAGAACATGCTGGGGTTGTGTACGTACGTCAAGTATTATGTCCACTTTTAGTGATAAATGTAACCCATAACATGATAAACATTAGAGTAATAACATGGTTCACCAAAATGACCTTTCCTTCTGTCTTCTGATGACTGGAAATTTCCTTTTAGGGTAAGTTTATCCAGACAGTGCAGTATGGGGGTCACAGCTATGGTCTTACTAGGGATGCAATTGAGGATGTGGCCAAAGAAGGACTCGCCTGCTGTGTACATATGGAGCTGGAGGTATGTATGGAAAAATATGTGTGACAGTTGAGAAAATATACCTGTAGTGGATTTAAGCTGCTCATTTTCCATCTTATTACAGCACAGCATGGGTCTGAATTTTATGCGCCTCTGAAACACACACAGCAAATTTCCATAAATATTGGAGTTTCAATAAACAAAATATGCATGTCTGTTACTGAAACACCATCTGTTTGTCCATCCTCACAGGGCGTGTTAAGCCTGAAGAACAGCTACTTCGAGCCCAGATACATCCTGCTCATTCCCACCCAGGTGGAGCAGTACATTGGTCACCTGAGCAGTCGTGGCTTTTACACACCTGCACAGATCGACATAGCAGTGTCACGTATAGAGCTCTACGCTAACACCAACAGGGGTCGGCCGGGATTCTTCGATAATATCATCCCCTGTGGTACAAAATCTAAACCCTTTGTCAGTCAGTGTTTTACTATGGTGTGGAATTATTTATTTGATATTGCTTGATGTAATTGTTGTTCATTTAAAGGCATTACAAACCATAATAATGAATGTTTAATGTCTTCCAGTGGCTAATCAAATCAAACTGGCAATGACCTAGTTAGTGCATGATTTTATTGTATAGCAAAGCTTAGGAATAAATATTTATGCTTAATCAAAACAAACATTTTTTTTCACAATATTTTTATTCGTATTCAAGTTTTATAATGAAAGGTAAACGAAGTAAATAATAATATATGTAAAGAACATGAATCCAAACAACACAAACACACATATACACACCTATTCACATCGGGTAAACTTGCATCAAATGATATATATTCTTATGAACATGTATACATATACATAGTAAAAAAAATTAAAATACAGCATTCATAATAAAAAATAAAACATTAATAATTTGGTGGAAGTTCCCATAATTGTACAAATTCCTTCATTTTTCCTTTGGTAATATAAGTCAGTCTTTCCAGTCCGATTCACTCTGATAGTTTTTTTTATCCATTGCTATCATACTCTTCCAGTGCAAATCCATACAAACATTTAACCTGAAATCTGAAAACCCGTCATGTAATTTACAGGGTAGATATCGATGTTGTCTATTTTGATTTCAATTATAAAAAGGACGTTGTGTTTTGTGTTTTTGTGCTGCTTGTCATTCTAGTGTCGTATAAAGCCACCCTTCTCCTACCTCACCCTTTTGTAACAGTCCAAGTGACATTGCTAGCTGTAGCTTTAGATAAATTCACACACTTCAGTGAAACCTATACACTACACTTTCAATCCAATTACCACATGTACTGTATTAAAGGCACGTAGCAGCAGAATAGCTGTGTTTATCATTCCCTCATGAAAGCACTCAGACGTGTTAGCTGTTTTCTTAATGAGATGAACATACAGGGAGCGTAAGACACTCATCACTTTTATGCACTGCTAGCTAGCACCTCATTACACTAAGGTCATCATCCCCATATCTTTGATTCATTACTGTTTGATGGGAGATGTATTTGCTCTGTTCAAGACAAGATTTTTTTATGCTGTGATTTATGTGTGTTTTCTCTGTCTGCTCTTGGATATGTGTATAGATGACTGGGAAGAAGCTTACCGGACACTAAGGCAAGTGGTAAAGGAGTACCTGTTGTTAGATGAACAGGGGAAAGGCGAGAACAACAGCAGAGCATCCCCAGACACACAACACAGAGGTGTGCATTGTTTTTTTTTATAATTATTATTTGTTCAGAGCTCCATGAACAGACTCAAAGTCTGAAGGTAGTAATTTTTACATCAAGGCACTGGGTACAAAATGCAGTCAAACGTGCCTTAGGTCTTTTTTGAACATAAACACTCATTCATCCCACTGTTTGTTGGCTGCCCATTGTAACTTTACAGCAGCATTCAATTAAATGTAGTGGTGCTAAAGAGAACCATAAAATGTAACGTTTTATATTAAGGACTTTGCACTAAGTATTACTTAAGAGGTAACTGGAAAACACTCAGAGGACATATGTCCACCAGCTAAAATCCCTACAACAATATACTGTCCCCAGCAATGTCACTGGCATAATTAATCAGAAATCAATCATTAATCATCATAATTAATCCAAATTCACTCAAACTACAATGACCCAAGGACACCTGAGATAGAGGGTGAAAGAAGTTTTTTATCTTTGACCTTTCAAGGAAAGCTTCTTGTGGCTCTTGACCTTGACACTATGTATGTGTATATATGTATGTATATATGTATGTTATTAATTAGAATCAAATCAGATTGGTATTGACCTAGATATGATTTTTAAGTATTTTTGTAGCCACTGTCGTCACACAAGAAAATCAGTACAGCTTATCCAAAACATTTTCAAAGCATCTTCTTGAAGGAGGTGATAAAACCTGTATAAGTGCCTCTAAGATTAAGACGTTATGTTAAAAATAGCATCATAAACACATTTAGAATTAGGTTGTAAGAGATGTAAGTACATATTTTAGAAAAACAGGTCAACAGTGTATAGATTGCTTAAAAGATAAATCAAAACATGTAGATTTGTGTCATTTCTGTCATTGCTAAACCTGTACTATAGCTGTTTTGTTGCTTTATTACAGTATTTTAAACTGTTTTTTTATTAAAGTTTTTGCAGCACAATGCAAGACCAATACCTTGGCACAGTTAATAAATCTATAAGAATTATGCAATACATGATGTTAATAAGCATAAGGACTCATGAGGTTGTTCTTACCCATTAACCAGTACCTTGAGTTGAATATACACCATTCCCCAGTAAAATTAAGTGTGGTTTATAAAATGTAAGGAGTATTTTTGTGTTGACAACTACAATATATTCACTATAATACTATTTAGTGTTTATTTTGTTATTGTACATTCAGGGTTATGCTGAACTGTCTGCTGTGAACATTACAGTGTATTTCCCTTGTATTACTATACTTCTCTCTTTCAGCCTCGAGTCCCAAACCAGAAGAGAAGCCACCCACAGACCCACTCAGGGTGGGGTCAGGCCCCAGTTCCCACTCAGTCACAGCCTTGTACCCCTCAGATCTGTCCTACAGACACTACTGGACCCAGATTCAGGCACAGCTCAGCCCTGAGAAGACCCCTGCAGTGAGTTACAAGACCACTGATAAAACATTTAGAGCTAAAGAAACCTACCTAAATATTAAATAGATATTGAGACCGTATTTCATTTGGAAAAAAAAAAATTCTTCTAACAGAATTCTGCTTTCTTGCTCTGTTCTTTATCTCATTGGCAAAATTCGGTTCATCCTCCTTTGGCTCTTCTCGTCTCTGATTTAATCACCATCCGTATCATCTTTGTTCTCCTCCTCTTCACCTGCATTTCCTTTCCTCCTCTTCCTCTCACCTTTCCATTTCATCATTCCTTCCTCCTCCTCCTCCTCTCTGCAGGAGCTCACCTCCATCAGGAGACGTGAGCAGCTGGTGAGAGAGGCTCTAGTGGGGAAGAGTCCAGGGGTCTACAGCCAGCTCTTTAAAAGGTTCATTATAAGTAGCACGCACTTGACTGCACACCGGTGTTTAATTTCAAGTGGCCACTCTCAGTTGGGCCAAATTGCTTTAATTGAACCACTTGTTTTAAATGCGTTTTGATGGGGTTTTTTTGGGGCTATTGTTTGACCTTGGTTGAAGTGGCAGGTGTCCAAGTCATTTTAATCCAACTGTTTGCAAATATGATGGGCTCCTGTAGTGGTGCTCTTCTGTCATTTGTTCCTAAAGCACCACTCACAACCTAATTACATGTGCACCAAATCACAATTTCTAAAAAAAAATTAATGAACGACCTCACATTTAATCTTTCTATAGTGCTCTGTGTTTTATTTGTGTGTGAAATTGCTTTTCCTTATGATTTACACTCGTCAAGGAGAATGATTGAACTTGGCTCCATTTTTTGTTTACCTCAGCTTTGCCCAGACAGCACCATCATCACTGCAGAATCACAATCCTCGTATGCAGTTTAGTGAGGATAGCAGGTACTCACACACACACACACACACACACACCTACACACCCTCACACACACACACACACACACACACACACACACACACACACACACACACACAAACGCAACGCTAACCCATGTTTATGCATTATCAAGGCAGTATGAAGGTATGAAAAAATGTTATTATGTGAAAATTACCTCACCAATATCAAATTTCATCCTGGGTATAGTTTGTAAATTCATAATAATAGTTTCTGATTTAAGATTAGGTGAGATACAGAGGGTTTTCCTTTTACACTCACTGTTGTTTCACAAAGCATCAGTCTGAAGATTTAAGAGCAGCAAACTTTTGTAGAGCTGTTCTTTATTCCCTAGCCCTGTTTTTTACAACAGATGCTCACTTTTATTGCTAATTTTACTGCTACAAGCCATGCGGAGACACATCCAAACTCACATCTCACACAAATACACTGATTCATAAATTCCTCTTTTCCTTTCCAGGCTCTCCAGTGTGTATTGTTGCATTGGATTTGCATACACAGATTGCCTGCAAATATGAATTTAATCAGTCGTTTACTGTTAAAGTAAATGTGATTAAGTGTGTGTCTTGTGTCATACATCTTCTGCTTTGCTTACCTTTTTCTGACCAAATTTGCATTGATTCCTTTCATTAACTTTTCTCAGGTGGTGACTTTTAAAATGCATTTGTGCTCAGTTCAAATTAATTTGTTCCCTTTGGGTTCGTGTTCTGAGAGGCCAAACTTGTTGCAAATCCACAAGTTCTGTCAAAGTCTGAGACATACAATACATGCCCTCAGTATTTAGTGTTAGCATTACTCAGCCCTCCAGTATTTCTATAAAGGATTCCAGACATCTGTCTACCTGTCTGCCGCTTCTCTCTGGGATGTGCCTTATCTTGTGTGTGTCGCCCTCTCATGTAACAGGATCCTATTGTATTTTACTGATAGGATATTTTGAATTCTTTTGTTTTTTTTTTTGTAGGATGGTGTTTATGTGTATCCAGGCTCATATACATGAGTAAACAGGAGCGATGATGGCCATAAGGCAGAGAAGCACACTTAGGACCACAAGGTTCAGATCATTTAATCCCTTCACCCTCTGTGCTCTAGTGGAGCTGCTCGGTGAACAGCAGATCATTCTGTGGTTGTAGAGGGCAGGTGTGAAAATATGTCTTTAAACAACTACCATTAGAAAGAGTCCTTTAAAAAGAGCACTCCTCTCAGTAAACTCTTTCTCGTTTAAAAAAAGGCTTAATTATCACTTTACTTATATAATGGTATATCAGTATGAACACATAATCCCCTGCTCAGTGTTTGTGCTATCATGCTAACAGCAGTCTCCTTTTAATGTTCCTATCATGCCACTTTCCACTGTTCCATTCTAACTCATTCTTATTCTGCAGCCCACATTACACCCACTGCACAACTGTTTTCTTCACATTGTCTGTCTTTTCTATCTTCCCCCACACCTTTTACCACATCGTTTATGCCGTCATGCTCCTATTTAAAGCAGCTCGGTTGAGTCTTGTGCCAGTTCAGCACTCTCTGTGGCCAGTTCAGCCGGGGCCTTGTCTGGCTTTGTGGAACCACTTGATATCTCGGCCCTGGGACAAACCTTGGAAGCAGAGAAAGGTTCAAGTACATCCTTCTTGTTTTTTTTTATTTGATATAGATCATGTCTGTTATCTGTAGGATGTAGTATGGAACATACAAGAGAGACAGATTATACACATACCGTAATTTAAACAGTCTAGGAAAACAAATACCATCAGACTACATTCAAAGGGTATTAGATCAAACTGGGAAAAATGAGGAAAAAAATTAACAAAAAAGAAAAATGTAAAGAAAAAGTGACTTTTTCAACAGAATATTTCATTAACTGAACATAAAAACAAGTGTCTACAACCACTGTGATTTGTGAAAGTACATGGGTTTTACTGGTGAATCCATGTTGTAGAAGACGACAGTGTTTCTATGTTCACTGCAGAGCATCTGAACATCTAAATAGATCATATCTGATGACCATAAAAAGCTGAGAAATTGCATTTCACCTGGATTATTCACGTGTTGATAGAATTAGTGGATCAACAGTTATTAAACATTGTAGATCAGTAGATGCTTTTGGTGGATGTCTTTATGGGTTTAGTAAATTTACTCCAACTGTACACACGTTGTTTATTTTATACATAAATATTACATATATAAATGTTTTTTTTTACTATAAAATCATGTCTTTTACTGTTAGTAAAGTCACTATCTTTGATTATTGGTGAGCCAAATCCTCTGTTTTATGGTGTGACTGCCATGTAAGTGTGAATGTGTACTCACAAGGTAACATGTTCATATTCTAGACAACATGGCATCAGGCCAATCACCTGACCCACCATGTCCAGGCTCAGATCAGCTACCTGCTGTTAGGACGCCTTCATCTGAAAGACGCCCAGGATCCAACATCAAGCCCATCCTTCCACCAATCCCCACCGGGCGCAAGACCCCTGCAGCACAAAGCCCTGTTCCTTCTAAAGAAAGCCTAAATCCAGAAGTCAGAGAGGGAGGAGACAACACGGAAGCATAGCTTTTAACAACATGCTTATACAACATTTGACAAAGTATATCTATTACATGCAATAAAGATCTGTTAACAATAGTAAATCTGGTAGTGTGTCAGTCAGTGAATCTCAACTTAATGTGATGTGGTTGTTTGATCTAATAAATTACATAGATGTATATCAAAAAACTAACTTTAAATGTTTACAAGCAATCACAAAACCACAAGTTTCTTTTATCTTATCACAAACCTAAACACACACACAGAGACGGCGGTACGATACACACATGCCAAACACTCGAGGTTAGATTTCACTGTCAGCACTTGCCACTGCAGTGATGTGCTGCTCATGCCACAACCTGTCAGGATCTTTTGCACTTACTATATTGTGTATACATGATAAGTGATGACATTAAATACCATACTGTGTGATGACTACAGTATAATTATAGGCAAAAGTTTCCTCTTTAGTAACTGTTTCTGGCCTAAAGGTGTTCAGTGCTGAAGTGGCCATCTGTGTTCATGTAGACATTAGACATACTGACAAATATGTCCTCAAGTCATGCTATAGTGGAGACTATAGTAGTGATAATAGTGAAAAGAACTTCTTGTTAAATACAACTGATATGTAAAGAATGTGCGTTAAAGGCTCATCTGTACATAGTGAAACAAGTTTTTGTCTGCAAAGTTCATGAGGCGTCATGTTTTATAAATGTAGCCTCCATTGTCCTGACAGTGAAGTGGTATTATATTTCCTACTCCTCACTAATCTCATCATTTTGGATTTGCCATTGACATTTACATGTTAGTCTTTAATGTGTACCATAGAGCTCTTGTCATTGGATGATAAATACATCATTAATCTTAATCACTTCTGAAAGGACAATTTATTCAACTGAAAACGTATTCATATGAATGTTAACAGCTATTAAACAACTCACAAGTTCAAGCTACTGTCTTTTTCTCTGTGTGTTGTCCATTGTGTCTACATGTTTATGGATTTTGTACAATGTTCATAGGTGGCTCAGAGTAAATTGTAGTTGTCATCTGTCACAGATGTATGCATTGCTTATTTAAGCAGTCTGCTTAATGTGCACATACAGTTTGCATGTTTTGTTTCCTGGACTGGATGTGTGTATGCAGAGCTTCTGCACACACCAAACACACCTGGCCATTCATCACTGTCTGTCTTCCTCTCAGGCAGCAGATGTTGCAACCCTGTCATAATTCTTTGGCAGCTCCAAACCAGACAGTGACTTTAGGGCCCCTGGGGTCTAACCTACTTACGCTGCTGTGTAAATCTCTTACTATTGCTTAGTGTGAACTAACATGGTAACTTTCTGTGCATTAAAATGATGCTCGATGCAATTATCCATCATGAAGATGTGAAAAAAGCTATGCAACCCATTAAGAAAATACAGATTTACTAAAGATTTCTATAAAGGCTTATGGGCAGAGAATGAGTTGGCAGACCACAATTTTCTCTCAGTTTATCTATTCATTATGCATCTGTTGCTGTCTGTCTTTATCTTATTGTATGGGATGGGATTGAGATGAATGTAGTATTATAGAGAACACTGTTTGTTTGAAAATATAACTGAATTTTGAAAAATACTATATGTTGTAAATTTCATGTTCCAGCTACAGCTTTCTATGAATAATATAGTGTTATATCTGTGATCTCAGAAGCTGTATTTCTCTCTCTCTGACGGCTCCTGTGCTGTTCAACCCTTTGAACAGTTGTCTGTGCCAGGGGAGGTTTATTTAAACAATGTACAGTATGTGTTTTCTCTGCACCAACCATTCTCATGAACCTCTCATCCCTCATTTTACCAGCTGCTGAAAAATAAACATGTCACACACTTTCATCTAGACATAACTCCTAAAGACAGCAACACTTCTCAGCAAAGGAAGGAGAACACTTTTTTTCAGGGAGAAACAACGACTAGTTTGCACTTGAGATTTATATCTGCAGGAAAGAGATGTTAGGTGAGAGATATGCAGAGGCATGTTATCAATTTTCATGAATCTGGCATACTCAACATCATGTATAAAATTTTTATGATATTTATAAGACTGTGAAAGAAGCCTTAATATATATATATTTTCCCCATCGTGGCTTGTTGGAAGAAATAACAGAAAATGTGAGAAATATTGGAGAATGGAAAGTACATTACAACCATTTGACTGACGGGGAGGACATCACCTTTGCCTTTAATATTACATTATGGCCTTTGAGTCTGTGTGAATCAATAAAAGACTGAAATAAGGAGAGTGATAACATGGCGAGGTTTGATAAAATGATATGTCTAACAATGTCTGTGCCTCTTTGAAAGTAATGTGCGGTTGTGATACTACAGGATATTCTAACTTTATTTTTTTGAGGAAGAATGTTTTTGGGAGTCTGTGAGCAACTCAATTTTTCTTCTTCTTTTCAGCTGCAAGTTTATAATAAGATCACAATGAAGCAGTGCCTTATCAGAGAGCCACTGAGTAGTGGCTGATCCAAACACCGGTTAAAGCAAAATTACAGCTTACAAGTAAATATACTAGTTCTCACGTTTTTAAGCAGACGGTGAAAGATCTGGATGTTTGTTTTCTGTTGTCTTTCAAGTTTCACGATTATCCACCTGAAGTGTTTTATATTTGCACCATCTTCACACAGCTTAGACATTCATCTGTGTTCACGAGTCATTTTCAGTTTAGCGTAATGACACTCTTGCGTTGCCAGAGATATTTCCACACTCCATTTCACTGAGCCAACACAATATGAAACTCTGGCTGAACCTGCTGTCATTCTGAGACTGTTGAAAAAATGTCAGGGTTGTTAGATTTTTAAAAAAACGATTGCGATTGTCAGTGTTGGATATAAACTGTGCCAAACCCACAGGTATTTTTGTTTAAATATAGTGCTGCATGTGGAAGTCAGCCTGACATCTTCTATTTCCTCATGACTTTTGATAGGCTTCTTCAAGGTATCTTGCTTTCTGACCAGGTGGACACGGCAGTAACTGAACCTTATGAACTGCCACAGTATTTTAACAGAGCTTTCAATTATATCTGAGCTTTTACAGTGACAGGGGTGTGTTGCTAGATACAGCAGCAGTAGTTACCACTAGTATCCTCAGTGCAAGTTATCCTTTTAAATGCCTTGTTAAAAGACAGGAAGCGAAAGGGAGGGTTATGAGGCTGTGAATAGAGTTGGAAAATAGTCTGTGAAACAACAATAACATGTTACAAGAGCAGCTGTAAACCTTGTAACTAACCCTGACACATATGATGTGTGCAGAGTGAGGGAGGAGCAGGGACACACCTACTCATTTCTGGCCTAAACATACACATCCTACCTGATGAAACGGCATTCTCAGACTCAGTGCTGCATCTAAAGTCTGTTTCATTCTGTGAGGAGAGTACAGACCGCTGAGCAGAACTTGATTCAGTGACTTGTGTTTGTCTCATGTGCTGGACTCTCCATCATATGCTTTAGTCTACACACACATCATACACAAAACAGTTTCTCCTGTAGATTACACTACTGTATAAAGAACCAAAAAACGTAATTTAGATGCTGTTGATGCTGCCTGTAGTTGCATTTTCACAACATAAGTATAAAATATGCTCCCATTCACTGGTATGTAAATGTAAATGTCGGAAGTTGTTACCAATTGCGAGGATTCAGGTATTTCAATGAGTGCACTCTGGATTTATCTCTGCAACATTTCCCTCCGTGCGCTTGTGTAGAGGATGTTGGAATAGGTCAGGGTGGTGATATAATGAAGCACACACACCTCTGCATTAACTCTGCAGCATGATGTGGCGCCACGCTCTGTAACTATGGCAACAGCACTCTGTACTGCACCTCCCCATTTGTGTGTATATGTGTGTGTAGATCCGTGTATATGTGTGTAGAACTCCTCACTGTGTTCCCTGCGGACAGATTAATTCCCTGCCAGATTCATTCCCTGTCAACTTGCTGAAACAAAAAGTTTCTGTTTTAATTAGTTCGGTGCGGTGTCTCGCTTCATCTATCTATCTGTATAGTGCCTCTCTCTCTCCTCCTTCACTCTTCTTCTTGCTCTCTAGTGTAATTAAAGACAGTCAGTGCGGATAATAGAACCTTAATACTGTGTAATTGCAATAATCAATATGCAGTGCATACTAAACTGCTCACCATTCATCAATAAACACATACACAGAGACGAGTCAGAAAGTGTCACAGAGTAGATGTATACTTGACCCTGGTTTTTTCACTCATAGTTGGTGCTATAATGAATTCATATTGTGTTTTGTTATGGAGTGAATTAAATAACAGACCAACCGAGCATTACTATCCCCAAATACATGATACGTAGAGGTGATGAGTCTAGTAATTAAAGCAGTGCAGTATTCTTCTTTATTGCTATTTCTAACGTGTTGCTCATCTCTTTGGGCTTTCAGTCTGTTTGACTTTAATGGCAAGTCAAATAATGATTTTTATATATGTGGGTGTATGTTTGTTCAGGCATACACACATCCTTAAGTCAATCAGTTCACTCTGGTTTGGATTGGGCTGCTGCCATTGTTGCTGCCCAGTAGAGAATAATTCGTTTTTTTCATTAGTTAATCAATAAATATAGAGCTTCCTGTCATTTGCAAATTTTAATAGAAGGACTAATTACCATTGCTTCCAGGGTACAGTTTTGAACCCTCATTTGTCAATTTATCTTACATGGGAATACTTTAAAATGTGGTTATCCATGTGTGATATGTTTACTTTTAGATCCATTCTCTCTCTGGGTCATTGATTGAGCTATTTCTGTCACTTCAAGTGACTTCTAATAACCCACTATCACAAGATATGTCTCAAAGAGCTGTACATGGAATAAAACAATTAGTACAAACATGTACAAAATGTCAATATGTCACACATGAAATAGACCAGATTGACCCAGATACAGCAAAATAAAATCTGCATGTACAAGCCTATCCTGGCTACCAAAGGGCAAAACCCATGTGGTTTGACAGATGACAATGGTCATAGATGCTCGTTTTTCTGTACAGTTAATGATATGCATTTTTCTTCAGTTTTCTTTGAGATAATAAACTTTGAATTTACTTTGATTATGAACACTTACATCAGGGGTGGCCAACCCTGGTCCTGGAAAGCCACTATCCTGCAGGTTTTAGATGTTTCCCTCTTCCAGCACACCTGATGGTCATTATCAGGCTTCTGCAGAGCTTGATGATAGGCTTATCATTTGAATCAGGTGTGTTGGAAGAGGGATACATCTAAAATAGTGGCTCTCCAGGACCAGGGTTGGCCACCCTTGACTTACATAGTCAGAAAATTAAATATAGGAAAATTGCAAAGTGCTGAGGATGATATTATTATTATTATTATTATTATTATTATTATTATTATTATTATTATTATTATTCACTTAAATGTAGAGCAATATTGATATTAAAGTCACCACAAAAATAATTCTAGGTTTCTAAGGGTTAAATCAACTGACATGTAAGTTGGCTTCTCAGATATCAGTGGGAGGATGATTGTATAGCACAGGGGCTTTATGGGAGAGTGATGATTATAATGATTTATTCTGGATAGTTTGGAGACTACCATATGTACAGAGCCTGGCAAGAAAAAGTCACCACCTGGATTTAATGATGCAAATAGTTCAGATCCTGCCATTGGATAATTAATGCAGTGATTAATATGCTTCAGCTGCAACAAGTTCTTTATTAGTTTGGTATAGAGCATGCAGATTGGACTGTTTCAGTGGAAAAAGGACATGTGGTCTAATGAGTGATAGTTTAGTTTATTCAACACGGACCATGTACAAAAAAAAAAATTATCTCGGAGAGAAACGATGTGTTGCACTAGATTGAGCCACAAGCCAAATTCCATCGGTGGTCCAAGGGAAGATGAGGGCAAATACAAAACATAAACATATCCAAGTTAGTAGCTACAATTTAGTAGGTTAAACATGTATGGATGTCTGACCACTGTGTGCCCCCCCAACCCCCATGTGCAATCACATAAACCCACTCAGACAATTTAAATGTGTTCTACTAACACTCCTATCCCTTCAGAATAACTTATGTTGCGGGGTGATATGGTAATAACATAGTTCGTCCATCTAATATTGGCAACACTGGTGACCTAAAATGAATTTATAACCTCGTGAGAAAACACAAAAGTTTATACATGTTTTCAGAATATCTCGGAGTTGATTCCATTCAAGGCAGAGCGTCATTTAGGAACTCTAGAGTCCGATCGAGCTGTTAACCTCAACACCCTGGTCATTTGGTCTGAGCACAGTTATCTATATCCTTTCAGTGGAGGAGGTTCAGTATTGTGAATTATTTTAAACATCAGCTGGACGTTGGAGTATAAAATTGGAACATTTTGTATTTACGAAGTTTGTGATGATGATACAATTGTATGTGTGCCTGGTTATAAAGCACAACTGGTTTTAGGGTTGTCTCACCTGCTTGGGACAAGATAGTTCCACTGCATTCATGTACACCCTGAATGCTTCATCATTGAGTATGTTTGTAAGGCTATGTTTATATGTAGCTGAGTATTTTTGAAAACAGACATTTTCCCCTCTCTCCGTTTAAAAAAAAACCTTTGTGCAGACGGGATAGTTTTTGGAAAACTCTGTGTTTGTGTATGTGTGTGTGTGTGTGTGTGTGTGTGTGTGTGTATATATATATATATATATATATATGTGTGTGTGTGTGTGTGTGTATATATCTTTATATATATATATATATATATATATATATATATATATATATATATATATATATATATATATATATATATATATGTATATGTGTGTGTGTGTGTATATATCTTTATATATATGTATATATATATATATGTATATATATACCAGGCCTGTAGATGGCAGTGTAGTGGGACGATCAAGTCCTATTAACCAATCAGAATCCTGAAAAGAAATCACAACGAAACGTCATTTCCACTATGAGCCTATGGAGATGTAGTTTAAAAATGTAGCATAAAAGCCTTATTTTATATCAAGTAAATACACCAACATTCTATTACGCAGATGTAACGCTAATTAGCTAAGATGCTAACATTCGCTACCAAACTTCCTTATTTTCTCATTTAATACTTGTAACTTAACTTATGAGCTCCATCCTCTTCCTCTAAACTGTATGATCAGATGTGAACTTGGTAGAATATTTCCTTTTAAAACTGTAACGTCCGTCCGAGAATCTCCGTTTTCGCATTTCCCTCTGTTTATATGCAAATGCAAAAATGGAGATTTGCAGAAATCTTCACTTTGGCCGGAGTATTTTAAAACCTTTGTTTTTGATGCACATGCCCATTGTTGTCGTGTAGATGATAGGCACAAACACAGAGAAAAATCTCTGTTTTCAAAAATCCCCAGCTATGTGTAAAGGGCCTCTAATATGTGTGAAGATATCGAGAGGCGAATGAAGTGATTACCCATCATGCCTAGTTCCTACAGTACAAGCCTGTGGGGGCAGTGTTATGATCTGGGGTTGATTCAGCTGGTCAGGCCTAGACCATCAGGTCATTTCCCCCAAAAATGAGGTTAGCTGACTACCTGAATATACCCAGTGACCAGGTTTGAACATCAGTGGATTTTTTTTTTTTTTTTAGTTGACAGCATGAACCTATTCCAAGATAACAATGCCAGGATTCATCAGACTTGTGAAAGAGTGGATCAGGGAGCATGAGACTTCATTTTCACACATGGATTGGCCACCACAGTGTCTAGACCTGAACCCCACTGAGAATCTTTGGGATGTGTTGAGAAGGCTTTATACAGCAGCCAGGCTTTCCTATCATCAATACAAGTTTTTGGTGAGAAATTAAGGCAACTCAGGATAGAGGTAAATGTGTCATAAACAATGTCACAGCAAATGCCTTGATCAAAGCTAGAGGCGGTCCAACAAAATATTCTGTGTGTGATGCTTTGGCCAGGTAGGTTTATGTAGTGTGAGTAGAGATGATAGTAGTGTCAAATGCAAATCCATTCTAGTTATTTAATGCTATTTATCTGAAAGTACTGATATTCATGCACCTGTGGCACCACATTGTTTTTTGGGACCTAGACCAAATCATAGGTGTTTCTTATGTCTTAGTGTTACAAAATAAACTGTCATATGTTGTTCTGTCAAATTACATAATACAAGTTGTGTTTACACCAATAACATTCAGTTGGTGTTACATTATCAGGAAAAGCCCAGCATAGAGAAATGATTTAGTTTTTACTTGTCATGTCTACTGATAAGTGGAAGTTCTGGCCTTTCTGCTGTGACCCATGGGACCTTACTGTGGAAAATATGAGCATGATCAGTGGTGTCACAAGTAATTTTTTTATCTCATTTGAACTGATGTTTGACAATTTAGAAGATAATTTCACAACTCACAAAATTTACACGTTCAAGGTGAAAAAGGTATTAAAAAAGATTAAAATCACTGTAGTCCTGTCATGTTGAAGCTGCAGAAGCATCTGATCAGAGTGACTGAACAGATCATGAAGAGAGACAGTTACAATAACACCACCTATTTGACTTTCTGGTATCTAATCTGCACTATATTGCCAAAAGTATTCGCTCACCCATCCAAATCATCAGAATCAGGTGTTCCAACCACTTCCATGGTCACAGGTGTATAAAATCAAGCACCTAGGCATGCAGACTGCTTTTACAAACATTTGAGAAAGAATGGGTCGCTCTCAGGAGCTCAGTGAATTCCAGCGTGGAACTGTGATAGGATGCCACCTGTGCAACAAATCCAGTCGTGAAATTTCCTCGCTCCTAAATATTCCACAGTCAATTGTCAGCTGTATTATAAGAAAGTGGAAGTGTTTGGGAACGACAGTAACTCAGCCACGAAGTGGTAGGCCTCGTAAACTGACAGAGCGGGGTCAGCGGATGCTGAGGCGCATAGTGCGAAGAGGTCGCCAACTTTCTGCAGAGTCGATCGCTACAGACCTCCAAACTTCATGTGGCCTTCAGATTAGCTCCAGAACAGTGTGCAGAGAGCTTCATGGAATGGGTTTCCATGGCCGAGCAGCTGCATCCAAGCCATACATCACCAAGTGCAATGCAAAGCGCCGGATGCAGTGGTGTAAAGCACAACGCCATTGGACTCTAGAGCAGTGGAGGCATGTTCTCTGGAGTGACCAATCGTGCTTCTCCATCTGGCAATCTGATGGACGGGTCTGGGTTTGGCGGTTGCCAGGAGAACGATACTTGTCGGACCGCATCGTGCCAAGTGTAAAGTTTGGTGGAGAGGGGATGATGGCGTGGGGTTGTTTTTCAGGAGCTGGGCTTGGCCCCTTAGTTCCAGTGAAAGGAACTGTGAATGCTTCAGCATACCAAGACATTTTGGACAATTCCATGCTCCCAACTTTGTGGGAACAGTTTGGAGCTGGCCCCTTCCTCTTCCAACATGACTGTGCACCAGTGCACAAAGCAAGGTCCATAAAGACATGGATGACAGAGTCTGGTGTGGATGAACTGGACTGGCCTGCACAGAGTCCTGACCTCAACCCCATAGAACACCTTTGGGATGAATTAGAGCGGAGACTGAGAGCCAGGCCTTCTGTCCAACATCAGTGTGTGACCTCACAAATGCGCCTCTGGAAGAATGGTCAAAAATTCCCATGAACACACTCCTAAACCTTGTGGACAGCCTTCCCAGAAGAGTTGAAGCTGTTATAGCTGCAAAGGGTGGACCCACGTCATATTGAACCCCATAGACTAGGAATGGGATGGCACTGAAATTCATATGTGAGTCAAGGCAGGTGAGCAAATACTTTTGGCAATATAGTGTACTTACATGGACGGCCATGGCTCAGGAGATAGAGCGGGTCATCCAATAACCGAAGGGTTGGCCGTTTGAATCCTGTTCTGGACTAGTCATGTTCCTTTGTGTCCTTGGGCAAGACACTTCACCCACCTGGCCTCCAGTGTCACTCACACTGGTGTATGAATGCGTATGAATGTTTGGTGGTGGTGGTGGGAGGGGCTGTTTGGCATACTTTTGCCACACTTCTGTCGGCCTGCCCCGAGGCAGCTGTGGCTACAGGTGTAGTTTGCCACCACCAGAGTATGAATGCAAGTGAATAATGGATTAATAATGTAAAGCGCTTCAGGTGCTTTCAAAAGCGCTATAGAAATCTAATTCATTATTAAATTTCCACAAACTGTGCCTTTCTTGACTTCCAATCCAATCCATTCCAACTTTATTTATAAAGCACTTTAAAACAACTGCAGTGGACCAAAGTGCTGTTCAAAAGAAATAATTAAAACCAAAATAGAAGGATAAAATACAGAATAGATTTAAAGACATAGAAACTGTACAAAAAGGAAAAAGTGCTATACAGAAGAGTAAATTAAACCCAAATAAAAGAATAAAATACAAGATAGATTCAAAAGCCATACAATTAAAAACAACAAAATAAATAAATAAAATAAATAAATAAGAACAATAAACCACTACCAAAATAAAAACAATAGAATAAAGATAGTACCTTCAAACATCTCACATGGTTTCAAAAGCCAAGGAGAAAAAATTGTAAAATTACTTGTAAACTTGTAAAATTATCTCTGAAATTAACAAACATATGTGTCTGTGATCTTTCCACAGCTGTTCATTTTTTTCTGAAGTTACACTCCATGGGGCACAACAAGAAGGCGCAGATTTTCAGTTTTCTGTTTGAGGTGACAAGTTAAACTCAGATTGTATTGTCCAACAATTCCACAGATTGCACACTAAACCCAACACAGACCCACACATATTCACATCCATCTTTTCCCCACTCACACCTCATGTGGATGGCCCCTTCAGGCTGTGGGTCATGTGCAGGGAGATCTCAGCGGGTGGAGGTGGACTTGCCCGGACAGATCCCCTTACTGGAACAATACTGCCCCCTCCAGGGTGGGCTGACTCACCTGGGAGTCAGGGAATGGCTGCCTCAGGGGAGTGGACTGCAGCTGGGCTTGGAAAAGGAGATAGTGTGTCTGTGTTTATGGGTTTTTACGATCATTCAGTTGGATTTCACAGCAGATAGATGTGTTTGTGTGAGACTGTGTTTACCGAAGAATGAATGTGGATGCTTATCTGAGCTGTCCGGTGGTTTTTTTAGGGGTCTGACCATTGATCATTCTTTGGACGTTTCAGCTTTGATGTGGGCCATGTGTTTCCCTCTCTCTGCAGATGTTTTTCTTTTCAGTCTGCTTCTCCACCTCCTCTACAGGTTTTGCTCTATAACTTAATTTTTCTGTCTCCTACTCTTTCCTCACTCTTGGGAAGTGCTTGACCATACTGTAATATCTAAAAAGATGAGACAGACATGAGTTAGCAATGGGATTTATTTATTTATTTTTTTGGCCATGGTTTCTTTCTTTCTCTTTTACTCTGTGTTTCAGTTGCTCATTGTCATTCAGAAATCATCCACTTTTGGCTATTTTTCTCAAGCCTTTTCCATTTCACTGTCAATCCAGCCTCTCTGTGGTATCCTCATTATTCTCTCTTCCTCTTCTTTCACTCTTTCTCCTATTTTACTGCCTTCTCAGCCTCTTATTTCCCAAAAGATATTACCTCGTACACCCACAGTCTAGTTCCCATGAAGTCCACTTTACACTTAATCTGCATAGCATCACAAAGTAAAAGAGCGCCAGACTATTTGGCAACTTTATTTTTTGTTATGTATTTTGTTGTATAGGGACATTTCAAAGCCAACATAATGGTTAAGAGACATCCAAGAAGGCAATTACAACAGAGGTAGGGAATACAGAGGTGGTGATGTGAAAAGCCCCAGGTGTCACCGGTACATTTTTCACCTCACTATGTGCTGAAGCTCTAATCGATGTGTTATCTTTTTACTCTTGAGGAGCAAAGGTCTGGAGGATGTAGTGAACAAAATAGGACAAACTCCATTCCCAAACCAATTGTTTTTTCCTCCTGATTTTCCAGCTTTTTGAAATTGACAAATTTTCCAAGTGTTATCAATTATTGTGAGAAACAATGAATATTTGCATGAACAGCACTAGCATTCTTGGCATTTTTAGCATTTTTTTTTTTTACCCCTCAGCGGACCATTCCCCACAGGGGTATTGTTGTAACCTGTAGCATTAGTCTGTCTGTCCATCTGTCTGTCTGTCCATCAGTGTCATTGCGATTACTCCTCATCTTCATCTCCTTCATGTTTGGGATTTAGGTACAAATTGGGAAGCGCTTGGTGTCAACCTTAACCTTAATTTTCAGCGTCAAATTGGGATTAACGAATCAAATCTAGATGGCAATGTTGACCTATATTTTTCAGGTTTTTTGAGGTCAGTACATGGTCATGGGGACAGATAGGAGAAGCTAACACAGATGAAGTGAGGGCATAGTGATACTGGTAGGGGATCAAGGAGCCACAGGGGTATAGGTGTCAATGTTTAATGTAGATATTTGTTTATATTATTTTGAAGGTAAAACTGATATTTTAGATGTACATTTGCAATCGTTGCAAAAACACAAATGCTAGATGTTTTATAAAGAAGATCACATAAATGTATTTAGGCAGGGTTATCCGGCTCTCTGGTGAGTACAATTATCAGAACAATGTGAACATTCAGTCCTATCAAAAACATGCCTCATGTTCAAAGTGTTTTAGAACTGCCTGAAATGCTAATTTATTTGGCGACCCACATACAATCTCCTGCATGCCAGTCTTTGGGAATGGATGTCAGAGAATGTGTGTGTGTGTGTGTGTGTTTGTTTACCTTCAGTTTGTTTTTAAGTCAGTAAATGGGAACCCTACCTGCATTTAATGAAAACACAACCCGGCAGGTCACAGATAATACAAGGGATCACATTACTATCTTTTTTCTGGACATTGTTGAACTACATTTACCTCTTCATATCCCTATTGGCTGTTTATATATGCAAAAAAACGACTTTCCTGAATTTTTATGTGAACACTTGTGTTTTAATGCACATGAAGTAGCAGCTTTCATAGCAGCCCCCTCTGGCCACTTTCCATTCCATTGAGTTTTTCTGCAGAGCTCCGGTGACCTGCTCTCTGCAGACGTACACCAGACTTGTCTCTGCTTGTGTGTATGTGTGTGTGTGTGTGTCATCGCTCAGCCGTGGCCAACATGCGATATTGTACAACACAAGAAGACACATTCCACTGAGTTCACTGCCTGGCTGATGAACGACTTTTTGTACTAGTGTTTATACAGTAAGCTTTGTACACACAGTCCATATGTGAGCCAATGCCCTGATTCAAATTAGAATCAGAATTAATGTGTGGTAAAGTAGCACATGAAACAAACAGAATATCCTGCATATTGACTTTTTATTACAATGTAATTTGTCTTAATTATATTATCTATTGTAATACTGTGTGGTCTGCTACTTGTCCTACTTAACTAGAGAAGATTTTCCTACTCCAGAATTAATTTTTGAGAATGATGAGGTCTTATGTGAAATGCGATTCATCTGCTCCTCTTTTCAGAAAACACAGACTTCTATCAGCTTTTAATTTGAATTTTTTCCCGACTTGTGTTTCTCTGTATAAGTGTGTTCATTCAACTCATGACCTTCCCAGTGCTTTTCAGAGCTTTTTCAAGTTTTCTTCAGACATTGAAAGTTATTCCACAAGACACCCTAAGAACATTCACCTTTCATACTGATGGATCTCTACCGATGATCAATATTCACTGAAATATTCAATGACTGTCTCTTTGGAACAACGTACACACCCCACTTCAATCAACATCTACATTGTTCTTATTTATTTATTTATTTTTACAAATGTGTTTATTGGGTTTTTTCTTTTTTAAACACACACATAAAACAAAATAACACAAACAGAACACAGGCTGAGAGTGGTCAGAATATAAATAAATAAAATTATGATTATGCAAATGCACACGAGTGTGCACACACATATACATATGCACATACACATACCCTCTAGGCAACACAAATGAAAGGTACAGTACAGTATACAATACACAATACAATACAATGGAAGCTGGATGGAAAGAAAATCATTTTTATACAAATGCTCTTGACGTTTATATATATATATATATATATATATATATATATATATATATATATGACTATATAAGGTGATATATATGAGTATATAAGGTGAATATATATATATATATATATATATATATATATATATATATATATATATATACATATACATATACATATATATATATATATATATAATATCATATAATTTTTATACAAATGCTCTTGACGTTTATATATATATATATATATATATATGACTATATAAGGTGAATATATATATATATATATATATATATATATATATATATACATATACATATATATATATATATATATATATATATATATATATATATATATATATATATATATATATATATATATATATATATACACCTTATATAGTCAAGGAATGGTTTCCATATTCTTTCAAAGGCATTGGTCTTGTGGTGCAGAGACAACATTATTCTTATTTTAAAACAGGATCTGAAAAGGATTCTAAATAGTGAATATTTATAGTGTCTGATGTATTTTCCCTGTATTTTATCTCAACTTTTAGTATAAAATCCTATCTAAGAAACTTGCATTGTTTCTTTCCTTTATGTTATATTGATGCCTGTATTTGGAATCTTTTCTGTGATTTTTATATGATTGTCTATTTCTTTGAGGTATGGTACATGCCTAAGCCCTTTTTGGCATTCTCTTGGGTTGTATCTGCATGTCATGTGCAAATAATGTAAATAAAATTTAAAAACACAGTGACTATCAGACTGTCATAGCAGTAGATTGTCATACATTACTACATAAAGAAAAGTCTTTTTCCCAATTCTAAGACCAAACAACAAATGTGTCCCAATGAGGATTTGTCATGCAGTCACTAAGTATGATGCAATCTGGGGCAAACATGTTTTTTATTTTGCATCTTAATTTGATTTGTTGACAGTCACAACAGTATAAAATGTTGGCAGCTTTGCTCTTTAATGTTGTTCACAAAACAGAAAAAGAATCTTTTGCTTTTCTTTGTAACCAAAGTATATCTCCTCTAAAGGTCCTCTAAAGGTCAGGCTGATCATGATTTCCATTGTAGTATTTCCTAATTACCATACATGCATACAGTAGTAAAAATTGTTCTGTCCTTTTACGGTCGTGCTTTTGGAGCTGAGGAAAATCCACTTCTACTCTGTTCACTAAAGCTGGATTATGTCTGGTGATGTGGAAAAAGTATCAAACTATAATTCTTGTAGTAAACATCTTTTACGTAACAGCCTTTATAAATGCACACAACTATATTTATTATGATGAATCAAAGTGTAATAGTCTGATTATTGAGCAAGTTGCCCGTTTAAAGCATCTGTCTGGGTTTTTTTTATTTGTTTTTGACAAATTTCACATCCACTCTGTGATATAGTTCAGGGCTTAATTGGCAGAGTTCAGTCAAAATGCTTCTGCTTTTACCATCCGGTGTGATTTACAGAAACACCTGCGTTTACAAGTCAGGAGCTTAACCTTCTCTGTTGTTTGTGCTTTGCAGCCAAGTGTTTGGACTGCCAAGAGAGAGAAGTCTGTGCGAGTCTGTGGGCTGGGGTGTGCAGGCCGGTCAATCATCCACAGTAACAATATGCTTTGATACATGGATGAAGGTGCACATACACATAGACAGTCAACCCAACAGCATTGTGAGAGCATTGATTGGCATGCATATACCTCGTTGTAATCTTATTCTAATCCTCGCTTTAATCATTTAAAACAGGTTCTCACAATGATTGCCATCTTTTTCAGAGCTCATCTTTTTCTTTCTGCCTCAAGCAAAGCATCCTCATATATGCACAGTTAAAATTCTCTGTCATTTCTGTTTCAACAAGTTCAGTCAAATCCAGTGTGAGTACCTAGCATCCAGACATACTGAGGTGTTTGAAGGCGAGCATTAATACATGGAACTTGATTCTGGAGGATTCCTCTTCTTTACTGAGCTGTAATACTAAAGGAGATTACAACATTTCTCAGTTGTAATTTTTTCTATCTGAGTGACAGAAAAACACTTCACCGTGCTTCATCCTTGCCCCCCCCCCCCCCCCCCCCACCACACACACACACACACACCACACACCACACACACACACACACACACACTCTCACCCCATCTCTGTGGTCCTTGAAAGGTCTAAAAGTCAAATGTGGACAGCTGCTGCCCTTTGACCTACAAATCTATGTAATCCATGTCTCCAGGTCGGACACACACTCATGACCTCAGAGACAAAGGGTTGTATATAGTGTAGCTACAACTTAGTATTTTAAAGGACTTTCTTTAAAAGACTACACCATTAAGAGAAACACTACTTTATATATCAGTGCAGTCTGTAGAATCACATTATGTACTGTGCCTGTACAATCTAATCCTCATAATGGTACACTGATTTTAGCTTTAATACAGAGCTTTTGTTTTCATCTGGGGCAGAGGTCTCTGAGTTGTCTCACTAACAGAAAAAAAAATGTCTCTGTGGGCTTAATGACTCACATTTGTACGCATGTATTTTTGACTTTTGCCTTTGTGTTGAATATTGTGTTTGCTGTGACACTGTGTCTTCTTAAGCTCCGGGAAGAATGCTGGTTTTGTTCATTATTTTAATGTCCTTTGTCAGTTTCCGAGTGGTAATTGGACACACGCTCATGACTAATTCTTTGAGTCCAGACGGCTGCATCTCGATTCTCTGCTCCGGTGTGGTTTGTCCCAAAAAACCAGCCCTCGTGCTGCAACTGCTGTTTTCTTCTGTTGCCATGACAGCTCGCATCTCAGTCGGAGAGGGGAGATCGCATGGTTTATGAAATGAATTTATCATGACAAAAGTTGTCTGCAAGGGGTGAGCACTAAATGTGTACATCAAGGGCATGAATGTGTGTGTGCAGTTGAGTGTAGTGGGGTTCTGTTTCCGCTGCTGTGTGCATGCTTTGGCTTATCCTGTGCATGTGCATCTCTGCTCTGTGTGCTTGTGTGCTTGTGTGTTTGTGTGTTTGTACTGCTAAAAGGCTTGGCACAGAGCAGACCTTTTGTAGTTGGCAGCAGTGGGCACTCTGCCCAGCTTGTATGGTTTATGGATGTGAATCAGAACTGCATTAGCCTCCAGCCAGAGAAAGACTGCCCATCTTCCTGGTGTGAAACTATAACAAATGTGCCAACACTGACAGCATTAAACAGAAACTGATACAAGCGTCAAATCTGTCTGACACACGTCTCATGCTGTTAGTCTATCAATAGTTATATTTATGCCACACACAAAAGGAAGCTGTAAAGCAAATGAAATACCAGCATGGGAAAACAAGCCTTCAAGGCTTGTTTTGTACTGGAGCAGTAGGTGATATGTCCCTATTCTCAAAGTTTAATTGTTAAATGTTTCAAAGTGTAGGTGGTCAAAGTTCAGCTCAGAGTTGCTAATGCATAAAAAAAACATACTCCATCTGCACTTTGACTTTATAATATTACTATAATATAACCACCAATTATACAGAACACTGTTTAAAGAAATAATCAATTCTGACTTTCAACTGAAAGTCCCAACTTTATATAATTAAACTTCCATGTGAGAAATCGCACAATTAACAGTGTGCCTTACAACCAGCGGCTAAAGTAGTGTTTGATTCTCATAACCTCTATGATGGAACCGCTGGAGCACAAAATTTAGGTGGAGAAATGAAGATTTCAGAACTGCATTAAATCTGTATTTAATCAAATTAGATATAGTAGCTCCTTCAAAAGCTGCCATGAGGCATGAATTGTAAATGACCATGGCTCTTCCAAACAGAATATTAATAGGTAATTATATTCACTTGTACCTCTATTTCATACATCATCAGTGCCCTTTGCGTTAGACAGTGGTTATGTAAATGGTATGGCTGTTAAGAAAAGGAAGTGTCCAAAAAGGGGGTCTCTGTAGTTTTAGATTCATCAGTACTTGATGAATTGAGAGTTTAACTGAAACACCTAAGAAGCTGTTGTATAACTAAGGCTATAATTACCTGTGCCTAGGATTTGTATTGGTCTATTACTCTCACACATTCATACCTGTGTGCACACATTTGCTTTATTCTTTCACCAGCCTTATTTACTCCCAGTTCACTCACACACACATAATATCCCAATAGCCTTGGTAATTTACTGCACTCTTGCTCCCTCTCTCTTTTTCTTTCCTTTTCATTCTTTTATTCCTTCTCTTTGCTCCCAATGGACGATTGTTTTCCAGTTAGCCTACAGCATGAATTTAATCAAAGCTCACTTTCGTGCCGGTAACTCTTGTGACTAAGGGGGATTTAGGCCCAGTTGGAGAGGGAGCGCAATTAGCTGAGACAAGGCTGGTAAATATTCCCCATCTGAATACCCCCAACACATCCAAAAACCCTTTATTTCTAATCACACCTGCTTCTAAAAGACGGTTAGGCTTATTCAGCCACGATTTAACAGAGTCTGAGAATCTGTCCAGACAGTACCATGGTGACTATTGTAGCTTATTTACAAAGGATTTTTTTTTTCACTGAAGAATGAACATCTAGCCCCTATTCCTTCTCAGACTTTTAACTGAAGTCAGCATGCACTTTGAGGACGTTGAGAGACGTACAGACAGACATACTCACCTTTTACCATGTAGAGAGAGTAGTCCAGATTAACGTGCTCTTCTGAACTTCCCTTGTGTGTCGAGGGTCATCAACAGGTCGGCATGTACAGCACAGACAGCCCTCAGGTCGAACCAAAATATACCACAATGTTTCAAAGTGCAGCAGAACCACTACACAAATGGACTGTGTGTCAAAGTCCTTCATTTTGTGATGGTCACTCACACAGACAAAGAAAAGTAAATTGTTGTTGTGACAAGCTCGTTACATTTCATCTACTTTATTTTCCTACTTTGAACGAGATACATGAGCAAAAAAAGACTGGAATGCATTGTAAAAACTCCATAGACTCTGAGGCAAGAAGTAATTAGTCTAAGTATTAGAACATAAATCCCTAAAAACAGACCTTAAGCCTTTAAGTATTTTTATGTGGCATTAAAAACATATGGTGTCAGTGTAAGTCAATGAGACATTTTCTGCCACCAGGGTCCTACACTGCACAAAACCTACTAAAAACATGAAATCAGTTTTATTGCTCATCTTTGACATGTCCGAGACTCAGATACAAAACAATGCCACATCCCACCTCCATGTATTATATGGGAAAAATATAGAAAAATATCCCATATGTTGCGTGTGTGTGCTTTTTTTTAATAAATCAAGTGTCATTATGTATTCAGACAGGCATTTAAAGGGTTAAAATCGGTGCTGCATTTACAGTGTAATCAGACCGTACATTACATTTCATGTCACCATGAATTATTTAGACATTAATTGAAGACTTTAAATGAATTTGATAAGGCTTTTAACTCGCTTTAAGGATGGATTTTGAAATTTATTACCCTGTCCCCCAAAGTGGAGGTAAGGGGTATTGTTTTTGGTTCGGTTTGTTTGTTTCTTTGTTCGTTGTTTGTTTGTTTATTAACACTCTAGCAGCAAAACTATTAGTTGAAGTCATACCACATTGGGTTTAAAGATTGCCAGAATAGATGTCATTACAGTTTGGGAACAGTAGGTCAAAGTTAACATTTTTTATAAATTTTTAAAATCTTTTTTTCACCTTTTTACTTATAATGGGTAAAATTTCAAATGTCTGCAGCAGCAAAACTATTGGTTGAATTCATACCAAATTTGGTTTATAGATTGCCACTGACCCAGAATAGATAAAGTTACATTTTGGGAAAAGTAGGTCAATGTTAAATTTTTTTATGAATTTTTTACATCTTTTTTTTTTCTCCCATTTATTTATAATGGGTGAAATTTCTAATGTCTATAAAAAAACATCAATTTTGTTTCAATGTACTTCAAACTTGACACATATATAGAGTAGGGGTGTTAGAAAATTTCGGTTCTGCAATATATCGCAATATTTCATTTCACAATACTGTATCGATATTAAAAAGTACTGTATTGATATTTTAGGTATTTATTCAAATGCAGGTATGGTGGACATTCATTTTTGTTTTTCTTTATTGTTTATATCTTATTTATTATTATTTAACAGTGTTTTATTAAATAATGGTTATATGAAGCATCCTAAAAGCACTTTTTACTGTCTGAGAGGCAGATGTTAGTTCCTTTGTTGGGATTGAATTAAAATAATGTTCTGATGTTCGTTCTGAACTAATAGAATATGAACATTTGAACAGGATCTTAAACTATAATGTCTGTAAAACATCATTTCAGCTTGAACACTGGAACATTTTGTGATAAAACATTAGATCCTGTTCTGATCAAATAAAAAAGTGTTTAGTATTTGGGCATATTTCAGGTGTAAATCAATTCTTCCAGGAAAAAATAATTTAAAAAAAAGAAACAAACAAAAAATGGCCTTTTTAACAGTATCATGATATATCGTGACATATCGTGATATATCGTATTGTGATCCTAGTATTCTGATTTGTATTGTATCGCCAGATTCTTGCCAATACACACCCCTAATATAGAGGCAGTTGATATACTGACATCAGCACACGCATAGACATGATGACATCAGCTGGGTCGATGCCAAAATAAACTACAATATGTGTGAGGGGTGGGGTTTGTTGTGCCTGGCACCACTGGTGTAGGATTTTTTTTGTTTTATTTTTTGTTATAGATATTTCAGTTGCAGACCATGCAGGCTTTATTTGGTCTTAAATGTGCTTTACTTCGATGAATAAAGGTAAGACAAAAGTATTCGCATCTGAGTCAGAAAATGAATAGTTTTGTACATATATAACAATAGCACACAAAAGCCCTTCCATTCGCCATCACACGGGTTTCCATCCCAGCCTGTTATTGTGACTGAAGTGTGTGTATGTGTTGAGTTATAGCATGTCAAGAGTGACAGCTGGCTAAACCCTGTTAAACTGGTCACCGCATTCCTGGGGTCCACCATTAAAGACGACCCAGTGCCCCAACATACACAAAACGCACAAACACACAGCCGCCAACCTGGGCTTGTAAAAGGTGACAGGTTTATTCTCCCTCCTCTCCTTTTTGTTTTGAGAAGGTATTTACTCTACACGTTATTTGGTTGGCTTTATGTGTGAGTTTGTGAACTTTAAGTACAGTGGAATGTGTGGAATCGAGAGCTCATGGCTCAGCAGATTCACCTTTATTTGATCAATTTGTGTGTAATTAACAAACAAGAAAAACAAAACACTGTCATTTTTACATGAAACAGTCACAGAAAAGTTACACAAGTATTATTATTGTTATTTATGATTTATTTTAAAGAGACAGATTCATGTACATAGTTGAACACTAACCCCATGTAAGTATTATAGTGTTTGTAGTGAATGTTTATTTGTGACACTTATAAGGGCTAGAAAGGCATTTACAGAGTCAACAAAGTAAAACATGAAGTACTACTTGAGAACAGTTTGAAAAGAGTGCAGCAAAATATTGTAAAGCTCTTAAAACACATTACAACAAGATGCAATAAGTACACAAAATTAGATACAACCACAGGTTTGTTGCTGAACAAATCAGGATTTATGGGCTCTCTTGGAGGCGGTGAAGTTTGTTTTTATTTCAGATGATAAGGCAGTGAGTTTTGCACTTTCACAGAGTGATGTCTGAGCGAAAGATGTTTTGTAGAATGGAACTTTGCAGTTTCCACACGAAGCTGATCTAGCAGATCTGTTGCTGCTTTACAGTTTATTTATGTATTTACAAAGTGGCTGTGGAACAAGTCCATTTAACACCAGCTTTATGTAGTTAAATTAATAGAATTAGCAAAACATAGAGTCTTATAATTGTTTAAAATGTGGTAGTGATGATATCTTACTTGCTTTTTGTCCAGCATTTTTTAGACCCAGTCATACAGACACTCTATGAAACCATATGACATAGCTTGGATGTATGATGTCATTGTAAATACTTTCACTTGTAGATTTGCAGAAGCTCATAGCCAGACTGACTGTGTATGTGTCTTTTAAAGTATTTAAGTCAAATTTTCCATAATTAAGAAAATCGGATTGACTGTGACTTCAAACTTCCTGATTCACATTAACCACCTATTTCTACTGCCCTGCGGTCTGTCTACAACTACATGCACTAAACATATGTACATACACATGTGCAGTGTACCAATACATTCCTAGCAGGGTCAAAGCTCATCAGAAACCCCCTCCCCTCTCTGTCTCTCTGCTGCTCTCTCTCTCTCTCTCTCTCTCTCTCTTTCTCTGTCTCTCTGTCTCTCTTTCTCTCTCTCTGAGCCAACAGGTTGCAGCAGCGTCACCCCCACCCCTCTGCCCAAACTTTTCTGCACTTCTGCAGAGCCAACAAGGTCTGTGTCATTCATCCAACCTTACACATTCAAACACACCTTCCTCTCACACAGATACACATTGATTTGCATGTACCATTCAGTCGATTATCTTTGCTAATCACTTCTGCAGGAGTATTAATTCCAGATCTTTTGCTGCCTTGGATGAAACTTTTTAATTTATTATAATTTAGAGGATAACCCTGAAGACATCACCTGGATTGGAAAGATAATGATGATTCACTTGATAGTGGTGAGTGAGAGTGTTTGGATCCATTTTTAGGGCCTTAGTCAAAACCCATTACTTTAACTGCACTTTAATATGGTACTTTACAGAGTATTTTGGCTTCTTAATGGCCTAGATACCCTTGTTACAGTCTAAATGTTTGGAGAAAAGCCAAACCTTTTTATACCGTGCCCTTACTGCTGCTCTAACTGCAATTTCCTCTCTCTTACCCTTGTAATTGTGCTTACTTGTTACCTTTCCTATTGCTGTTGTTTTCATTGCTTTTAGGCTATGAGCTACTGTATTTGCTATACTGTTCATTTTAAAATACATCTACGCGGCACACATGTCCTGCATCCATCTGTATCTTTGGAAAAACAGCTGGGTTTTCTACAGACTTAATGTAGGAATTTGGAATTCAAAAACCCAATAGGAGCATAAAACCAAGATGTCATGCATTTTGCATGCATCATGTCTGTTGTAGTGTATTCATGAATAACAACAGCATGACAGGTTGTGTTGTCTGTTTGTTAGAGCATTGTCAGGAGATGAAATCATGTAAAAAGAATTGTGGACTTTTTAGCCCCATGCATAGACTTGTCTGGTTTGGTTGGCTGCAAATACAAAGTGCTATTAACACAGTATGCTGCAGCTTGTCAGATGTGTGTTAGCATGTGTGCTTTTATTCATTAGTGTGTGAATTAGCTGTAGATGTGATTTTTGTTGTACTAAAGACATCTGCTCTCATACATTGTAGTTCTAAGCAGGGTGTGTATACGTGTGTGTGTGTGTGTGTGTGTGTGCTTCTTCACTGTTACCAGTTTACCACCTACAGGGATAATCCATCCTGTGAGGTGGTGAGGTGGAAAATGCCATTATGTAGAAATAGCTGACGTGCAGTTAGACTTGCAGGGCATATGATGTGTGAATGTGTGTGTGCATGTGTGAGAAAAGAAGATAGTAGAGAAAAAGTGTAAGGGCCAGGAACAGTAAACTTCATTTTGTAACATTTAATCCTCCTGGGGAAGTGATAAACTAAGCCCTCGGACACAATGTGCACTCTTCCCTCAGCCAGGCTGGACGAAGGGCTTGTGATCTCAGCACAGTTTGGATGCAACCCTGTGCAACTGTTTTTGATGTGTGATCATTGTGAGCTTGCTGTTGGGTCTATCTGACTCAGGCTTATATGCTTTGCAGGAATGTCTAGATGTGAGATGTATATGGTTGTGGTTTGACTTCAGTTATGTCAAACTGAGCTCAGCTCCAATGAAAAATCAACTGAAAAAGCTGCTATATATAGTACAGACACAAGAGAATGTTTGTCATCTTCTGTGTACTTCAGCTGTCATTCATTAAAACACATGCATTTGAGTATGCCCTCTCCACTCTACAGTAATCAGAGGAAACATGCAGAGACAGATCTTAGATCTGCACTGGTATGTGAGGACGAGAGTGTAGGTTTTTTGGCTGTGTTACATCAGAGTTCAAACCCTGTCAGCACTCACTTCCATCTCCAGCGGCTGTAAACTAGTCAACTTTCAGCCATCATGACTCACTAAGACCAGGCAGTTTGCTGTCAGAATGGAATTTTCTGGAAATCAGATTGTCTCACATTTATTTGAATGGTATTATATGTTGCTATGGTATTCATTTACTGTTGGAAAGTGAAAATATGAATGTGATGCCTCAGTAGCTTGATTTATGAAAGTAAACCTTAAAAGCCAAATGAAACCATGCTGTGTTTTCATCCCATGTATGGCCCTTGATTGAAGGCAGATTTCTCTTTGATGTTATGCTTATGAATTTGCAAAAGCACATGCCTGTGCAGTATACACACACGCATACATCTACACACACTCATGTAGAAGTGTATGTGGGATAGGAAGCTAATGTAAAACATAACGGCATGAACCATTTGCCTAGATCACACTTAATGTGTTGAACGTGTTGCTCACTGATGGCGGCTTATTTGTTTTAAATGCGATAATCTGTTACTGCTCCATGGTTCCTTTGGCAGTGCATTGATTTGAGTGATGGATTTACTGTATGTAGGTGCAGATTATTCTCACTTAAACTGGACTCTTTTTGTTAGGTAGGTAGTGGTGCTTTGGTAATGTCATGTCATGTAATCTACAACTTGAAGCTACAAGATGAATGTGCAGAATAATTTGCTGCACATAAAAGGAGAGGTTTTATCATTCAATACACTTTGGCCACTGGACTTCTCAGTGTAACTCCAATGTAATTCAATAGTACAAACACGATATAATATCATGATATCAGCTCTGTATGTTAAGTCCTGAAGCTTACCTTTTTCATGTTAACCTAATGTTTCCACCATCTGTCAAGAAGACAAGAGATCTTATTGTATAGAACAGTGTTACTGGACTTCCATTTTCTCACATGGACAGCTCTCTGTCCTTCTTTCTGTATTTAAGTGACAAATGGTTATGTTTTACCAGTGTGGCTCTTCTGTCTGTATGTTCCTATATTGTTGTCATTTCTAAGAAAACTGTCAAAATACCATCTTCCCACACATTTGCTTTGACTTTCAAAGTTTAAAGTATAAAAACTAGAGTGTATATTTAGTTCACAAGTAGAAAATTAAAGTAGTTCTTCAGAAACTTCATAACAGTGAAGCTAATGTTGAATAAAATGAGACATTTAGGATTAAACAGAAGACATGATATTTGTCAAACTCATACATACAACATTAGAGACAGTTATTTTAGATTTGCCATGGTGCTGCATGTTTGTTTTGTTTTTTTTCATGCTACGTAGTATGTGCACACATCCAGAGTGATTAGCCATGCTGTCTTGATCTTAGTGATCACCTCTGCTATGCGGGCATTGCACAAATCTCAGGAGATTTAGATAAGTTTTTGTCTAGGACAGGGGCACTGGTCCAGATGTTTGGTTGACCAGTCCAGATCTCTTTTACACCTGTTGATTCATACCAGTGTTTCCTTAAACCTGCCAAACAGACTTGTGGTTCTCTTACCTTCAAACCATTTTAACTCAGAGGATTCCAACAACTACTGTTCTGATTTGCAGACGGTCATTTTATTAGACACCGCTTTTGTCCAAAAAGTAAAATATTAGAACAATCTAGTATGAATTGAAGTGTGTCCTGTCATAGTACATTCAAAAAGAATGAACCGATTTCATGACGTATTGCTTCAGTTCACAAGCATCGTTGTGGAATGAGTCAATGACCATTTGAAAGAGGCGTTTTCTAAGTTTGAGCTTTTTAAATGAAAAAGTGCCCCAGTGATGGATCAGTCAGAAGGGGGCCCAAGACCTTGCTCTTTGTGCTTGGCCTGCAAGATCCCCAGACCTCACTGTGTGTGATTTTTTCTTGTGGGGGATACTTAAAAGATTGCATTTATGTTCCGCCGCTACCCACTAACCTCGATGACCTAAAACATCGAATAACAACAGCGATCAACTCAGTGGATTGTGATATGCTGATATGCGTCTGGGAGGAATTCTCTTATTGCATTGATGTTGTCTGTGCTGCAGGTGGTGGCCACATTGAACACTTGTAAGACAGGAAATAACAGTTGATTGTGAGTAGAATACTTGTGACTTGGCTGGAGTTTTCTATTACTTTTCCTAATTAAAATAGTGTGTAATGTAATTGGTTCACTCATTTTGAATAACCCTGTATTGTATGTATTTGAGTCTTGTGGCTTCAGTATACATGAATGTATATTGTGTTGAAGCTCTTCATCTGGTATTGTGTGTAATGTTGGCTAAAGCTGCCCTTTTTAGTGTTGTTGATACAGTTAATAATTAGGATTATCCACTATATAATAAACTAATAAACTAAACTAATAAATACTGTATATTATATGTGTATTGTTAGGAGGTCAAGCTGGAATATCACTTGATTTTTTCTGATTATGACATATATTTATTTATTTTTTGTAAGTAACCAGGTGAATCCTCAAGCAGTTGCATTTCATAGTTTGATTTATTTTTCATATGTTTGGTACATGAGCTTTATCTAAAATAAGATGGGAGTTGAGAGATATTGTACTGCAGTGAATAGAAGACTGCCAAGTGTCTTGAATAATTATCAACACAACTGAGGGAAAGATCTGAGGCACCCTGAAATTATTCCAAATACCAAACAAGACGCCGGGTTAACCTGCAGGTTAAAGTAGCACAATCAGTTCTGTTATGCAAGACCATAAAAAATATATTATCAAAGTAATAACTTTAAATATTAACCTTATTTCGACTTTCCAATAACTGTGATAGCTGTGCTCATATACGACAGTTTAAAAGCTCTTTAGATGTTTTTATTTCCTTGGCATTATTTGATACAGTTGTAAAATTGTTTTATGGGGAATGTGCCTGTCTGGTGTTTAGAAGTTAGCACTGCATCATACAACAGCAGGCTAAATTAGATCATGAAGTCTAGGGTTGTAAGAAAAAAATGAAATTTACATTTAGTCATTAAATAATAATTGGATACTAAACAGTGCAGGGAAGTTAATGAAAAGTTAATGAAAGCAAAGACATTACGGATGAAAATTTCAGTGTTATGGTATTTTCCTGCCAGATGATAACTGTGACAACATGCGAGAACTTTACCTCTATATAAGAATCACAAGTTGTTTACAAATTAAAAATGGCTTATTTGTGTAATCTCCTACTGTCTTTGATTACTTTTACTCATGCTCTGTTTATCTGTGTACTTTCAGATAAGCGAAAAGAAGATTTGGAATTGGTGAATGTGGAGTGGAGTCAAGAGAGGATTTTTGAAGAGCTGGGAGGAAAAGGAGGTGACTGAGTGACAAAGAGGTGCAGAGGAGGAATATGGGCTGCTCCTCTGTGTGGATCTTTCTATTGTCCCTTTCTCTATACCATCAGTGTGTCACAGCAGAACGTGAAGGTAAGTGGTAATGTTCAGACAGTTATGGCCGTTTTCCTCACCGCTAAACTGTCCAAACTCTGAGAAGATGTCAATATACCACTGCTGCTTTTTGATCTTCACATGTGGCACCTGTAGCTTATATCAGTCGCTCCCAAGACCCAGAAATCAATTCTTCGTCTCATCACATCCCAAAATTACAAAAATTCATCATCATTTGTCATAATGTCTAAATTTTCACAGATTTCCCACCATCCACACTGAACACTGTTCAATTAAATGTTGGAATGTCAGAACATAAATCAAGAAAATGTCTTCCAACTTTGACAAGTAATATTATCTAGACAAATGAAGCAGTTCAGTAAAGGTACACAAACACGAACAAGTGGATTCTCTACTGCCCAAACACTGCATTTGAAAGTCTAGTATTTGTTTTCATCATATATCTTGAATGTAATTTTGATCTTTTTACATGTGCTATGTCATTTAGTCTTGTTTTATGACTGTCACTTCTCTACATTTCCCATGGCTTTGTTGAGAACATTTAACCTCTACCAGAAGAACACTACTGTTTAATCCCATAAAGACTCAGTGCTACTTTTATGACAGTTTCCAAATGAATTTTTCTCTCTATTTAACCTTTCTTAAGGGATTTATCACCATTTATTGTAATATTTACCTCCGCCAAGGAGGTTATGTTTTTGCCAGGGTTTGTTTGTCTGTCTGTTTGTTTGTCTGTCCGTTAGTGTGCAACATAACTCAAAAAGTTATGAACAGATTTTGATGAAATTTTCAGGGTTTGTTGGAAATGGGATAAGGAAGAAATGATTAAATTTTGGTGGTGATCGGGGGTGGGGGGGCCCACGGGGGGGGCCACTGATCAGCCTTGGCGGAGGTCTGCGCTCTCCGAGTGCTTCTAGTACCCTCTGTATTTTGCATTTTTTCATGCATTTTCCTATATTTAATTCACTTATACAGATGTTCTTTAAAGCTCAGAGTAAAATTGAGGGTTATTATATCAAAAACAGAGAAATCTGAAGAAAAAGTGACTTTTTTGTCAACATATATCATTAACTGAATATGAAACAACTGTCTCCATTCACTGTCATTGATCCAACTCCATGGTTTTTCCTGGTGAATCAGTGTTGTAGAAGATAACGGTGTGTCCACGTTCACTATTGAGCTTCTGAACGTCCAAATGGGTCATATCTGATGACCATGAAAAGATGACAAACTGTATTTTACACCAATTATTTACATGTATTGATAGGATTAATGGATCAACAGGTATTAAACATTTTACAACAGTAAACATTTATGTTTGATAGTGGATGTTTGGGTTTTTATGGGTTAAAAAGAGAAAATTATTCACATATCACATTATTTTAACTCTGATAGTTGCTGACCCAATTAAAACAGCTCTCTAGCCCACTTTGGGTTTCAGTCCATAACTTTGGAAAATCTAAGTTAATACATAGTTTGTGTAGCTCAGTTTTTAGCCACACCACAGTAGCACACAGCCATAGCAAAACTGCATCAGTGCTAGATTACAGTGCTATTTGGCACAATTTGTGTTGCCATTAGCTACACCAAACATCTGCTCTGAATTGTTCACATCTAGTTTGTTTGCCACATAAAGCTTTCTCAGTTAGCAATGCAACGGGCTTGAACACATAGCAACAAACAAAAAACTTCACACAGTGATCATATATTTTCTTTCAGTTGCCATTATACAGCCAACTTGCCAGCCTAGAATAAAAATGCAGCATCAAACCTCATCCTTTTACCCATGTTAACTCTCATTTGCTTCTATTTAGTATACGCTATCAAAAATATGTATGCTATGTGAAATCTGATGTTATAGATCCTCCTTGTGTGTACTAAGACCAGTGGTTCCCAACCTTTTTTGGCTTGTGATCCCATTTTAACATCACAAATTTCTGGCAACCCTAGACATTCAAAACGGAGACATTTTTCTCTTGGAGATGTCTTAACGGGGCCAGGCAGTGAAGAAATCTTTCCATTCTGTGATCGATCCGGTTTTCTGACTGCAACTGTGTCTGGGCGGGTTGAAGTGTAGCAACACATGCGGTCTCATGATCAGGTCATATGCCCTCTCAGATATTATATCCTGCAGTTCATTTAAACTTGACTTTTATTAGCAAAAGTGTGTGGTGTTTTAATTCTAATTAAATATGTATGAAATCATTTAAAAAAAAAAAAAAAAAAAAAAAAAAAAAAAAAAATATATATATATATATATATATATATATATATATATATATATATATATATATATATATATATATGTTAGTAATTTTTTTTTTATTTGTTTTTTTATCAATTACGAGAAATTTCAGACGACCCCACGTGGGGTTGCAACCCCAAGGCTGAAAAACACTGGGTTAAATCCAGAGGTTGAATCTTCCTATGGGGACAATAAAAGTAAACTTCAGTTTTCTTTGTTTTTATCCACTATTTTCTTTGCTCAAAGGGGGTGTTGGTGACATTGGTTTCTTAGCAAGAATTTCAGTCACTGTTGTATCTACTACTCCTTTTAGAGACTCCCTGACCTTCCACATGATTGACAAGAGGTTAGAATACACCCTCAGGGCAGTGCTATTTGTTGTGCTCATGTTAGACTGAGAGCAGACTAGACCCTACAGAGACTCACTGTATTCCCGGAAGGTACAAAGTAGTATTAATAGACAGGATGGAGCTATCTGATTAGCATGCTAACTTCAGTGCATATCTCTGCAACACAATTCACTGACATACTTTAATATCAAAACTTTATCTCCTAAATCTCTGTTGGTAGTTTTAGTAAATTTGTGAGTGTTTCAAACAAAGAATATTACAAATTGCAGCTTTAAGTTTAGATCCAAACCATATGTGTGGCTGTTGGCAGTGTGCACAGATCTATATATTAGTGGACTTGGATGCTCAGGCCAAAGAAAGGCCAGTTGCTCAGTGAACACAGTCTGTGCAAATGCTTCATCATTAAATCTCCACACCTGGATTAGTACATGTGCAGACTTTTACCCAGACCTACTTTCTCTCCAGACTGTGTCTAGTCAGGGAGTTTAAACATCTGCTGGCCTCATGTACAGTACAGCACTCTGTCTGCCAGCCTGTCAAACTCATCCCCCAGATACAGAACCTTAGCCTCAGGTGCTATTGGATGTCATCAAAAGGTCAATCAGCCAATCACAAGTTGGAATTCTTCCACCTGGAATGTGGTTGGCAGAAAGTGATCAGTAAAGTTGTTGGGCAGAATTATGGGAGGACAAAAATAACTCACAGCCTTATCTGAAGCCACCTTTGCAGCTATTATCCTTGTTAATTCTTGATGGTGTTAGCTTACCTGTGCACATCTGAGCATAGTAATCATGAATGTGCTATTTTCATATTACACAGAAAACACAGTTAGTATTAAATGGTTCATTCAATAGGCCAACTGACGGCTAAATACTTCTAATAACAATGTGTCAAAGGATTTCTGTATTTTTGTTGCTCACAGTGAGAAATCCTTAGAAAACTGTCACTTGATTGTATATGTGGTTTTGTTTTGCTTTACTTTATTTGCACCTTCTAGAAACTAATTGGTGAAGAAAGTCAGACAAACACGTATCTGGGTGCTTCTAAAACTAGTCCCTAAAAGCAGGACAGAGGGGCTAAAAATTCAAACCAGATGTAGACTAATATTATGAAGCAAGTTTGGAAGCACTTTGGGTCTATTTTAAAACTAAATATTTACTGAGGTAAAAGAGAAACTGTTTTTCAGATATTACACATTTTTATTTGATGCGTGCGTACAAAAATCTGCGTGTAACATAGTAAAAAGGACACGAAAATTTCGCCCCACTATTTTATCAAATATTTTTTTATTCTCTCACAGGTACATTTTGGGAATTGAAGAAAATAAGCAAGGCAGAGTATTTCACAAAAATGACCGCTGTTGCAAAATCACTTGCAATTTATTTGTGTTTAACTGGGCAGGTTGTGCATGTAATGCGAGTGTACACGGTGGGTTACACGTGAAAACTAGAATGAGACTGTCAATTCATGAAAAACCTGCATGTCTGGATCAGAAAAACCACTAGGATTGTCAAATTTAACACAATGTCTTTATTTATAATGGTATATAAGACCATTTCAAGCAATGTTTTCAAGATAAAATGCACCTAGGTACCTTTTCCTGTCCCAATTTTTTTTTTGGCCCCAATATTTTATTAAAAATGTATTAATTTTGGGATGGCTCAGGGCAAGAGTGTAATTTGTTTTGCATTTATTTGAGGTCATCATTAGGTACATCCAGGGGGAAATATGTCTACATTTCTCTTTTATTATTGGGTCTAAAAAAAGTTGGCAAAGTGCCAGGTACCAAAATAAATCCAGTTTTATGGAAAGACCCATCTATAGTAATGTGAGCAGTGAGATTCTTGAAACTTTCATTGAAGGTCCACTTGTCTCAGTTATTACAGAGGCTTCAAACAGTTTCATGTGCTATGGTTACTCTTTGAATACCCATGCTATTCTAAATGTAATTGCAAATGTTCAGTAAACAAAACAAAACAAAATTTTTCCATTTTAATTTTGTTGTACTTCTGAATCCTATTTAATCACTCACGGGTAACATATGTTTGTACTTTTTTTTTTTTTTTTAATTGTTTTTTGGCAATATAATCAGTAGCACTCCTACATGTTCAGTACTATCAAGCCTCCAAATGTAAGACAAGGGCAAAGAAGTTTATCTTTATTCATGTAAATACCTGATTGAAAGTGTAGGGTAGGCCCATACATTATCCCAGTCAGAATAAATTATGTCACTTAGCTGTTGGGTCATTGTGTATTTTTATTGATTTATTTCAACATTGAGGACTACATGAAGTAAACATTTAAACCAGATCATTGTTTGTAGTGTGATAAACTCCAGTTCATTTGAACAGCCCTGGAAAAAGGTCCTGTGTAAAATGATTATGTATGTCACAGTGAGAAATGTTGTCAGTATCAGTGAAGGTCATTGAATCTTTTCACCTATAGTCTGGGATTGTCTTTTCATTTCTGCATTTTAAACAACTTTAGATCTAATTTTCCTTGATTCTGTGTGATGCAGATGAGTATTATTGTACCTTAGCTTGACCTGTTCTTTGGCTAAAGTGTCTTCTCTTGATCCTCCTTGTACTCAGTGCAGCGGTTCATTATTATTTCTAAGACTTTTCTCACTGTAGAATTTTCTGCAGGGTATGTGGTAGTTGTCGAGCTACTTCTCTAAAGCGTAAATCAATCGTGGTCTAACACAGAGGTACACACTACCTTTGAGATATCAGCATAGATAACCTTCAAAAAACCATTCTTTAACCCTCAGCATGCATTGCTTCCTTATCCTAGGCATGTGGTTCTCACCTGCCGGCCCAGACAGACAAACTTCTGGATAATTGATCTTGTTTTCCATCTTGGTTTGTGTCTGCCTGACAGACCTGCCTCCAACTGCTTCCTTGTTCAAAGTCTCCTTTCTGTTTTATGTGCCTTTACGGAAATCTGTGGAGTAGAAAATGTATCCCAATAGCCATATGTGTTTGCTGTGCTGAACAACTGCATATATAAAAGTCAGCTCAGAGGTGGAAAGTACCAATTGCACGTTGTTATATCCTTAATATTTGCACCAGTGGTTTTTACTGTGTTTTTTTTTTTTTTTTTTTTTTTTTTTTTGCATCAGTGATGGATTCAATAAGGCTTCTGTACTGGCAAATAACACAGCTCCCCATGAAAAGAAGGATCCAAAATGGTATTCGTTTTGATATTTTGTTTCCTTGGTGCATGGCCAGAGACGTATAGGTGTGTGAGGGAGAACAAAATGTTAGGTCGGCATGGGCTGGAGACATATGTCACCCCCAGTGGATCCTGGGATTGCAGCCAAAGGAAGAATGGTGAGATAATAGAGGGTTGAAAGCGTGGTAATGAAAGAGAGGACAGTGGAGAAGCTGAGTTATCACTTACAGAACAATCAGTGGTGCCTATCTCTTATTCACTAGCCTAATCAATGCTGTTGTCACTGTGGTTTATTGCATACATACGGTCAGAATATTGACTCGGGAGGGGTTGCAGACGCAGCTTATTTCTATGTGGGTGTGTTTGCTGGTACTGTAGTATATTTATGTGACTGTGTACAGACATCTACTTTTGAGAGATGTTGTGATTTGTGTAGTTAATGCTGCAGTGGACATTTGTGTGTGTCTGGCTTTTTTTTTTAGTCCACATAAAAAGCTTCTGATTCTTCTCAAACACACTACATCCTTGTGTTAAATGCATTTGTTTGCCTGAGCAAGGGGCTGACCCTGATTTTGGGTGTGTTTACCTTATTATTCCAAGCGTTCCTCATCGCTGTACTAAAGTTTTATTGCTGGAGTGCTCAGAATATTGATAGTCTCTTTGGCTCACTAGTGTCTCATTAAATATTCATGGGGATTTTGGCGTTCTGGCTGCATGACAGAGGGAAGTGGAAGGGAAAACCTCAGCACCATGGAACAATACTGCTATCTGGTGGTCAGTGTATGAATAAACCATCTCATCACTTAAAAATCAGCTTTCACTTTTAATCTTTGACATATTTACTATGAAGTTTTCAATGATATTGAAAACAGACTGGACCTTTTCCCTGCTTTTCACTCCTTGTTCGTAATCATCTCTTTCTTCTTTCCTCAGTGTGCAGGACAGTGGTGCAGGCAGACATAGTGTTTCTGGTGGATGAATCCTGGAGTGTGGGTCAGACCAGCTTCTCAAATGTAAAAGACTTCATCTCAGCCATCGTCTCCTCCTTCCAGGACAGTCTTGTGGGAGCTGAGGGAGTCCGCTTTGGAGTCACTGTCTTTGGAGATGTCCCGAGGTAAAACTCAAGCACAACCTCACAAAACTGTAACTAATTGTCATCAATCCAGAGTTCTGAACAGAAATTAATACAGTGTTTTTCAACCTTGGGGTCGGGACCCCATGTGGGGTCGCCTGGAATTCAATTAGGGTCACCTGAAATTTCTAGTAATTGATAAAAATAAAAAAAACCTTACTAATAAAAATATATGCTGAGTTCAGAGAGACAATCCCAATACATAAAAGACATGACAAACTGTGAAGCTGAAACTGAAGCACTGTGGTACTGTTTATCTTTCAAATGTTCATTGTGGTCGGTTTCAGATGCTGCAGCTCGTTCATAATTCATAGTTTTAGTTATTGTTTGTTCAGTATTAATTGGCAGCCTTGTAAATACAAGCTGGATTGACCGTACATATCCTGACCAAGGAAAATAAAATTCTCATTTTGTGCAGTAATCTACACCTGGCTTTTCTGCCTCCGTCCAGAATAATATACATTATATAGACTGAATGTCATCAGAAATGTACGTTTCTTTGCAACATAGTATAGCAAACTATTACATGATCAAAAACAAATCAATTTTTGCAACAAAAAAAATGTCTCCATTTTGAATGTCTGGGGTCACCAAAAATTTGTAACGTTAAAATGGGGTCATGAACCAAAAAAGGTTGGGAACCACTGCATTAATATTTTCTCACTTTTCTTTAATTACAGGATGCATATTGCGTTGACAGACTACAGCACATTGGAGGAAATACTCAAAGCAATCAGAGACCTCACTTACAAAGGTGGTGCCAGGAAGACAGGTGATGCCCTTCAGTTTCTGGTTGAGACTGCGTTCAGCCCTGTCATCACTCGTGATCATGCTCCAAAGGTAAAATTCTTCAAACAGGAAGAGGTAACAAACATTCCTCTTTCTACTATAATGCCTGTCTGGTGTACAGCGGATAGAGAAAAAGCTGTCTTTTGTCAAAAAGAAGCAATCTCAGAAAGTCAGCCTGTGCAAAAGCAATGTAAAAATGTCCTTTTATGTCTATCCAGAAATGTTTTTGCCTCTAAAGTGCCTTGTTATGTGTCCCATTGCACTTTCCCTTCAATTACACTCCTTTAGTTACATTTCTCTGTCTAATGCTTTTATGTAGTCCCAGTATACCGCAGCTGGTTGGCATTCCAATCAGCTCTCTATCTCTGAGTGTGCGAATCATCCTGCAGCAGTGCACTTGATGTGGGAAGGCAGAGAATCGAGGATTAGTCTGATATATTGAATTGTACAGCGAGTGCACATGCAAAAAGAAAGCTATGTTCTCATATTGATGCTTTCCAACCCTCGTTTTATCGACTTGAGTGATGAACTTTCAATGAACTGAGTAAATTTTCCTTAATGGGCAAATGATCAGTCTGAGTTGCAACACAGCTTCCTTCAATTCCACTGGTTTTGTTTTGACTTATTTAATTATACAATTAATTATGAGATAAACCATGTGCAAAGTCCAAGGAGTATTCATAACATAACATAACATAACATAACATAACATAACATAACATAACATAACATAACATTGTTTGCAATAATGCTCTGACTGAGGAAGCAAAGTGTTGCAAGGCGGATTGATTTATAACTCCAGTGACGCAAACCACAGAATGTAAGCAACCCTTAGTCATTTTACAAGCTGGATAAAACATCCAATAAAACGGCCCCTACCCACATTTATTACCATGTGATTTATTAGGTTTACATTCTACCTGAATTATTGCTGAATGGTGTTGCTGTTACTACAAATCACCAATTAACTATAAGAGTCCTGTGATCTTTAATTCTGACTGAATGAACTTTGTCTGTTATAGGTGAATTTACATTAAATGTTGCCAGTTTTAATAATATTCCACAATTATGGTCCTGTGAATGGACTTCCAGTTTGTGGTTAGTTGCAGATTTTGTTGATAGATATCTTTTACTTTGGTACATTTGCATAAAAAACTTGCTTGTGCCATAATAATGACCTCTGACATTAGAATGTTGCACATTTCATCCATTAATACGACCTAAGGTATCTCATTACATTACAGATCACTGTTTTGATCACAAACGGACGTTCAGAGGACCAGATTAATGCTGCAGCCAGAGGAGTAGCTGACAATGGGATTTCTCTCTTTGCAGTGGGTAAGTCTGGAACTTGGTATTGTGAATTCCTACAACATCCCCACTGCAGCGGCCCCTCAGATTTTATCCGAGCTCTACCGGCTTATCTGCAGTGTTTGCAGTTAGAAATTCATGTCCTGTGCATTTGAATTCATTGGATCCAGTGTGGGGATTTGTAAGTGCGTGAGAGTGTCTTGTTTGTAGATTACACTTTGGCTGGTTCATGTGAATCTACACACAAAAACATGCACTAAAAATGCATGTAAGAACAAGTGAGTCATTAATTCAGCTCTGTATCAAACCATGCTCTTCCAGATAGTGTGTGCTGTGTCTGCAGAGCTATTTTAGCCAACGTGTGCCCTCCATGAATGCCCACTGTTGTATACCCCTAAGTTTACTTACACATAATTCACCCTCCCTTCTCTGACTTATTCACCTACACACTTGCATAAGCACACATGCCCACAATTTACTCCTCTCAGCTGGGAACGATGCAATAATTACTGCTCATTAGCTGATGGTTTGCTAATCACAGCCATTTTTCATTAGGCGATTCAGTGTCCCCCATCTGCACCTCTGACACTGAGGCCCGCTCCCTTCATTCATCACTCCTCTAGAGAAGCTGCACTTACAACTTGTCAGAAAAGCCTCCAATATGCCTTTGAAGGATTTGTAGCTTGTGTTACACATCTGTCAAGATATATGTACCTGCATATCTTGTAAAATTATAGCTTTGAATTTTAATCTTTTAACAACTTGCAAAATTGTAATTCTCAAGCTATGGTACTTAAAACATGGTATGGTGTTTTGAATAATAAAAAAAAAAAAAATCAAACACATTAAATGCGGGACTTGAAAAAGGTGACAGTAAGCCTTTAAATATTCTCATGCCTGTCGCAACTACATATGCAGTGGAGGATGTATCTTTGCATGGTTTAAAATAACTTTTTCAAAATGCCACAGCTCCTCCTAGTGGTGCTGGAGGGAAGGTTTTTAGATACACCCCTCGCTTAGGATGCCTATGCACAGATATGAACTGTAATAACTATAATATGTAAGTATAAAAGTAATAAGTGCTAAAAAAGTGTGTGTTTGTGAGATATTTTACACGTATCAAGCTAAGAATCATATGTGGAGCATCATATCGGTTTGTCTTTGGTGTTAGGTGTGAGGGGAGCTGATGCTTCAGAGCTGAAGAGAATTGTGTCAGAGCCACCTGAGGAGCACCTGCTGCTGGACGCTGAATTCTCTCACCTGGAAACTATCCTTCCCAAACTGTCCCGTAGACTGTGTTTTACTGCGTCTGAACCACCGCGTCCTGTAAAAGCTTCTCAGCCTGGTAGGTGAATACACAAACAGAATGAAAGCAAAATGCTTCATTAGACATTAAGGTATCTTCATCTTCGCATCTGTTTTCCTATACACTTTCTGTTTTCTAGTTGAAGAGCGTGTAGTGGGTCCCAGAGACCTGCAGATCAGTGAACTGGCTCACAGTTCACTCAGACTTACATGGACCCAGGCCACAGGTGACGTCACAGGGTATCGGCTCCTGGTCACTCCTCGCAGCTCAAAAGGACTCGTCCTCCACCTTCAGCAGAAACAGGTGAACAACTCTGAAACAGTCAAAATAATGGCCTAAGTCACAACTTTCAAGTTTTTCAAAAAACTGAAAAAAACAAACCAATTACATTAATATATGAATTTTTTTGTTTTTAGAAAAACCTGAAAATGAGGACTTAGGCCGTTATTTTAAGAAGGTTATGATATGTGATAAGTGAAATGTTATACATGAGATACAATGCCAGTTTTGCTGAAATTGAGCAGGACTTCTTCTAACAGTACCAGTACCAGTACCAGTTGGCCATGAAATTACTGCACATGGTAGTAAGGTCCAACAGGTCATCACATCTATATTATAAAAGCCAAGGGGCCTCTGTGTATGTGTGTGCATATGTGTCTTGGGATTCACACAAAATCCAGACGGAGCTGCCTGCTGCAGTTTGTCATACGTATGTATTTTTGGTCAAGGAACAGACTAGCGAAAACTGCAAGTTGATAGGACCAATATTTTGGGAGATATTAGTAATTTTGGAATACAATAGCCTTACAATCATGTTGCTATACCTAAAATGCTTTGGTGGTGACTGCTGGACAAATGCAGTACACCATGCATGAATACACAACAGCATAACAACTACCACATCTAGAACCCATGGATCACCATGGGTCAACGCACTAGTTTAGATGTAATGCAATACATATTGTGGTTCAGTGGACATATATAAAGTTTAAGACACGTATAAGTTAGTAGGAGTAAGGTAAATTCATGCCCACATCCTCTTACTTCTCCAGTGTTGCCATTATTTTCCTTGTTGCTCCCACTGTTTATCGTAAACACACTCATTCGTGTGCTCAGTCATGTGTTCATTGTGCCTCTTTTTCACAGGTCGATCTAAAGGCAGATGTGAACACAGCGGTGGTGACAGGGCTGACTCCTCAGACAGACTACTCCCTCACCGTCTATGCCGTCTACCCCAGCCTCATAGGAGAGTCTGCGACCATCCCCGTCCAGACGAGTGAGTCCTATATGACAGGTCATTGTAGGAGATACTCAAACAAAACCTACATGTCTATGCACATCTCTGTTTCCTTTTAGCCCCTTTACCTCAGGTGTCAAACTTCCGTGTTATTGAGGAGGGTCTGTTCTCGCTGCGCCTCGGGTGGACGCCACCTTTAGGGAAGATAAATGGATTCAAGATTTTCATCCCGAGATGTATGTTAACATAACCCAATGCAGTTTTTGCAACACTACAGCCAAGGACATGTTTTTTTTTTTAATTATAGCGGCGTAGCAGAGTAATACTCATAAAAAGTATATGTTCTTGCACTATTAATTATGATAATATACCTAAAGGACATACACACAATTTAAGAATTGTTGCTTAATTTGTGTAATGAGTCATTTTGTTTCTTTTTTTTAATGTTTTGAACCATGTTGACATCATGTATTTGCTCAGTGAAAGCCATAATCAGATTTGCATGCTTTGCTATACCATATTTAGTACAAGCTTCTTGAAAGGAACATTTCTTTGTTATTAATTGCTTTACATTTATGACTGATGTGCAGCCAACAGACCAGGATTTACTTACGAGCAGCTCCTTCCTGGAGACACTTCTTCTCATGTGATTGACAGCCTGGAGGAGGATAAGAAGTACACTATCAGTATTTACGCTGTGTTCCCTGAGGGACCAAGCGAACCAGTTTCAATAGTCGGCAAGACATGTAAGTTTAAGCTCAGATCAAAGCAGCATAATTTCTTTCTTTCTTTTTTTTTTGGTTATGTTAAAAAAATTAAAATGCAACCAGTGTGTAATACCACTAAATATCCACCATAGGGTGACATTGTCTTGTAAAAAACAAACACAGCTGTATATATGCAGTATTATATGGAAATATTTACGGAAAGCTGAAGCCTGATTTTTTTATTTTTTCTTCTTATACACTGTATTTAAGATACGTTCACATCCCCTCTCATGTTTTATTCTTTATTTTGTGAATTGATCAGTATTCACAACATTATACTCATTGCTCAACACTGACACTAAATTGAAATGTAGAATTTGTGTGCTTTTGGTGTTTTCAACAGTGAAATTGGTGACAGTTCAGCAGTTTTTGGTCCAGAATGCCACCACAGACACTGTCCAGGCCAGGTGGACATCAGTGAGAGGTGCTACTGGATACCGTCTCACATGGGAATCCCCAGGTACCAAGGCTGAAACAAAGAGGACATCCTCTGTGTTTTTATATACAGTCAAATGTGTAATGTTAAACAGTGAATTTGTATTATTTTATGACATTCAATTATTCTGAGCCTTTCTTTTTGTGTTTTTCAGATGGCCACATAGAGAACATAAACCTTGGGGACAACTTTAACTTTTACATGATCCAAGGACTTCGCCCAGGATCTGAGTACACGATCACCATTAACCCCATCTTTGGAGACATTGAGGGACCTGTCACCACCAACAAAATCACCACATGTAACTAGACAGCATAAAAATAAAGAAAAAAAAAAGACAGACAGTATTGATCTAAGCTGATATACATTATATCTTTCTAAAGTAGGTTATTAGAGATAGAGTTAAGGCTTGATTTAAAGGTGTCTCATTGCTGTCTTTATTTCTTTCTGTCAGTGGAAAGCAGCGCAGTACAGACTCTGAAAGTGTCTGCTGTGACCACCAGTACTGCTGTTGTCTCATGGAATAGTGTCCCAGGGGCCACAGGATACAGACTGGCCTGGGGACCCACTCCAGGTCATTTACAATCTCTGTTTTTTTCTTTTTCAGGATTCTACTGTATATTTACACATCGCCATACTTTCATAGTGCGGGCATTTGCTATTGTATTCAGGCATGAACTTCTTTATGATTAGATCTTAGTCACTCATTGACGCAAGAACATTTGGAGTCCTATTGCTTTTACAGCAGACACATTCATTTTGCAAAGGAGTTGTGAGGACTCATTTTGAAGAAATATAAAATAAATGACCTGGCCAAAACATAAATCACACACAGTATTTTGTTTTTCTAAAGCTTTTACTATGGAAGGCATTCAGCATTGCGTCATTTATGCAACATCACAATTACATGTCAGAACATTATTTCCATTCAGAGTTACATTAATTTATCACCAAGATCTTGTGTTGATGATGGGAGAGACTGTGACACTGTGTAAATTCTTCTCCAGCACATGTCAAACATCAGGTCTGGATTCTGTGGAGGCTAATCCATGTGAGAAAATTATTTCTCATGCTCCCTGAACCACTTTCACAATTTGAGCCCAATGAATCCTAGTATTGTCATCTTGGAATGTCCCTGTGCCATCGGAGAACAAAAAAATCCATTAATAGAAAAAATAGATAGCTCACCTCATTTTTTTGTTTGTCAATGCAGCGTTGCTGAATCTAGACCTGACCAACTGAATCAACCCCAGACCATAACACTGCCCCCACAGGCTTGTGTTACAGGCACTAGGCATGATGGGAAATCACTTCATCCACCTCTCTTGTCACTCTGATGCACCATCACTCTGGAACAGGGTCAATCTGGACTCATTAGACCACATGACGTTTTTCCATTGAAACACAGTCCAGTCTTTATCCTCTTTATCCAACTGAAGGTTGTTTAAGAAATATGCAAACATATCTTTTTACTTTCTGGTCCTCCCGTGCTCAGTCAGTCTTTGTGTGTGTGTGTGTGTGTGTGTGTGTGGGGGGGTACTGATTTTAAAATTCAAATGTAAAGCACTTTGTGCTACGTCCTCACTGTATGAAAAGTGCTATACAAATAAAGATTAATTGATTGATTGATTGATTGATAGGTGCAGTAAATATCCAAGGATCTCATTTTCTTTGTTAAAGCCCAGTGGAGAATTTATCTCTGTTTAATGACAGGAAGCCTGATGCACCATAGAGGTCTTACAGGATTGTTCTTTCAATATTATTTTCAGAGTTTATAGGTAGAGACCGTCCGAGGCAGTTGGCCCTGAATGGCAGCACCACAGAGTACCTGCTGAAGAACGTAGCGCATGACACTGAGTATGTCCTGACCCTCTATGTGCTGTTTGGGCCTGTGGTTGGTCCTGGTATCTCTGCTACCTTCAGAACCTGTGAGTACAACTCTTCAGTATGTCTCCTAATCTACCTTTAGCATCATCGAGGACGGTTGCAATAGAACTGGTACTGGAGTCCAAAAATGGCCAAAAATTTGTTTCAGTTTTTTTCTTCCTCTGGGTGGAGTCATCTAATTTAACTGGAAACTATGATGATACGTTGAAATATAATGAGCTACTGGTGCCGTGGTGATACTGTGTAGTGTCAATGTATCAGTGACAAGGTGATGGGCCTTCTTTAACCAACATCTCTCTCACTGTCACTTCTACAGTAGTATGTGTCAGCAGGGCTGACTGGAGCTCAAAGTGTTCACCACACAAGGCCACAGGGATTTTATTTAGACCTTACCAACTCAGTAATTTGGCACAAAAGATATGCATCCTCTGACAAAAAATATATAATTATCACACATTTTACTTCACAATGTGATCTTTACAACCATGAGAGAAAATACTGCATTTTTCACTTTTCTTGAGCTGCTCAATCAGAGCCATAATACATACAGCATGTTACTTGAGGTCATATTTCAGTTCAGTGAATTTACCAGAATAACATGTAGTCATTGTACTTTTCTGCTATTGATATGTAGAATGAGAACATTTGTAGGACAAAAAATTGGTTTAATATCACGATTCCTAGAAATGCAGAAATTATTATAAGTGTTATTATTTTAATTGTTTGTGATGCTGTTAATTTTTTTAAGGAATAGAATGAGGCTAAAATAACAGACTGTCTTAGAAATCTTTTTTTAAGACTTAGGCAGAGGATTTTGTACGTCTGCCATCTGTCACCTCCATTTCCATGGTTTGCAAAAATGTGCAGTGGCAATATTTTATTCTGGCAACTCAATGGCTCATACGATCCTCTGAGCAATCACATTTATGTAATTTCAAGTCAATGGTTTTCTTGCATATTTTATGCCATCAAATACATGTGCAAGGCTAAATACTGGTTATTAATATTCCATCTTCCTGTGTGTCAGCTCCTCTGGGCTATGTGTCCAACTTCAAGGTCACATCCTACACCAGTACATCCATAGATGTGGAGTGGAGTCCAATTGTCGGGGCTACTGAGTACAAACTGTCTTGGAGCACAGGTGATGTACTGAATAGTGATAATAAAGAATAGTGAAATGATTTGTATGTTTATCATGTCTATTCAACAAAGTCTCTGTTAGTGACAGAGAATTCATTAGCCCCTTTCAAACTCTTGTTATTACTTTGTGATGTAAACACTGACAGGAATTCAATAATGAGAGACTAAAAGTGGAACAAAAAGAAAATGAGGTAGATTTTAGTGCATGTTGAATTATCATTAACAGAATAAATAGACTTTGCCACTTAGACCCAAGGAGCATGAATTTATGACTCAGGTTTTTCAGTAGCGGAAAAACTGCCCTGAGCCTAGACAATGGTGGTGATGAGGATGTGATGTTCTTATGAAAGACAGACAGAGCTGAGGTGGTGAAGGGGTGGAGGAAGCTCACAAAGCTACCTCAAAACATATAAAGGTTTGACAGCGCAAAAGTACGTTAGGTTGTGATCAGATGACAACAGACACCAGCTGATTGAGTTTACAGAGGATGGGAAATTGTGTTTGTGATTTAGAAAGCTTGTACAGGAGGGTAGTTTTACTGACTAAACTTCCAAACGTACCTAGTTTGTTCTGGACTGTCGGACCATCCAGTTTCCAAATTTGTAGGTGTGAACATGATCTAGACCAGTGTTTTTCAACCTTGAGGTCAGAACCCCACATGGGGTCGCCTGGAATTTAAATGGGGCCGCCTGAAATTTCTAGTAATTGATAAAAATAAAAAAAATGTACTAATAAAAAATGTATGGTGAGTTGAGAGAGACAATCACAATACATAAAAGACATGACAAACTGTGAAGCTGAAACTGAAGCACTGTGGTACTGTTTATCTTTCAAATGTTCATTGTGGTCAGTTTCAGATGCTGCAGCTCTTTCATAATTCATAGTTCGAGTTATTGTTTGTTCAGCATTAATTGTCAGCCTTGTAAATACAACCTGACCAAGGAAAATAGAATTCTCACTTTGTGCAGTAATCTGCACCTGGCTTTTCTACCTCCGTCCATAATAATATACATTATATAGACTAAATGTTGTCTAAAATTAACATTTATTTGCAACATAGTAAAGCAAACTATTACATGATCACAACAAAATAATTTTACCAAAAAAATGTCTCCGTTTTGAATGTCTGGGGTTGCTAGAAATTTGTGATGTTAAAATGGTGTCACGAGCCAAAAAAGGTTGGGAACCACTGATCTAGACCAAACAGGTGGTCTTTGGGTCCAACCAGAAGAGTCTGGTTGAGTCAAGTCTAGTCTCAGTCTAGGTCAATCTGTGCTATGGTTTGGTGAAAATACTTAAAAGTTTGAAGTTTCAGACCAATCACAGATTATACAAGGCTATCATTGTGAAAAACTAAAGAAGAAGTCAAAGAGAGAAGGAGGTAACATTAGTGTTATGTAGCATTAGCAAAATGTAGCACACATGACATGATGATGACAAATTGTATACAGTGTGGCAGAATGATGATACTTGGTTGGACCACGGTTCAGACTTTCAGGCATGGAAAGAGTGATACCTAAACTCTGGGGCACCGTAAGGGGGGGTAAACATAACAAGTTCATGGGGTCCAGCATTCCCAGGGGGCCAAAGAGCAGTGGAGGGGGCTCAGTGGATATAGGTTAGAAGTTCTGAAAATTTCATGTAATTTCTGGCGTACAACAGAGGCATAGAAGCCAGGAGCCAGACGTCCACAGCATGGTAAGTTTCACTTTTGGTTTACGCCAGTTACGGTCGTTACGGCAGTTACAGAATGCACCCCTACGTATATCCTCACCCCTGGCTCCACCTCACTCTAACAGATACTTTTTTGTATCAAGGGCCCACAACCCACAATTGCTAGCAGTGCCCCAGCCTAAACTTTATATAACACTGTTTTTTCTTTGTGAATCTATCTTCATCCTTATAGAAGACAGCAGCCTTCAGTCCCAGTACCTGGACCACACTGTGCTCTTCCATCATATCAAGGACCTGAATCCACAGTCCACTTACATAATCACCATCCATGCCCTGTATGGTAATGCAGAGGGACCAGAAATCTCCTTATCTCAGCTCACAGGTAGAGAATGAAAGTGAGATTTTCCAGTGTATTTAACTGATCATGACTCATCTTGAGCTCTAAATAGCTCTACCCAGCTGTTCCCTCATTGTAATTACATGAAAAGAGACAGCAGCGCTCCTAATCCTGTGCCCTGGCACCCGCGTGGCATCTTTAATTGGCTGACATATCATGTACTTTGGTCCTCCCGTTTTAACCGCAGTTCCTGATGTTGTCACTTGAAGTATGTGTATGTGTCACTGAGACCAAGTCAGCAGGGCTACTATCATTTTATCACTGTCACTGTTACACCAAGCTCCAAGTTATTACACTGACAAATTGCAGGGTATGTGAATAATGCCACACTGCTCACTTTAAAAACTGTTTTTGGTTTTAAACTAAGTGAGCGGAATTTAACCAAGATGAAAATGATATAATCTAAGATGGTTATATGTTGTTATTTCCCAGCTGCAGTGTCAGAGTCAGAACACATCCAGGCAGTGAAGGACGTGAAGGTTGTGGACATCGGAGTAAACTCCTTCACCCTGTCTTGGAGGAAAACGCCAGGAACATCTGGCTACAAAATCTCCTGGATCCCTTTCCTGGGTAGCGGATCATATACACAATCAGTAATATGGGCTTACAATATCATGCACAAATACAGTATATGTTTGCATTTATGGGTAGACACATACAATATACCTGTGTGAGTGTGTGAGTGTGCAGTGACTTAAACCTGCAGTAGGTACATAGCAGGAAAAAAAAAAGAAATTCCAATACAAACCGTCTCTCTACAGCTTTCTTTCTCTAATGCATACCCTGAATATGGATGAAATGAATGAAATGATTTAAACGAGAGAAAAATTCAACAGGAAAACGTTGCTTACTGAAACTTTATTGTCCTTTAATGAATTTAGTTTATTAATAAACACATATATTCATTTAAGTTTTAATTGAAATAGACACACCTAAATAAATCTACTTATAAATTATCTCTGTCTTCTAAAGATTACTGTGTTCTGCAGCTCTTTAAAGTTTTAACTGTAATTGAGTACTCAGCGCTATGTTTTTTTTTTCACTTCCATTATCTCTTCACGCTGGATTTAATTACTTCCTTCATTAGGAGGTGATGAGAAGTCCCACGTGGTGCCTGCTGCCTCCACCTCATTTACCATTAAAAACCTGCGTGAGAGCTCTGCTTATAAGATCCAGCTGTCATCGATGGTGGGAAACAGGGAGGGAAGCCCAGTCCTGGTCACTGCACGCACCTGTGAGTCCTACCTGCTGTGAACCGTGAGGAGCCGTATAAGACACATGTTTTATACCAGCAGTTCTAAAGGAGTTAAATGTAGGAGAAGCTAGGGGAAGTCACATACCAGAATGCACCTGTGGCTATGAAAACCACCAACAAACTGTTACATCACAGACCTAGGCCGTATCAATCACTGAAATATCTATATTATAGTATTCCTCAAGTTATCGCCAGCAAACAAAAAAGTAGATGGTCAAAATTAATAAAAATAACTAATAATTAGTGCTGTCAAACAATAAAAACTTTTAATCAGATTTATCACAAGGTTGGTATGGATTAATTTCGATTAATCACGATTAAATATCATAAATGCTTTTTTTAATCTATATTAATCGCGTTTCATTTTGCATGAGCAAACAGACTCAAGAAAGAAGGGAATATATATGCACTTCACGTATTTGTCACAAGCTTGATGACGCATTAGCCGAAGTGCTAGCAGAACTTCTGACCATAAGCTTCATGTTAATGTGGTATTTTAAGCTGGAAGTGCTTCAGTGTAAAGAAAACTCCTTCCTGCAGAGTGTGTATAATACTTTGTGTCGGTCTACTATTCCGTCTTGTTTTGTTGTCCTCATATTTCCCATCCAGAGGGCCAACATGCTGTTTAGTGTCTTCCATCTTTATGGGTTGGTTCTGCTGCCTGTCACTACTGGATCAACTGCCCATTTGTGCATGTATAACAATAGCTCTACTTGGACAAACTGCCCAAAATGCATTGCCAGAGACATTCAGAGTCATTCTGTGCTGTATGGGTTAATTGTGTTAAAATGTTTTATCAGATTAATCATGATGATGGATTAATCTACATTAATGCCTTAATTTTGACAGCCCTACTAATAATTATAAGACTTCTGTCTTTATAGTCCTCACATTCCGCACCAGCTGACAGTTTACATCATAGCTGTGCTAGCTTAGCTCTGTTTTTAGACAAAAAACAGCCATAGTAAGACCTCGGTTTTCTGTATAGTTTGTGTTGTCCATAGCTGTACTAATGATCACTTTTATTTGATCCAGCAAGGACAGAACTGTCACACTTTAGTCTGAAACTGAAGATCAACAAAAAACAGGAACATAATAATAACTTTATACCTTCACAAGTTTCATATTTCAACTCAATAAAAGAGACACTGCTGTTTCTTATAAATAAAGTCTGTGGTAAACATGGAGATCACTGTTGGAGGCCATACTTTCTACACACCATATCAAAGTATGTTTTTGTAAATTAAAACTTTGATTAAAAAAAATTGTGTTTATTATAGAGCTAGACTGACTTCCGTGTTTATTTTCAGTGGATCTTCCAAAAGTAAATGGCTTTGCTGCCCTGAATACAACAGACAGCAGCACTATTCTCAACTGGACACGTGTGGCAGGCGTTTCTGGGTATCGTCTCTCCTGGAGACACATCTCAGGTCAGTCCTAAACCACCACTAAGTATTCCTCATCACTTAATGTAATTTTAACATTATACACATGCAATCATCTTGTAATTATTTAGCCTTGAGACTTTAAATCACATTTTGTGCAATCTTTATTGCATTGTGGATTGAGCCTGATCATAAGCACAGCTGTGCGTAGTAGTGACACAAAAAATAACAAAAAAGAAATCATATTTATTTGAACAAAGTCCAAGTACAGTATGACTCTAATAACACTGCCATTTGTTTCATGGTTCAGTAAATATGTGGCAAACATGTTATTGCAGTGAGTATTGAGCCTCACCTTAAGCACCCTTTTGTTAAAAGGGAAAGATTACACAAAACCCAAAGCCAATATCCATGTTTTACAGACTCTCATTTACTTTGGCAGGAAATTACACTAGCTGTTGTACAAATCTCATATGATAAGTTGCACTGTTAATTGTTTTGCTAATCATTTTGAAAAGAACAAACATGGCATTGTTACTTGACTCTTCTGTTTCTCTTTTCAGTTTTAGAGACTAAAACTGAGACACTTGGCCCTGGTTTCTCTTCTTATAAGATTGGTGATCTTTTGTATGGGAGAACCTATATTTTCACCATCAGACCTTTGTATGGAGAAGTAGAAGGCCCTATCAGCACCATCTATCAACGAATATGTAAGACTTTATTACAGTGTATGTAAATGTATTGTACCATATGTAACACATGTATTTTTTTCAATGAAATATATCAATGCATTGTGTTAAATGTTAAAAACTCAGTGTCAATTCACATGTTAGTATCCTTTTCAATGCCATGTCCCATATGTTGCAGTGTAACCATACTGTTTCCCTCCAGTAACCGTTAGAATTTGATTGAGGTGTTTTAATCAGCTCCGCTATGGCTCTGTGGGTCTCAGTGGGACAGGATCCTCCGGTGGTAAAAGCCCAGCCTGTGTCGGCCACAGCAGCCCCTAACTCCCCTCATGTCACAAGAGCCTCACAGACGGCTTCCATCCCCAAAACCTCCATCGCTCACACAACCACCAGGACCACCAAGCACCCCATTGCGGTGCCGCCAACTAAAACCATGACCACAAAAAAACCTCCAGGGCAGGCACGTGTCACTGAAGCCATCACGTCCCACCAACAGACCCCAGTGAATACAGGGACAACAGCTCCACCAAAACCAGGTATGCAAAGATTACCTCTATGCAGATATTAATACAATTTTGGTATATACAATATTTATATCTTGTTGCTCAGACACTTGTGTGAATAGTTTTTACAGAATCCTGTGATAACTTACCGTCATGTGGTGAATTTATGCATTAAACGTTTGCTTTTACATTTTGTGTGTTTCTTCCCAGTGTGTAGTAAGGCCAAAGCAGATGTCGTTTTCTTAGTGGATGAGTCATCCAGTATTGGTGTGAACAACTTTCACAGACTGAAAGATTTCATATTCCGAGTTGTGACTTACTTCCCTGTCATTGGTCCTCAGGGGACACAGGTTAGTCTCTAAAAACTGTCCTTATAATCCTCTGTTTCACCTCCAAATCTTAAACTAATATAGCTTGAGGTGTACAATTTGGTCTCTTTGGCCATTCATTAGTTTAGTGTGGCAGGACAATTACAAACCTGAAGAGACTGGATTGATTTTAAATGATAATAGCTGCCTACAAGGTAACAAACTGCAGTAGTAAATCTCCTGTACAGTCCAAAACCATTAGTGAAGACCTAATGTGCAATTCTTTCGCCAAGTGGGTAAAATCTAATTCAAACACTGGCAGAAAAGGAAAAACACACCATGATGCCACATGGCTTATGTTTTGCTAATTACACAGTGTCAGCCAAAAAAGACGGGCCGGCCCATAAATAAGCAAAAATTCAAATATGTTTTTTATATGATAAGAAAAATGGATTTGTGTAAAATGCTGAATCATAGGTTACAGTGTTATTACTTTCAATGCAAAGCCATGTAAATAGCCAAGATGATGATCTTAACACTCTTCATCAATCTTCTCTCAGATAGCTGTGGTTCATTACAGTGATGAGCCCCGAATTGAATTTCGTTTGAGCGACTACAAGGACAGAAACTCAATGCTTAGGGCGCTCAGAGGACTGCGATATCAAGGAGGCAACACCAAAACAGGTTGGTGAAGCTCAATTTTTTTTTTTTTTTTTTTACAAATCTGTACTGTGTCCCTCTTTGTCACATAGATGATATATAAAATTCCAGCCAATGGTATCACAGTCCAAAATGTGTAACTAAACTTAATTAAGTAGAGGATGAAATAAGAAGATGTTAATAAAATGTTATGACTTAAAATATTAACTTAATCCAGAGTCAGACCTGTACCAGTTTAGTGTAAACCACAGATCAACAAATAGCAGGAACATGGTAGCATAACGTAGTAACTTTATACTCACATAAGCTTCATGCTTAAACTCAAACTCAGTGGTGAATAACAGGAATGCTTCTATTTTTTTAATCTCTCTGTCCTTTTCTTTGAGCTTTTTCCCACCCTTTCTCATTCTCATCTCGTCACATTCTGCTGCTTTAAACCTTTGGGTTTAATTTTCAGTGCACTGGAAAACTGGCACAGTGACTCAACACTCCCTCTAGTGGTCACATTAACTCACAGTGGTGCCCCAGCCTGGTGCTTTGAATAAATTCAATGCTAATTCACAGCAATATAATACATGTGTTAATATGGCCACTAGATGGAGTATTGAGTCCCTGTGTTGATCTGCCAGTGTTTCCCAGAGTAAAACATGCACAAGTTAAATTTTTGAGTCTTTGGTTGTCCTCCAGGAAAAGGCATCAGCTACGTTCTGCAGGAACTGTTCCGAGAGTCTCTGGGGATGCGACAACATGTGCCCCATGTGCTCGTCCTGATCACAGACGGGAGGGCCCAGGACAATGTACTGCCACCTTCTAGAATCGCACGTGCTCTAGGTCAGGCAGGAAAAAGCAAAGATTATTTCCACATTTACTATCACCACTTTACCTGAATGTTTTATATTTGTCTCTGCAGGTGTCAGTGTCGTGGCAGTTGGAGTCGCTAACGCAGACATTGAAGAGCTGAATAAAATCGCAGCTCCAACCACTTACAAGAATATCTTTTACTCTCCAACATTTGATGACTTTCCTTCCATAGAGAGAGAATTTATCAGTAGCATCTGCAGTGATGAAATCCTCTCTGAGTTCAAACAGGAGGATGAGGTGAGATAAAAACTAAATTATATACTGTATGTTCGCTGTTTAGTTATATTTGAAAGAAGAGTTTGCACGTAAAAAATTGTATTCATGTATAGAATTGAACCTTCCTCTTGTGTTAGCTTTCTGTTACCATCTCTTATGTTAACAGGCTTGTTCTGACCCATGTCTTAAATCAGCTGTAAAATACACTAAAAACAATTATCTGTCATCCAATTTGTTTCTCATCTCTAGGTTACCTTGTTAGACTTCCTTTTTCATGAAAATATTGGTTTTAATATTTTTGATGTGAGCTTCTTGGCCTCTTTTTTGTCAGTATACCCCTCGAAATACACTCTGTAAATCACCAACTCTATACTGAATTGACCTCACATGTCTGGACCTGCCCGTCTTTGCTTGTTTTGTTTTTGTGCAGGTAAACTGGATAACAAGGCAAAATGAGAATCCCCAAGAGCTCACATGATTGTTAGAGGAGCTGGGTGTCAGTGTGTTGGCTGGCAGTGCACATATGATTTCAGTTTTGGCTCTAATTATTGTTTTATAATCTTATTTTTATAACTGGGTCAAAACTGGCTCTAACACACAAAGGTGATAATTCAATCAGAGCATTTCATAATTTAGTGGAAAAAAAAAAAAAAAAAAAAAAAAAAAAATATATATATATATATATATATATATATATATATATATATATATATATATATATATATATATATATATATATTACTTTGTTGAAATAGAGGTTCGAAATACATTCCTTTTCTGTTTCAACTTTCAGTCTGCTCAGTTGGACACCCCGACTGAAGACCCAGAGGAGCTGCCTAAGCCTGAAGGACCCTGCTCCTCCCAGTGTGTGAAGGTTGGAATTTCACATGAATAATCCTGCTGTCGTCACCATGTCGTCATCCTCTGCTGTTATCCCCTGATTTCACCGTCAAACCCAAAGTTTCATAGGGTTCAAATTTCAGATATTGTCACTCCTCAATACCGTATAAGCACATACTAAATTATTAAATTAGTGCTTTACTGGCGCTTGTACCTACCTGTGGTGACTGTTCATTGACGGATGAGTTCATTCCTAATTAATCATGTCTGTGTTTGTTTTTTCAGGGTCAGAAAGGGGAAAAGGTGAGTGAACAGACTGAAGCGAGTTAAAAATTCATGCGTCATTTATTTATTAATCATTTATGAATAAAAGTCTTTAATTCATTCTATCAGGGAGATGGTTTTGGTCTCGGAGGTCTGGTATGTTTTTATTTTTTCTTTAGCTAAACATTTCCGTATACTCAGTGAAGTTAAGACTAATATTTTAACCTTAAAAATGGTTCTCTATTTGTGTAGAGATTTAGGCAAAGCCCTGGACAATATGATCCTTTTGCCTCTTCAAAAGGAGAAAAGGGAGAGATGGTAAGAACCAGAATCACCAATTTTTTTCACAAAAGACTCCTTCATGTGTTCTAGATGTGATAACTTTGTCTTCATATGACTGAATATAGTTTCACCATTGCCTAAAACATGTGTTTGGTTTCACATCATGTCTAAAGTGAAACACTCTATTTAACCTTTTTGATACACTACTGATGTACTACCACACAAATATCTGAGGTTTTTGGAAATAAATTATCATTAATACATTATAATACGGTATCTGCACTTAAAATTAGACTAGTTTTAGGACAGACATGTTATGCATGACAATATTTGAATATGGTTTCCAAAATGTATGAAAACAAAGATGCAAGATTTGCATAATGTTTCATGCAAAACAGAAGCAACTGTGAACTTGCTAAGGTGTCTTCATTGTGTGGAAACATAAATCTGTGTTATATGTTACGATGAAAGGTAAAAAGGTGACATCAACAAGTGGTAGATGTGAAAATGTGAGATGTCAGCGTCATTATATGAGATTTAGGCAACACACACACATTGTTGGCTGTTTTCTGATACACATGGACAATTTAATGACAGTAAAAGCTGTGAAAGCTAAAAGCTGTTCTTTCCACAAATAAGTTAAATGTTTAATGTTAAATCTTCTGACCTCATAGTTCCTTTTTCATCCAATCCATTTATCTATTATGTATTTCATTATGGTTTTGTTGCTACCATATCCAATCCCATAACCCAGCAGTGATTGACTCTGGCTTCATGTGAATGCCTCTTATTTTATTTTGTGGGCTGAAGCTAATCTTTTAATTTGACAGGGACCTTCTGGAACAGATGGTGTTCCAGGGTTGCCTGGTCGACCAGGGAGAACTGGACCCCCAGGTTCTGCAGGCCAACGGGTAACTAAATTCAGAAAAAATAAAACCTGATTTTGACCTGGTTAAAATATAATTAATTTGGAGCTAACTCTGAAAATAATCTTGTTTCTATTTTTCCAGGGCCTCCAAGGTATTCCAGGTGACACGGTAAGATCAAAATGACAGATACAGTGCCTGGTTAAAAAAAGCCACACACTAGTATTTTGTTGATGGCCTTTAGCTTTGAGTATGGAATACATTCTCAATGGCACCATTTCAATGTCATGATATTTATTTCTGTCCATAATTTGCATAAACTTTTCATCAAGATCTTATACTGATAATTGGAGACTGTTTAAAGATCTGGACTCTGGACTGTGAAAATGACGTCTCCTGCTCCCTGAACCACTCTTTCACAATGTGAGCCTTATGGACCCTGGTGTTGTCATCTTAGAAAATGTCTGCGTCATCAAGGATGTAAAAATCATCCCCTGATGTTCACACCATTCAGTAAATTCATATTCAGCTAATTTTAATCCATAAATAGCATTTTTGAACCCAGACCTGACCAACTGAACCAACCCCAGGTCATACCACTGCCCCCACAGCCATGTACTGTAGGCACTACTCATAATGAGTAACCACTTCATCTGCCTCTCTTCTCACCCTGATGTGCCCACCACTCTGGAACAGGGTCCACTCATCAGACCACATGACATTTTTCCACTGAAACACAGTCCAATCTTTATGCTCTGTGGCAAATTTAACCCTTTTTCTGGTTAGTCTCACTAAAAAGTGGTTTTCTTTAAGCCACAAGGCTATTCAGTCCCAGTCCCTGTGGTTCTCTTCACATTGGGTGTGTGGAAATGCTCTTATCACTATGAAACATAACTGTGACTTTGACTGCTGACTGTTTCTGATCTGATTTCACTAACCACTTACATGATCACCGTTGATGATCATTCAAGATTTTTTTCAGACCATATTTCTCCCTTGAAGATGATGCTTTAATACTATCTTTTGAAGGTTTAAATATGTGTCAGTCAGCATCTCATTAACTTTTTTGTTTGTTTGATGCAGACCAATACTTTGACCCCTCTGAAATGGAGTTAATTTATAATAATATGTCATCTGAATGGTTGTTTAAGAAATTAAAAGCGGCTCAATACATCAGTTAGGGTTATATGACTTGTTGCCAGATGAAACATACTAATCACTGCAGTTATTATCCAGTGGAAGGATCTGAACTATTTGCATAGATAAATTATGATGGTAAAGTCTTTTTGGGCCAGACAGGGTATTTTAATGCACAAATACCTCATAAAGAGCAATATGTCTACACAGTTGTATATATTTCTTTTTTAACAATTATTATTCATCAACACAGATGATAAAGAGAGAGAAGAGAGGGAAAGCAAATTGATGAGAGTTTTGCATTCCTCGGAGGCAGATCTGTTTTTTTTTTTTTTTTTTTTTAATCTCATCCCTCAGCCTAGTGGTTAAACCACCAGCATACTAACTTTATCACTTTTCATGGCAGGGACTTCCTGGGCCCCCTGGTCAGAAGGGCCAGAGAGGAGAGAGAGTAAGTTTAGTATGCATTTAATTTGCAAAAAAATATATTTGTTAGCACATACAAGCATGTGGGACAGTTTGCTGCCCTTTTCTCACTGGACACTGGTACTTTGAGGATAAAAGTGCAACAAAACTACAAAAGATAGAACACTGACTTTTGTTGCGTTTGTTCATAGGGAGAGCCTGGATATGTTATTGCTGGCACAGATGCTAATTATGTCCCTGGACGCAAAGGAGAGCCAGGATCTTCTGTAAGTTCTCAAACACACCATATGAGAAGGTAAAAAAACATAAAATGTATATAGTGTTCAGCAGATTAAGTCACATACACCTTATGTCACAGGGTCCCCAGGGTTCACCCGGTGTACCAGGAGTTAATGGAGCCCCAGGGCTGCCTGGCCCTCCTGGACCACCAGGACCAGCAGGGATATCTGTCAAGGTAATAGATGCCCCCCCAAAAAACATAGTAGACTGTACAAACTGTGGAAAATCTGACAGCATAATATTGTCAGCATATTAATTTGTCATGTGTAACTAGGCTACATAAAATCAGATTGTTCGTCATTCTTTTTTTTTTTTTTTTGTATCATTGTATGATGCGTCATGGTGCTGATGACCAACCCTTGGTATTCAGAAAATACATTAAAGTAAGTTTATCAGCTGCTAATGGAGACAAATATGGCCTTTTGTTTGTGTTTGTAGGGAGAACCTGGAGAGCCAGGAGCAAAAGTGAGTAAGATGGTTGTTGTATGCCTGGTAGTCTTTTCAAAGTGATCAATAGGATCAAACATCACATATAAATGTGTTTGTATTAACTGTCATGTTGGAGCTGTTGTTGAACCAGCTTCTTCAAAGCATAAATATCAAGCTTCACAATCACAGTTTCCTTGCATAATGAACCCATTTTTAAGCTTTAGAGTCTGTTGTTATTTTTCATTTGTGAAATGTGCTTTGTTTCATTTTCATCTGATAATGCTTTCATTATTTTTGAAAGGGTTTACGTGGGAAGCAGGGCGTGCAAGGAGACAAAGGAGAGCCGGGAAAAGATGTAAGTACATCGCTGAAAAATTATCACAATGACAAAAGACATTGCTTAACACAAACAAGAGTTGCCTTCAGAAAAGAATAATTAGCATAATGTTTTTCCCTCTTCTGCTTTCTTTCTTTCTTTCTTTCTTTCTTTCACTATATGGAAACTAGGGTATTGCAGGTTTGCCTGGTCCTATTGGCATCGATGGGGTACCAGGATTATCAGGACAGAAAGGAGAGAAGGTAAAAACAGTGTCCATCACTAACCAAGTATTCACATTATTGTACTATTCCCTAAAAACAACAGTATGTGAGTATTGGACAGTTATGGACCTAATAGGTGTTCGTTTGCACAGGGCAAGGAAGGAATTGGCATTCAAGGTATTCAAGGTCCACGAGGAGAACCAGGAGAGAAGGTACGCCTCAACGACAAATTAACCACTTAGAGAGACTTTAAAATGTTATTTTATTTAGACTAGAATGCAATGTCTTTTCAGAAATGAAAGTAAAACCTTATTAAAAGAAAGGTCTACAGCAGTGTTTTTATTGAAAAGAAAAATTTTGCACATAGTAGTATGTGCTGGGCAACAATTGAAATTCTTAATCGCAATTAATTTCTGTGATTAATCATAATTAATCGCATAGTTATATGTGGGGGGGGGGGGGGGATTGCCGGCATCAACAGCGTGTATTGCCTTTAAGTGATATTTCAGACTCAAAGTACTCCAGTGATAAAAAATAATTTCACATTGTCAACCCCACCATCTGAAGACATTTGAAATGAAAATGTCCATGTAAAAGACCGGTACTTTTCTCCATGTTTATGTCCCCACCAGTTTATTTCCGGTTGTGAGTGACTGACAGCGGTCTTAAGCCCACCCCAAATGCTGTCATTGGTTGAAACGCATGATGACGCTGATTGGCAAACCAACCCTGATCAACATCCCCCTCTTCCTGTGACCCATGGTTTACCTACGTGTATTCACAGAGCGAGAGCAACGGACTTTCAAAATAATATGTGATGTTCAGTTGTTAAAAGCAAGCAAAGGGGGCCCTCTAGTTGTCAGAATAAATTGCACTAACGTATGTTTTGTCCTTTGGGTGTTCCCGTAGTCAGTTTGGACATAAGAAGGAACTAACAGACATGTTTCTTTCACTCTGTTTGTATGGCCCCAAAATGTTTGCCTGTGAGTATTTAATGTTCAGTTGTTGTAAGAATGAATAGTATAAAATATCTCTGATGTGAACCTGTGTTGCTGGATAAAAAGACGTTGTAAATCTTAAATTAATCTGTAAATGCTAATCGTTAGCGTGTCTATAGATTTTCCCATTCAAGTTAGCATCGAGCTAGCGATCTTTTTCCCATTCATTTAAATATATAATACCATGTAAATGTACTAAGACAATGAACATAACTGAGACATATTTTGTATGTATGTTGCAGTTTTACTGTGAGCCTCAAGTAAAAGATTTGGAGAGAAGTTTTCGGCATCTGGCTTTTCTTGGGAAACCTGTTGTCTATCTGCTGAGCTAATCGCTACACGCACACAAGCAGGGGCAGAATAATATGAGTTAGAATAAAACGGCATTAACGTGAGATTAAAAAAAAAAGTCTTTATTATTTAATGAATGCGTTAACGCAGTAGTAATGCATTAACTTGCCCAGCCCTAAGTAGTATCAATTTCTTGACTAATTCAATTAATGTAGTTAGAATTGAAACTGACTATTGCAGCACAGTCTGCGCAGTGATACCAGTTTTTTCACAATGCTGCCCAAGATAGTACACAGAAACATTGTAAAATTAAGCTCATTGTACTGCTGGGTAGACTTTCCAGTGGAATTGTATTATGCATTATTGGAAAGTCCTATTTGTGGTTTAATTAACATTTTTCCCTTATTTCTTTCAGGGAAACATTGGCTTTTCAGGACCAGTTGGCCTAAAGGTACCCCAAATTGCATAAAAGCTGTTTACTGGATCTGTTTTCATTTGGGACCATTAACACTTTTGTACGATAATACTTTTATTTTTTTTTAAGGGTGAACGAGGAGAACAGGGCATCCAAGGAGTGATTGGACCACGGGTGTGTAATTTATAATCATTATCTCCAGTTCAGAAGATAACACTAAGTTTTTATGTATTTTACCATTAACTATACATGAAGGAATTCTAGTTAAATCCACCAAGATAAAACTTGACTAACTAATAATGTATAAAAAAAGGAGATGAAAAGAAGCAGAGTCAGTGATGTATTTTTGCCTGCAGGGAAAGAAGGGACTCAAAGGGGAACAAGGGGACAAGGTGAGTTCATCCAACACACACACCCAGCCAAACATCATTAGACCAAAAATATTCATATTACAACTAAGATGATAACAGGAAAAATATTTAATTAAACAGAGTGATTTGATTGGTCATGAAATAGGTTTGTGTCGCATCTCAGCAAAAATGTGTTCATCTGTGTGCCCACAGGAAGGTGGATGCCATTTATTCATTGTGTGATGTACTGTGTAAAAGCACAAAACAAATAGTAATCTTTGCACACCTGTAAACTGATAAGTGTGTAGGGAGAAAAAGCAATAAGTGCTGTGACAAAAAAATCAGTCAAGCTTCATCAAGACTTTTACAGATGAAGTGCTCTATTGTTTTTCCCAACATGATTATAATCCTAGCATTAATATTGTTTTTTGTTTTAAAGGGAGATCAAGGAGAAATGGGACCTGTTGGACCACGAGGACCCACAGTAAGTGGTGATCACATTAACTGAATGGGGCTTGAGTTGAGAATTTACAAGATGAGCTATATTCTATTTCACTCTGGAGTTTCTCTGGGTGACCGGAGGTGACCAGGGTTGGCTTTACCCATAGGTCCCTGGTTCAGTCTCAGTATGTTGGTGTTCTCTCTGGTGAATGAGAGGGTAGTTTCCCTGTGGGAGGTCTGACCATTAACTCTGACTGTCTGTGGTTATGTGCCTAACAGTCCAGTTCACCACAGCTCCTGTTTAGCTTGGTTACCTTGCAGGACTCCAGATGTAGCTGACAGGTTCTGATGGAGAATATTTGACGAATGTGACCAGTCTTCATAACACACTTTTAACCCATAGAGGCACTGAAGGGAAATGCTTACAGTTTTACACCATAGCTACATTATACTGCAGTATACCTTGACCTGGGTATCCTTTACATCCCTACTGTGTGTAGGGTATAGTCTCACGTGTCTTTCTGTTTCTTCTCAACTGGTCAAGGCAGACGACCATCCTCTAAGAACCTGGGTCTGCTTGAGGTTTCTGCCTATTAAAAGGAAGTTTTTCCTCACCACTGTCACCAAGTGTTTGCTCCTGGAGGATTCTGTTGGGTGTCTGTAAATTGGCTCAAGAGTATGGTTTAGACCAGTTCCAAATGCAAAGTGTCATGAGATAGCTTTCGTTGTGATGTGGAGCTATATAAATAAATTTGAATTAATTTGAATGGGGTGACATGGTGGTGCAGTGGATAGCATTCATGCCTCACAGCAAGAGGGTCCTGGGTTGGATTCCAACACCGGTCCACGGGGCTGGGACCCTTCTGTGTGGAGTTTGCATGGTCTCTCCGGATACTCCGGCTTCCTCCCACCATCCAAAGACATGCACTGATAGGTTCATCAGTTAATCTAAATTGCTCATAGGTGTGAATATGAGAGTGATTGTTCATCTCTACATGTCAGCCCTGTGATGAACTGGTGACATGTCCAGGGTGTATCCCGCCTTCGCCCATAAGTAGCTGGGATAGGCTCCAGCGACCCCCGTGACCCTAGTGAGGATAAAGTGGGTTCAGAAAATGAATGAATGAATGAACTTGATGGATTGATAAAAACCAAGACCAACTGTGGAAGTTAAGAGAAGGCTCTATCACAGATAACTAATTGTGAACATGAGCCAAATTGCCAAACTTCACTGAGTATCTTTTGTAAATGAGGCGTTGTATTCTGCCTCACCAGTTTTTAATTTGAAGCAACACAGCCCCACAATAACAGGTTTAACACAGTGAATGCTGTCATAAGGAAATTCTCCAGTCTTTTGTCAAATCAAATATGTGGCTTAGCTTTTTAATGCTAATAAGGTAGTGGGTAACAGAAGAAAGCAAAAGATTATAGATAATACCGCTAGAATAGTTTGGTTTGTGGATCATCAGTACACAATATACTGTATGTTACATAGGCTCATAAGTCATAATAATATAAGACTCTAATAATATGCTCTCATTTTATTAGGGACTAACAGGGCCAGTGGGATTAAAAGGAGACGAGGGTCAAAGAGGAGTGCCTGGAGATCCTGCCAAGGGTGTAAGGAAACTATTTCTCTATTTTAGACTTAAGTAAATAAAACTTGTTGATATTCAGCACTAAGTCATCTTCTTCTCATCATAATAGATAATTGGCCCAACAGGAAAAAAAGGGGCCAGGGTGAGTATCCAAAGTCACCAACAGGTTATGTTTTCACCCATGTCTGTCTAGCTGTCTGTCAGCAGGGCTAAACTATTAGAAGTGTTTTTTCATTGAGTTCAAACATTTACATATTCCATCGTCGCTTTTTCTCACAAACTCATGTTTATGTCTAACTTGTTTAAGTGAATTCATCTTCACTGGCTTAAAACAAGACAGACAGCTAGAGGGAAGTGATTCTTCTAGTGATTTATTCTGTGGAAACGTTGTTAATTAATTGTTCAGGGTATTCTCAGACACAGTCCTCTGGGTCTGCTTATCAAACACAATTAATATTTCTCTCATTAGCTTTTGCAGTGGGACTGAATGCCCCATTGAATAGGACATGTTTAATCTTAGTCCACAGGGTACCATTTAGACTTAAGGGAATCTCATTTTGAAAGTGTTGCAATAGTGTGGCCTGATGACCACTGCTACGTTCATTGTGTTTTATGCATTTATTTGCATATTGCCTTTCAATCAGGGTGACATTGGTCCAGTTGGCCCCACCGGACCCCAAGGAATAAAGGGTCAACAAGGAGACAAGGGAGAAAAGGTTACTAGTGGCTGTTTTTCCATTTCTGATTATTTAACAAAACTGTAACAAGAGGATTGTTTTTGGAGGATATATATTTATAAAACTTTAGCATGTGTTTATTTTGATGATTTTAGGGAAGTCCTGGTTTTGGGATTCCTGGCCAACGAGGACCAAAGGGAGAAAACGGTGAGAGGGTGAGTCACTTGTTTTACACTTAAGAACAATTGTTTTCCACTGTACTCCTAGAAAAACATAAAATCCTAAAATCCTTTTTGTTGTTTCCAGGGAAATGTTGGTTTGTCTGGAAAACCTGGCCCAAAGGTATATGAAGTAAAAGATTGGAATTCTTTATATTTTAAGGAAAACCTACAATTGATGTCACGACTGGAATTTAATCTGAGATCTTGTATTTTCTCAGGGGCATGATGGTTCAAAAGGTGACAAAGGGAATATTGGGTTACCTGGCAATCCTGGAGTACCAGGATTAAGAGGTAAAGATGTAAGTAAATCCTGAGCGGTTGTTGCGTACAGCACAATTCAGATATGCCTAGGAATTGATAGCACTCGCTTAAAGGTTTCATTAGGTCATAGGAGTTCTCCAAATAAGTCACTGTGTAGCATGTGCGTATAAAATTCTACCCGAAAAAGGCAAAGGAGCACAGTCCAGTCCATTTTTTCAGCTATGTACAGCATATTATTGCACAGAGGGTGTACTTTTTGATCAGTATTAAACAATATTACAGTATCAATAACCCTTACTATTGGCCTTGTGTGTAGGGTGCCCCTGGAGTGAAAGGAGAACTAGGCCTGAAGGTACCGTATGTCTACCTTTGGTGCTAAATTGTTAAAATTTGATCAACATGATTTATAGCTGATGTAGTCATTTTAGTCACCTTTACATCTTTTTAAAATTGTCATTCACAGGGTGAACAAGGGCCAGCTGGAGAGCCTGGTGACAGAGGAATTAGGGTACTTCTTTAACATTTTCTAAGACAACAAATGGAAATACTATGAATTCATGCATGTATAATCTATAAGTAGAATGATTTCTAAGTACTTCTGTGTTGTTTTAGCAGCAGTATCAAGATATCTGGAACAAGTTAGAGAAAGTGTTAAGGCTCTGGTGCAAGTGTCTGAGCAAATGGGCCCTCTAGCTTCCATTCACATACAAGAAAAAATCAGCATGGCCACATTTACAGATTTGGGATAACATTAGTCAATAGTTTGAGCTGTGCTGTGCATAAACCACAGGTCAGTTTGGCTGTACAGCGCATTCACACAGGACTAATATAACCCGTGGACCTCTAGTAATTTGGAAATGAACTTACCTCGTGTGTGTTTAATGCAGTGCGTTTGTACAAGATGAGCAAAGTCTGTTTTTTTTACTCAAATTTATAATAATGGATTGGATTTCTATAGCACTTTTCATAATTGATCCATTATTTATTCACTCCACACTCTGGTGGTGGTAAACTACATTTGTATCCACAGCTGCCCTGGGGCAGGCTGATGGAAATGTGGCTGCCAATATGCACCAAACGGCCCGTCTGACCACCACCAAACATTCAGCTCATACACCAGTGTGAGTGGCACTAGAGCCAAGGTGGATGAAATGTCTTTCCCAAGAAAACAGCGCATGACTAGGACAGAGTGGGATTCAAACCGCCAACCCTTCAGTTATTGGATGACTCACTCTATCTCCTGAGCCATGGCTGCCTGTGAATTTACTCATGTTATTGCTGGTTTTGTTGTAAAGGGTAGGTTTATCACTTACAAAGAACTGTTGAACAGCAGAAAAACGTTCCTTAATGTAGCTGTCAAACCTGTCATCCATTCATCTTTTCATGCGTCACTGTTTTGAAAAATTTAAGTTTACTCTTTCAGTGAATATTTTTGCTGTACTGCATATAAATCTCATAGATTTCTACAAATAACACTTGATTTATAACCCCAACGCAGCCTTCTAAGTCTTTGAACAGGAAATAGGCTGAATTAAAGCACAAAGGGAAAAAGAAGTTGCATATCTGACCAAATCATGGGGATGCTGATTCACACGAGACTAATATTATCACAGGACACTGAAAGGGTAGGTCATTTGCAATGGGAATTTTACTTAAAAAATTACAGGCAGCGTCACACAAGATTAAAATCACAGACAATCTCCACAGGTAGTGTAAATTACCAAAGGTTAACATTTAATACTTGTACTGTGTGAGTATGGCTTCAGATATTAGCTTTAGCCCTATTTGCATGAGATTAGTATTACCAGTGGACCTCTAGTAATTTCTAATAGTTGTAGAGGCCGTCTGATTATAATCCCATATGAATCAGCCATGACTGTGATTTATAAAATAAATATTCCACCTCAAACTGCCAACCATGAAAACACAAAGGTCCTGTGATAAAATTAAGTCCATGTGAATTGAAATCTGTGTGATTTATTGGGATTTCCGTCTTATTTGCACATTTATTCTGCCTCTTTCTTGGTCAACGACTGTGGAGGCTGCACTGCTGATGAAACCTGTAAGTGTTTTGGGGGAAATTCAGGAGGCCCATGACACCTTATATCACATATGTCACCATATATCACATATGAAAACTAGAGTAAGGAATATTTTTTCTTGTCTTTCATCAGTTATCTGTAAGTGGTGATCTTGCTCTTCACATCTGAACTAATGAATAATGCTAAGTAAAACCCAGACTGCTTATTCTGTGTAAATGCACTGCATGAAACACAGGCACCAGGGATTGATCTAGTTCACAGGTCCTCAGGTTATACTATATACTATACATACTAGTACTGTTTAAATAAGGCCTCTGACTCCTGCAGTATGAACAGGCATGTCACTATAAAACAGAGGTTCCAGTATGACTTTATAAGTTACATTTAAGAGATTTCCTGTATGTTTCTGTGTTATTATGTTTGTTCATGCAGCCTTTATCCAAGGTAAGTTTTATTTCTGTCTTCCTGATCAGGGTCCACTGGGGTTACCAGGGCGACCAGGTGACCTAGGTGAGAAAGGAGATGGTGGGAAACCTGGTCCGCCTGTAAGTTCTTACAATTTATTAAGATTAAATATCTCAACAATCTGTATCTTGTTTTTTGTCTATTTTTCAATCTATGTGTGTAAGAAATCACATTATTGTGATAGTTCATTTCTTTGATAATCAGTGTAATACAACTGTGATTTATTTTTTTGCAGGGACCTGATGGAAAGAAAGGGGAAAAAGGAGAGGCAGTATGTTTGTATTACTCTCTCATTGATGAACATGTTTATTGTTTCTGCTAGTTGACTGTCTTCCTATCATTTTTCCATGTCACTCTCCTCTTGTGACTCTATGATTTCTGTTTCACTGCGATCAGTAGTTAATTAAGTTTGACTCTTTGTATGTGCCACCCTTCAGTGGACCTGCTATTTTTCCTTTATATTGCAGATATGGAATGTGTTCAGCGGTGCCACACGTTAGATGTTAACTGTGCTTTGTGCTTTTGTTTTGTTCTTGCTGCTGTTGTCACAAAGGGAAAACCTGGACCTCCGGGAGCACAAGTAAAAAAAAAAAACCTTTATAATTATTTTTGACAGCTTTTCATCAGCTCAGTCATGTTTAACAAAAGCTTTCATTGTAACACAGCTTTTAAAAAGAACAAAAAAACACTTAATTCCCATAAGACCTTTAAATGAATATCTGTTTTAGACAAATACATCAATACACCATTGAACAAGGTTTTCTTCTTTTTTTTTTTTTTTTTTTTTTTTTAACATTTTTGTATTTTACCCTCAGATCATTGCAGACAACAACATATTGACCAGGGTTATCAAGGTAACCTTAAAATAACAGCATCTATTTTATTCAGTGTGTGTTATGAGTGAAATTTACAGAAAGAATATTTTCCCTCTGCTCTGCTCTACTCTACTCTACTCTACTCTACTCTACTCTACTCTACTCTACTCTACTCTACTCTACTCTAGGGTGAACCTGGTGAGCCTGGTTTAAGAGGAGAAACAGGTTTACCTGGGCCACAGGTGAGTACCATTTGTATTTGTACAGGCAGGTACATGTGCTATATATTCTATATTTTAATAACATACAGTATATATTATTTGTTGAGAATCAAACTGATTAACTGCATCAGAAATGCAATGCTGGCAACGCCTCTGAGCTCTGCATCTCCTTTTAATTTTCAATTCTGGAATTTCTTCTCTCTTCTTTCAATATTATTTCATGTTACTACATCTCTAGTGTGCGTTTCATTTGTTGTCACATTCTTGTGTCCTCTCTGCTTCTGCAATTTCATTGCATTGCCTTTAGGTGCAATGTAATCTACATGGTTACGAGACATAACATGACAACTGACGCCCGACACAAAGAGTTTCTGGCTATTTTGGCTAATTTGCAAACCCTTAAACTGAGTCTTTACAGTACAGTTACATGTATATAGACACAATCAAAATTTGTTGCACTTATCAAGACACAATATATTACAGATTTTAAAGTATAATGAAATGAATGCACAGCATTATTTGCTATTATAGATCTGGCTCTGTTCTGATTTCATCCAGGCCTTTTGCTGTTTTTTTACTTCATATAAAAAATGATGGTTTCAAAGCTGTTTTGTGTGCTGTGTTTGTGTTTGAAACATACTTACTGCTGTAGTACTTTTATTTCTTTTTTCTGCCTTTTCTGCTACTGTGTTTGCATCTGTCACCAAGACAAATCCCTTGAACTGTAGAAGTGTTCTTTATTGTACCTTGAAATAAAAAAAATGGTTCTGTTTCTGAAAACAGTTTGCTTTGTTGAATCTTGATTTGTCTCAGTATGAATCTTCAAACCTCTCCACAGGGTCCTGAAGGGAAACCTGGATTACCAGGGCCATCACTGGTACAGTTATACATCACTCTGACTGCATGTATTGTGTACAGTTGCTTAAACCGATATTAATTCAAAGTCATATCTGTGGAAATACAATACATTTGGTTTCTTTGAAGGGTGGTTCTGGCACAGATGGACTTGGTCTACCAGGGAAACCAGGACAGAAGGTTTTACAGATTTCTGAACACAGTTTAACAGTATTATTAAATTCTTCCAATGTTAACTGTCATGATTAAATCACATAATATTTGATAATGCCTGCAGGGTGAACAGGGACCAAAGGGAGAGCTGGGTCTGGTGAGTGGAAAAATAGACATTAACAAATCATTAAAGTACTTATGGAAATTTGAGAAAAAAAAACAAAAAAAAAACAAAAAAAAACAGTTCAGTTATTTAACATTGTGTGGGACTTAATGAATTGTCATTCACATGAAAACAACTGAGGAGGAATAATTAGATTCAATAATTTGAGTATTAGATTCATAGCAACAAAGTAATTTAAAACCCAAATTGTGGACATCTATCATAATCTCATTACGAGTTTGTGAGAATTTGCCAGTACATATTATCTGATATATACAGTATCTAATATTATTTCACCTTTGTTTTGTCATTTTAAGGTTCAAAAATACATAAAAAAATGTAAATATTTGGGCCAATATGTTATCAAATTATATATGACTTATTCTTTGAATTGGGAATGAGTACAATGACAAGTGTTGTGTATACAAAATATATATATTTTTGTCTAAAATTATTTTGGTACATTCTTAAATGAACAAAATGTTTTTTGGTTTTTATGTGTGTGTGCATGTGAACAGAGGGGAGAAAAAGGAGATCAAGGAAAGATTGGGATTGCAGGCATGCCTGGAGTACCAGGAACTCCAGTGAGTATTACTCAGTCATATTGCCCTTGGCTAAAGCATTGCATCTTGGTACTTTGTGTGAAATAATGCATCATGGTACTTTGTATATATCTAAGAATGACTCATGAATAACAGAAAGAGTCTGTTTTTCTACCATAATTATCAATCTGAAAATGTCTCCAGGGATTGAGATTTATTTCCTGTTCTGTGCAGGGGAGGCCTGGCATTGATGGAAAGAGGGGTTTGCCAGGAACGGATGTGAGTAGCATTTTTGTTTATCAGTTACACATTACTCCTCTGTGATGCATAACACCAGCAGGATTTTAAAATTAGATTTCCAAAGTGCCTTGCTCTTTTTGGGGTAAATTACTAAAACTCCATCTTTTTTCACAGGGAGAAAGAGGAGCAAAAGGAAATGATGGCAGAAAGGTCATTTATATTTATTGTAACCCACTAAAAAATGTATGAAGCTTTTTTTTTTTTTTTAAATAACAAGTTAACTTTTCTTTCATTCCAGGGAGAAAAGGGAGATCCAGGTGCTAATGTAAGTGTTTTTAAGATAAAGACAATATACTCAATATCCTCTCAAACATTCCAACTCCAGAGTGTTTTTGCTCTGTTTTAGGGTAAAGACGGTAGTAAGGGAGAACCAGGACCTCCAGGTTTGCCTGGAAGACAAGTGCTCGTAACTGCGGAGGTAAAAATAACAACCAAAAAACTCCCACAGGATTATACGTATAATCATTATTACTTTGGTTCAGTCCAAGTTCATTATGTTTTTCAATGTGAATCATTTCACAGGGTGCCAGCATTGACGAAATCCGTGAGGCATTTCCAATACCAATGGGTCCTCCAGGGGCAACGGTGAGTTTGATGTAACATAAATAATGTTTTCAACAAATTTATGGGACATGAATACAAGCATGTCATTTGAATTGTTGCATGTTGCATTTAATGTCATATTTCGCCTGCATGGTGTCTGAGTCATCATTCAGTGATGGATGATTGTTGGATGCATTGAATTTCCATATCTATGAATAGATATGGTTCTCTCTAAGCTCGTTGTCATGCATGGTAGATGCATGTTCAAATTCTTGCTCCTCTGTGTCTGTGTGTTTAGGGTGTTCCGGGAAAGAAGGTAAGATGGTAATGGGTTTTACACAAAGCCTGTGTTACACAAAACAGCAATAGTTGCAGTGAACCTCATTTGTTTTGGTGCTTTTTGTGTTTTTTGCAGGGTGACAAAGGAGACAGAGGCGTCAAAGGAGAAAAGGTACAAGTTGTTCATTGTTAATCATCAAAAACATTTACTGAATTGACATTATTATTGCAAATAACTACATTTACTCTGATGGTTACGTAGGGCGAAGCTGGGTCTCTTGGGAAATCAATTGAAATGAAGGTAAATACATGACATGAGCACAAGATGTAGCCATTCATCTCACTGTGTTGAGCACATTGTTTTCTTTCTATTTCAGGATATTGAGATGATGTTTGAAGCCTATGGTATAAGGGTAAGCTCAAGCCGAAGCTCATAAAAGTGAATTCTGAGGTTGGCTGAAATTGGCTGAATTATTCTGCTTTGATTTTCCCTTAAAACTTTCAGCTACCTTTGCTGAAGGCTTTGATTGACAGGCTGCTTCAGGAAGGAATAGAAGAGCTGCTTCATGTACTCGGCACTGCCAAGAAAACAAAGGAAAACACAGACACTCATACTTCTAACATCATTACAGAGTACACAGTATGCAACTTTTTGTTGTACTGGCACTAGAGTTGAATACACCATGTCAGAATGATTTTATTATATAAAAGGGTAGACAAGTATAGCTTAGTCCTCACACTTCAGGAACATAAATCTTCTCTTATATGTTCTGAACAGAGTTCAGTCAAGTTTGACCTTTCCAACCAACCGCTGACAGAGTTGGACACCATTGCAGATCCTGAGTTTGACAGGCAGCTTCCAGAACCTTTCTCATTTGTAAGTATCCTTAATTAAATCACATCCACCTCATTATCTTCTCTTTGACTCATCACCAGTTCTTTCTTGTGTGTTTTGCTCTGTATTTTCAAGCATTTTGTTCACATAATGATTATAATTTTCACACCATGTCTGGCTTTCACAATAGTACATTTAGACTATTTTCTAAATCTGTTTCTTGACTTGAAGGGCCCTTTGAATGAGACTGGAGAGACTCCCACATTATGGACCGTCACTACCCTGAATGGAGAGCAGAAGCTCAGCGTGATTGAAGCCAAATTAAAGGGATCTGTAATGGACAGGGTGGATGGAAACAGAGATGAAATATCATCTCTCAGAATGAATCTCTCTGCTGTCAATGCAACTTTTAATAACACTATGATACAAGAGGTATGGATATTTTACTGCAATATAGAATATGTGAAAAAGGTTTCAGGTAGCAATTAAAAATACTGGTTTTGAGCAAAAGATAGGATTTATAACACTTTGCTAATAGATACTGCATAAATCTGTTATGACCTTAAAAAATGTAAGAAAGTAAGTTTCATGCGTTAGTGATATTGTGAGGCTGTACTGAGGAAGTGAAATATTGATAAAACACTGAACTATTAGAAATAGCATGTGTGAGGTCTCTTGGTGTTGATTGTTGGTTACATTGTTGTGTCACAATGTGTATATCAGACAGTTTTAGGGTCACCAGACATGGTGGTGGAAACTGTTCCCCTGACTCAAGAAAACACAAAGAATTCAGGACAAAAAAAGAAGAACAGGGAACGTGGGAAGGTAGAGCCACACAATGGTCACCTCATCAATGACAAAGAATTTACCCTGAAAAATATAAACACTGCCTCATATGTGGTATATGACAAACTGCTAATATCATTTTACATTGGTTCTAAATGTAAAAAATGGTTTGTTGACTCAAAATAAGGCCTATTTGCACAGAACTACCATAACCTGTAGCCCTCTGGTACTTGGAAATTAACCCCCACGCACACACGTGCTTCACCTGGCGTGTTTGTATGATGTAAGTTAAATATGTGTTATATTGGAATTTACTGGTGCCATCCCACAATTCTGAAGCTGTCAGGCTCCCCACTCACAGATAACAGCTGAAACACAGAAAAAGGATCCTTCCTATATACTGACATAAATATCATCATCACTTCATCTTTTGAGATGTTGCATTTCTAAATGATTTAACTTTGCTCTTTCAGTCTCCTAAATTTTCACCCAAAACACTTGCATTTATCATCATCAGTACAACCCACATTGTCTTCAACCAGTAAACAGGAAGAATAAATCCAGAGCTGAAACAAAAATGTAAATTGCAACTCCCATCATGTGAAAGAGATGTCAAGTCACACTGTGTTTGCTAAAATAAGGCAGGTCACTTTTGGACGATTTTTTACTTTAACAATTACAGATGTGACTGATTTGCAATGAATTAACATTAGATGGAACCTCTGCAATTATTATAAATTACCAGAGTTCCACAGGTAATAATAGTTCCGTGCACCTACGGCCTTTGACACCAGTAACATAAACTATTAAATAACCCTAACCTTAACTTGACAGCTTACATTAATATAATTTCATTGAATGAGTCAAATTGGGCCAACAAATCATTTTTACTGCATAGAGTGGTCTATGTTGGTTACCTTTGATGGCCTCCTTTCATGCTACTGACAGTCCAAACCAATATGCATGTTTTTATTCTATTAATTACTACTTCATATATTGTTAATTTTCATTGCTCATTTTTGTTTTAAGTCACAAGCCCCTTTTACACAGAGATCCAGGAAAAAAGGTGAGATGGTGATCCCACCTTTTTTCCACCATTGGCCGATTTCCACAGCCAAGTCAAAGGAGTAACAGAGGTGAGACAGGCTGGACTTTTACACAGCGGACCTGTTTTCCAGAATCAAAGGGGCGGTGATGCAGTGCAGCGTATAGTGTGACATATAACTTCCATGTTGGAAATACCCCAAGCACAGCGGTGTTGCCAGCCTCTCCAGAGTCGGCCTGTCTTTAACCGTTCCACAAATATTAGCATGGATAGAGTCCTCTGCTTGAAGTGACAGCAGCTCGTGGATCTCGGCGTCTCCCCAGTTCGACATCTTTCTGGTTGTGTTGATATGTTTGTTTACTGTACGGCCCACACTCACTTTTAAATCCCCCCAGCGCCGGGGTTGCACATACAATACGTCATCAAAACAACACCTTGCTTGCAAAACGAGAGGTGTTCCTTTTACATAGCGTTCCAGAATCATGATTCCACCTTTATCACGGTTCTGTTACTACCTCCAGAGGTGTTACAAAGCCGTGATAAAGGTAAGATTAAATGATTCCACCATTTTGTTTACACAGATGTCGTTCTGGAATAGAGGCGAAATATTTCCATAACAGAAGTGCTGTGTAAAAGGGGCTAAAGACTCTCTTGGTTATTAATAATTTCCAGTTTTCCAGGTATTTACTCTTTAAAGTTCATGGCATATCAGTATGATAAACAACTGATCTGACAAAGATTTAATAAGATTTAATAAAAGGGATCCTTCGTCTGAATATCTTTGTCAGACATTCCATTCTAAATTCATTCTATTCCATTCTGTTGTTCAGGTATTAATAATAATTGCAATCATAATACCAAAAAGTCAGAATGTTGCCATAACTTAATAGCTACAGCTCCCTGGAAGTCAGGAAATCATTCTAATCAAATTGTGAACATAAAGCAATTTGTAATACAAGCAAAAATAGAAATGTCAAACCTAAACTATTTCATAACCTTAACACTGAGTCCATTTACATGACCATAAAAATCTGATAACTGGGAGTAATCAGATAATTGTAATAATAGGATCTGACACATTTACATGCACTTCAGAAATGACACAACTGGAAAAACCCTTGTTTACATGTTTCAGTCCATTATTGGATATGTTTCATTGCACATACGTATGTAGTGACGGTCTTCCGCTCACGTCTGACTACGTTACTTCTGATTTCTTTTTTTTTTTTTTTTTTACATGTGCAGATATGAAAGAATAAAATAAATCAGATTAACGGGTGAACATGGATGAAGACAGCAGAGTATTGGGGAGAAATCTAGTTGTGTTAATCCAATTTCTCATAATCAGATTACTGCCGTTTACTGTTATCTGATAAAGACTATCAGATTATGCCGTTTACACGATCACTTGAATAATCTGATAACTCCAGAAATAGGATAATGATCTGAGTTTTAGTGTGCATGTAAATGGGCTCATTGAGGGCTCTCAAACATCTCAGTGTCATGGTGCTGAATTTATTTTTTTGGTACTCATTAACTACTTTATTAAAATCCCCCTTAACTTATAACTTAACTCTTACAGGAGTTTTGTACTTGACAAATTCTGACGCATGAGAAACTTTACCCTTTTTCTCTCTGACTGTGAACTTCTTAACCAGGGCAAAGGAAATAAAGGACGACATAAGAGGCAGAGACAACGCCTGGTAAATGTCCTTAAAGGGGTCAAACAAAACACAGAAACTAAACCTCGCCCAAGTATTATGTAAATTACAATAATAAAAAATGCAACTAACACAGCCACCTCAGCCTGCATAATTTAATGACTCTAACAATGGCATTCGCTAACATAACACTGTGGAAGTAACTGCATTAGTACAAAACTTAATTAACAATATCGGAAATTAACACATTTTAAAGCAAACACAATTAACCAGCTACTCTAAACATGGTGTGGCATGGAAGACTTAAAGCATGTATTTGTCTTAACATCCATACGCTTCTTCCTATGTTGATAACAGCTCTGATAATTTTGATTAATGGGTTGCTTTGTAATCGCTTGGCATTGTTATTGTCCAGTCTGACACAAATAATAAATGATGACGTTTAACAGTATCTCTCTCTAATAATTATCATCTCTCTTCAAAAGAGTGAGGCAGATAGGCGTGAAGAAGGAGAAGACGAAGACGAGTTCTATGATGGTGAAGAATCTAGTGATGAATATGAGGTAGGCAGCTGCAGTGAATGACTAATCCAAACACTGTGAGAACCTTCACTTTTAACGTGATGATTGATGACCTGGGGTTATTACAGATTTAGAGAGTTCTCGTTGTTGGTGCCATCTTGTTAACAACCCTGTCAAACTCATAATCAAAATGTCTGTTTTTAATAGCAGTGTCTCTGGAGGCTTTACTATATCTGTGCCCACACTAGAAAGAGTTGATTAATGACACACCCACTACCTGAATTAATTATTAAGAAAAGATTAGTTTGTCATTGCAACCCACTGCATCTGCTCTCCACAGTACCCACTGAGTGTCTGAGCATTTAAAAGTTTTAATGAAATTCTTGTTTTTTTCACAGGAGGAAGAGTTCCCAGACATCCCCTCGGTCATTCGAGATGGGAATGACAACAGTCAGGTGAATGTACTTCAAATAGCGCTTATCTGTATCTACTGGATTGTGCTGAATGTGTTAGGAATCATTTCTAATGCAAAAATATAATCAGTGTGTTTTTATCATATGCACTTTGAACTCAAATCGAATTTTGCCTTCCGCTGCATGAAAAGATGAATATTAAGAATTCTGTATCCCAGATGATCTCGATTATTACACAAACTCATTTCCTGTTTCAAAACTGATCTCTGATAGAAGAGGAGCAAAGACAGCTGAGCTCCGTTATGTAATGTTTCACTTTACCTGCATCATGCTTTAAACTCTCCAGAAGAATAACTGAATATTTATTCTGTTTTCATCCGTGTAGGGAGATGTACCACCTACACACAGTCCTGTCAAAGCTGAAACAGTGGGGGACACCTCCAGACATCCTCAGATAGAAAGACAAGCAGATGCACAGGTGAAATGTGGTTTATGACGTGTTAGACATATTAAAATTAATATATTCAAAATAAAATTCTCACTTTGTGCAGTAATCTCAACCTGGCTTCTATAATAATATACATTATATAGCCTAAATGTCATCCATCTAAAATTAATATTTATTTGCAACATAGTATAGCAAACTATTACATGATCAAAAACAAGTTAATTTTAGCAAAAAATGTCTCTGTTTTGAATGTCTGGGGTCCCCAGAAATTTGTGATGTTAAAATGGGGTCACAAGCCAAAAAAAGGTTGGGAACCACTGTTTTAGGGTGTACTATGTAAGAATATTTGCTCAACATACTGTGAACCAGATCTATTAGAGTCTTGTCTTCAAAGTGCTGTTTCACTGTGATATTTATTATTTATGTTATAAAACAGGATGAACTGTCTCTTCCCACACCGCCTGTCTCAGCAGAGGAACCAAACAAGGTAAAGACCTGATTATAAATTTCACAGGCTTCAATGTTAACTGAATGTTACTAAATATTTTGCATGCTTTTGAATGCAAAGCTCCTTCATTTACACTTAACACAAAAGGGCTGAAATGATGAAGAGTGTGAATACAAATCTAGACTTTACCTCTTCACAGACTCTTTGCTTTAAGTAACATAAAGTATGCTCTTTGCATCAGTTTGAAGACCTTTTTTTCTTTTTCACCTTCTGAAAATTTCACCAGTGCATAAAGTGCACGTTTGTCTGATGTGAATGATATAAGAATGGAAACATACGGTGCTATCACATGTTTTACAGTGAACGAATGTCAATGGCAAAGCATGAGACAGGACAGCAGTATTGAGCAGCATGCTTTGAGCACGATTGTCTAAATGGGAATGAGTAGATTACTAGTGTAGTCCGTAGGAATGATTTACGAGTTTTTTTTAATACTTTGTTTTTCTCATGTTTTTTTTTTTTAAACAGGACGTCTCTTAAATCCTGAGAAACTGTGACTATAGAGTTGTAAGCTTTCATAAGAAAACACACTACATGGAGAGTGTGATTAAACTGTGAAGTTATTGCTGGTGAGAAGCAGCTTATCCTGAACCTGACCAACGTTTCATGAGGGAGGACTTCTTTTTACACAGCGAAGATGTCACACAAAGCCACGGCCATAACAAACTTAACGCCTTGTATTGGGACATTTCTGGATAGAGATATTTTTTACAAAATCAGTCACCACTGTTAATATGTCCACTTATTGTCATTCGTCAGTTTGTTCAGTGTAAACACAAATGTGGTCTTATCTTGTTGATGACTCCTAATTTATTTATTAAGTTAAAAGCTTTTCTCATATTTTCCAAATAAAGATCATAATAATGAGACATCGAATTTTCTCATATATTTGCCCACATTCTTGTGTCAAGTTGCTGCATATTTTATTTATTGAAACATGGAAGAATATTTTGTTTTGCTTTTAATCTTTTAGATAACCCTTTAGATGCCTTTTTTTCCCCCAATATATTCAATTCAAGATTTCAAAAACCTGTCTGTTTCATTCAGTTATGTTGCTTGTCACAATATTGCGACTTTGGCGCTTAAAGGGTTAATATCCTTACATACCAATAATATTAATAAGAATATAAAGATACTAGAATTGTCCAGTAATGTAACCACATCAAACACTTTTCACTGGTGAAATTTTTCCCTGTTGTTACATCATTTTGTCTGTGTGTAACCTCTCTATGCATGTATCCTTCAGTAAAAATGTTGAAAATAACTGTCTGTCTGTGTCTTTCTTTCCTGTGTTTTTACTGTCATTCAAGTCAATTTACATACATGATCTAGCTGGTTAATAGATGTGAAAGGATAACTGCTGCAATAAATTAGCTCATGAAAGTTTTGTGGTACTTAACAGGTACCTCAGCCTCTCATCAGGGTGAGGAAAAGTGTCCACTGGCCTGATTCAGTGGTAAGTTTCACCCAGGTTTATCTAAGACAAAAATCAAAAGTAGTAATAGCGATACAAAATAATTTCATGTTATGTTTTAGGTATTCATGCCAGGTGCTCCAGGTGGGAGAAACCGATTTGAAGAAGCACAAAAAGTACTTTTTCTTACACAATGATATTTCAAGTGACTCATTGCATTTCAGAAAATATAAAAATGCAGTTTGTTGGTTACACTTCATCACATGTATAATTTGACTCTTAATTTAATTCCAGTATCTGTCCTCTGGAGCTCGAGGTTATGACAACTGGAATGTAAGTCTGTAGTCACTGAAGGGGTCATATGTAGTACTGATACTCATGTTCCAGAACACACTTAGTACTTCCCCCATTATCACTGAAACAGCACTGTATATCCATAGACTGTATCCCTCACTGAATAAAGTATAATGCTCATTATTTACACACATCTATATTATAGTATCATCATGTTTTCCTCAGCTGATAGTTTACATTATAACTATGTTAGCTTAGCAGACATAATAACATCACATAATAAATGTACATCATCTTAAGCCTCATAATAAAACTCACCCATGCAGAAGAAACACTGATTTCAGCATCAAACTGTAATATTTTCATTTGGAGCTGTGTCCAGTGGTGAAAACACCAACAGTGCTTCTAGTTTGTATCACTTTCTTTAACTCTAAATCACAGGTGCCAAACATGTGGCCCGGGGGCCAAAACCAGCCCACCAGAGAGTCCAATCTGGCCCCTGGGATGAATTTGTGAAATGCAGAAATTACACTGAGGATATCAACAATCAAGGATGTTCGAATCATTTTAGGTCAATTCAATCTCAAGTGGGTCAGATCAGTAAAATACTATCAGAATAACCTATAAATGATGAAAACTACAAATTTTTCTCTTTGTTGTAGTGTAAAATAAAGTAAAATTACACAAAAATGTTTACATTTACAGACTAGCCTTTTATAAAAAATGTGAATAACCTGAAATTTCTTAAGAGAAGTAAGTGGAATTTTAATAATATTCTGCCTCTTACTAAATGTTTTGTATATTTGTAGATCCATTGGGATCTGTAAGTTGTGATGCATATGTATAAATGATAAACTAAGGCGTAATATTGATAAAATTGCACTTATTTTTCTAAAGAATTTTCAGGTTCATATTTGTTCATGTTATGTTCAAGTACGGTTCGTAGATGTAAACATTTTCATTACGGAATTTGACTTTTTCCACTCAAAAACAGAGAAAAAAACTTTGGAGTTGACGTTATTTATAAGTTCTTTTATCCTATTATTTATATTATTTTACTGGTCCGGCCCACTTTAGATCATATTAGGCTGGATGTGGCCCCTGAACTAAAATGAGTTTGACACCCCTGTTCTAAAAGTTTTATTTTTTTGACACTTAGTTTTTATTTGTTATTTATCATTTTGTCATACAGAATATAACAAACAACATTCAGCAGCAGATAATAGTCACAATCTAATATTAATGATAATTTAGGTTACAGTTATGAAATATCAATCAAGTTACCTAATTTATAACATTTTTAGAGCAGCAGTTCATATATATAGCATTTGACAGGACTATGAGACAAACCACACATTAATTGTTTTTAAAGAAATTAATCCATTTGCACCATCCTATTATGTAAAGTTCAGCTGGTAGCTTCAGCATAAATTCTAAAAGTTGTTTTTTAGTGATTCTCATTCCATCTCATCACTTTCTGATGAGTTGGTCAATCCCCTATGGAGTTAGTTTTCCTCAGAAAAAGAGAACAAAGTGAGTCACTACTCCCCCTAGTGGTCACATTGATCTGACAATCCATTATATATTCAGTTCATATGTCTATAATCCAATACATCGGCAAATTTGGCACAACTTCAGAGCTCTTTATTTTGCACACTGTTTAAAGATTATGAAGTAGAAATATTACATATTGTCCCTTTAATAAAGAAAAGAGTCATAAGTGTTTATCCAGATTAAGATGATGCCACTGATGATATATCGTTTTCATGTCTTTTTCCAGAAGAGGAAGCAAGAAAACCCTAACCTTGAAACATATAACAGAAGTGGGAGACAAAACAGGAAGGAGGGCCACAGATACAGTGACACGAAAAGAGAAATTTATGTCGAAACCCGAGATGAAGTAGGCAAAGCAGATGAAGTCGAGGAATGGGGAGTAGAAAACAAGAAAGCAGTAGAACCAGATCAATATCCAGACACAGGCTATGATCCGGTGTTTGAGGAGGAGGAGAGGAGTGGAGACTACAACTGGGAAACAGAGGAGGAAATAGACCAGGAAAAGGAAGGAGACGAGGAGGTGGATGGCCTGGAGAAGGAGAGAGAACAAGATAGACTGGAGATGGAGAGAGAAAGAGAGGAGCTGGAGAAGGAGAGAGAGGCAGAGAGGATCGAGAAGGAAAACATAGAGAGGGAGAGGACCGAGCAGGAGAGAGAGAGAGAAGAGTGGGAGAGGAGGAGGGAGGAGATGGAGAGGGAGAGAGGGGAGGGTTATGATGACGAAACTGGACAACCTTACCCCTACCCTCCAGAGTATTTTTACCTAAAGGCAAGGACACAACCATAATATTAGCACATCCATCATCATAAATTACTCTGGCATTATGCTTGTTAGGAGTTCAAAAGACTTGACTGTGACTTGTTTTATATTTCCTGTTCACTAGGGACAACCAGGAGAAAATGGAAAAGCAGGACCAAAGGTAACTGCACTGAAACCTTAAACTAAACATGGTTATCATCAAACCTACTCATTAAAACTCAATTAGTTTCGTGTTAACATTCTCTAGAGGTTCTCAGACGTTTTGCGGCAGGAACCCTTTATAAGAGACAGACTTTCTAAGCCCCTCCCATAGCTGTAACATGACTGTATTTGTCTGATTAAATCTACACAGAAAGTCTTTTCAGCGTAAATATGTGAGACTTATTTCATTCTGACAAAATCATGTTAACACCACTTATGTACTTTTTTAAAATACATATTTGTGCTCAGTTTGACAGCCTCTATGGAGTCAAGATGAGGCCAGATAACACTGTAGACGTATGTGGCGTATTGTAAACATAAGTGATGTTTTGCAAACCAAAAATATATATTTATTTTTAAAAATGCACCTATAAGACTTATTTTGCTCCTACAAACCTGTTTTTTGCTTTTACAAAACACTTTCTGCATTTACAAAACTTTGTCTGCATTTACAAAACTTTTCTGCGGTTACAAAACATTCTGGCCTCCTTTTGACGTGGTTAGATGAGAAGTGTGTCCAGACCTGGTCCAGACAGGAAGCAATATTAGTGGTGATGGACACACATTACCTCATTCACTACAATGGAGCAATTGCGAAGTGCCACTGTATGTCTATTTCACCTTAAATTAACACCACTTATCATTAATTATTATTAATTAATTATTAGAATTATTATTCATTATTAATAACACCACTCTCATCTAGCCACGCTCCCACGTCAAAAAGAGGCCAGAATGTTTTGTAACCACAGAAAAGTTTAGTGAATGCAGACAAAGTTTTGTAAAACCAAAAAACAGGAAATCCTCTTCTCCACCAACCCTCTCAAAATGGATCAAGGAAGTACTTTATTTTCTCAAACTGGGAAAAATTTGTTTGCCGTTAGCTGGAGCCTCGAACACTTTTGAAAAGACATGTACTCCTTTTCTGATCTATGTTAATGGTGCAATCTGTCATGTTTCTCTTGACTGAGTATTTTGATATACAGTTTTTGTTTTTGTTTTTTTCTGTTTGTAACATTTAAAGTGGAAATTTTGTACTTCTATTTTGTATTTATTTACTGTTTATTTATTTGTTTATTTTTATCCTTCCTGTGATTTGGAGGGAATGTGTGCCAGGGGAGGGGGGATTTGTTCCGTTTGTTGTTTGTCTGTGTGTTGGACTTTTGTATCATACGTCGGAACTATGTACTTTTTTTATATATGTTAAAAAATAACAGAAACCAATAAACAGAGGGTTAAAAAAAAAAAAAAAAAACGGGTTTGTAGGAGCATTTTTAAAAAGAAATACATATTTTTGGTTTACAACACGTCACTTGCGCCTACAATACTACATGTACATTTACAATGTTATCTGGCCTCATTTTGACGCCATATCATTCATACTTTAAGTAGATGAATGGAAGTGTTTCGAAAACACACAGTAACAAAACAGACTTAAACCTGATAGGACTAGATATTAAAAATGACCAGTCTTTCAACTCATGTAATTAACTTATTGCTTTTTTTTTATATTACATTGAAGAAATCATAGTAGAAGTAAGGATAACAGTGTTACAACACATCTCATGGTAATTAATCCTGTTATTTCAGAAAATACTTCTTCATGCATGCGTTTGATAGCTGGCCTATAAGCCTCCTAAGCAGCAACAACAATAGTTTGTGCCCTGAGTGAAATGAATGATTTCTAACAGATTGATGTGACAGATCTCAATCATTTCAGAGTTCCTATTGGCTCAAAGCTAATATGAATGAGACTAACATACACTGGTAATCATATAGAACAATTTATAGTCATTATTTTGCAAACTCTCGTGGTTACACCTGAAGCCTTGAGACCAGTGCTCTAAACACAGAGAATGTAACAAATAATTAAGTAAATTAAAGTTAATAAATAACTTAACTATTAAATAAATAGTAAATAAAACTGGAACGAAAGATGCAAACTATCTCCACCTGGACGTAGCTGTGCAAATAGAGGCCATCCATTGGATGATTAGCAAAGTGATAGATTTGTTTGAGCTGCAAAAACTACAGTGAGTAGATTCTCATTTGCGCAGGAGTATAAAGATTGGACATGCTAGGAGTCATGGGGCTCATCGGACTTGTAAAATAGTGGCTCAGGGAGCAGTAAACGTCATTTTCACACATGGATTGGAGACTGCAGACTCCAGACCTGAACCCCACTGAGAATCTTTGGGATGTGTTGGATACGATGTAGTACAGTGGTCTGACTCTACCATCATCAGCACAAGACCTTTGGGAAAAAAATGAACCCATTAACCCTTTCATGCATGAATTATGAGAACCTTAGTCAATATTTTTTTCCTGAGTGTTTTTATTCCTCTTTAGGCATGAAAAAGCAATATGATTGAATTTTTTTAATGAACCTTTTTTTTTTTTATAGAGTTTCAAAAATGTCCACTCAGCTGGATACCATGTGTTTAATTTTTGAAGCAAAGAAACATGTATTTAAAACACAATATCAGAAAGTGTTATACTGTGTGAAAACTATGAAATAAAAACATTTTTAGTGCAGCTAATCTGATGTTTTTATTATATTCGCAATTTTTAGTAACAATTGATTTACACTCAAACATGTTACTGCAGATCAGGCTTATCAAGAACAGCAAAGTTACTTGGGTTGGCATGGGGTCACCATTGGTTCTGGGGGTGGGGGGGCTTTGTGTGTCACAAAATCTTGTATCATAAAATTTGAATTTCTTTCTTTTTTGTATATTGTAGTTTTGGAGATTCACAATGAAAATAAATTTTAAAAAAATTGATCCAAAAAAAAAAAAAACCCAGCAAAATTACAATAATGGTATGAACTGCAGTGTATGGGATGGTGCGTAAACATCCTCTGTATTGGCTGATCTGCAACTAAAACAACAAAACTCATGAATATATAAGAGAACAGCTGTAGAATAGCTGTCCACTGTAGTGACCACTATGCATGAAAGGGTTAAAGACCCAAACAACCACTGGCTACCAAACTCATCTACCATTTTAAAATGTTTAATAACTTCTGATCCACTAATCCTATCAATCCATGTTATAATTGACATAAAATATAGTTTGTCATCTTTTCATGGTCATCAGATATGACCCATTTGGACGTTCAGAGGCTCTGTAGTTACTGCGGAAGCACCGTCATCTTCAATAACATTGATTCACCAGTAAAACCCATGGAGTAGGATCAGTGACAGTGGATGGAGACACTTGGTTTATGTTAATTTAATTATAAATTTAGTTGAAAAGTCACAGTTTCTTCATTTTTCTCTGTTTCTGATATGATGACAATTAACTGTAATCTGAACTTTTATGAACAAAAAATAAAGTCAATTAAATATGGGAAAATACCAGATTTTTATTGAAAAAATGCAAAATACAGAGGATAATATTATAGTAAGTAGTGATAAATTACTTAATAAAGGTTATATAGAGAGAAAAATTTATTTTGTAACTACCACAAAAGTAACACTGGGTCTTTAGGGGTTAATGCAGCTATTGATGTAAAAAATGTTAATAAATAAGCAGGATGCTGCAGCAAAAGTGTCCTGTAAAGCTAAAGGGGATCCAACGAAATATGTGCATGTGGGACTTTTTTGTGAAGCAGTGAAGTATATAATCATACAGTATTTGCCAAAAAATATATAGTTTGTAACATTGTAACATTGAAAAATTACAGTTGACAAACTTTAATAATTGAATACTGATGTAATATGTGGGTTCAGTAGGTGGTGATGAGTTGTTGTTGATGAAAAGAATCAGCATAAGGGAGATGGATTAACTTTTCAGATCAAACATTATTACCCAACTTCACATGTTACACTATAAACACACTTCCCAAGTCCTGATGCCCAACTGACCTATCAGAATACCTACATAACCAATCAGAATCCAGAAATACATGCTTAGAAAGATACACATGAAAGCCAGAAGCCGATTCAGCAGTTATTATTAGTGTTAAAGTTCTGTAAAGATTCTGTCAGCAAGTATTTAAATACTATGTGAAGTATTTTGTAAATTATCTACATTATATAAGTAAAATACAGGAATTAACTAGACCTTTAAACCTTCCACCTACTTTAATACATGTTTACAATACACATGTTTACAAAAATCTACCACACACAGAGACTAAGACGGCCCCTGTGGATGCTGTCATAAGTGTCATTTTTCATTACTATATGGTTCACAGACTATTTTAAGATCCTTGTATTGTGCAAGAGGAAGGCATATGTAACCTAGCCACGTAAACTGGATGACTGGATGAAATCGTGGTTGAATATGTAGCTCTAGCTCTAGAAGGGACTGTGTGGTTCTGTCTTTCGTGTGAATCGGCCCTTTGAAACATATCTGCCCATTGTCAAGATTCATTGAGTCACAAGTAACAACCCACTGATTATACTAATTAAAATCATCATCATCATTCTCAGATCACAAACGAAAAATGACAGTCACCACATGAAATGTGCCACCGGTTCATAAAAATATCATCGCTGCTCTCCCCGCCTACCCACATTGCATCAGTAAATGACATCAGAGCTCAGGGAGGACTCGTCTCTCCCGTCTCGGCTGTCAGAAGAGCCTGTTGAGTCCAGAGCTTTGATGTCCCCTCTGCTCTATTTCTGTTTGGCTGTGAGACAGTAGATTAAAGCAGTCATTAATAATTCCCCTTGTTAAACATGCCGACAAGCCTGCTTATTCTTTTGTGCTTTTAATATTAAATTCCTCTATGTTGGTTTCTTTTGGCGCCTTAAAAAATGTGTCAAGCTCCAGCTTTCTAACTGAAATATATTGTTTTTGTCCACAATTCAGGGTGAAATTGGTGAAAAAGGACAAAAGGTGAATGAAGTCTTCTTTGAAAGCTAAGCTGTGATGTGCTCTATTCTTTTATATTCTTATCGTGAGCCCTGTAAGTTTCATCTCCTCTGTCTGCTTTCAGGGAGAGCCAGGCATCGGACATAGAGGGCCGGAGGGGCAGGCTGGACCTCCTGGGCAGAAGGTACAATTTTGCTCCCTTCTTCCTTTTCAAGTTTAAAGCGATGTCTTATTTATAATATCCCTACTAAACCAATTAACCCCCACAGCCTTTCCATCGCTCTCTCTTTGATTGACTTTGTTCATCACAATTTTAATTTAAGGAATTTAATTGGCTCAGTGACTCACTCACTCTTTTAGAATTGTGTACGAGTGTATTAGGTGATAAAGGCAAGGACTTCATTTGAAAGCAATTTACTCAAAAGTAATAGAAAATGCAAATAATAACATGACGTAAAACAAGTGGCCTTTAATTGTATGATTGTCTGCCAAGCATTTGATCTCTCTCCATATTTCATTTCCATTGTCCTCTTTGTTGTTGCGTTGCCTCAGGGGGAACCAGGTGAGCCCGGACCCCCAGGTGCTCAGGGAATACAAGGCATCCCAGGCAACACAGGCATCCAGGGCTCCCCAGGCCTGAGGGGTCCCCCAGGAGACCCAGGACAGCCAGGACGAGAGGTACATCATCATGTTATGCATGTCAAGTTATTATTTAACTTACCCTGGGGTGAAAATGTATGAGTGTTCTGTACCATAATTGAATTAATGTTTGATATTAATGTATAATATACATGGGTTTATTCCATGCTAAGAGGATATTTTTATGTGTTGATGCAGGGAGACAGAGGGAAACGAGGGAAGAATGGTTCACCTGGATCATCTGGACCTCAAGGAGAACCAGGACCTCCAGTAAAGAAATACAAAGATGGATTGACTGAATTCTTTTTTTTGTTTTGTTTTGTTTTCTGTCCTGAAGCATAAATTAACACTATCTTAGAAATAGTGATGTCAAACGATTAAAATTTTAAATTAGATTAATTACAGGGTTGCTGTGGATTAATTTCAATTAATCATGATTACATATTCATTTTTAATCTATATTCATTGTGTTTCATTTTGCATGAGCAAACAGACTCAAGGAAGAAGGAAATATATATGTGCACTTAACATGTTTTCTAAACACCTTCAACAATTTCAACAAAACAACTTGAAACAAAACAAACTTGAAACAACTGTTCCATCTTGGTTTGTTTTGTTCTCATATTTCCATCCCGAGGGCCAACATGCCGTTTAGTATCTTCCATCTTTATGGGTTGGTTCTGCTGCCTGTCACTGCCGGATCAACTGCTCATTTGTTCATGTGCAACACTAACTCTACTTGGACAAACTGGCCCAGATGTGTTGGCAGAGACGTTCAGAGTCATTCTGTGCTGTAGATGGGTTAATTGTGTTAAAATTATTAATCAGATTAATCATGATGATGGATTAATCCACGTTAACGTGTTCATTTTGATAGCCCTACTTAGACACTAATGTTTTGACTGGAATTCCACTTCTTTTATTGCTTTTTTTTTTTTTTTTTTGAGAAATCCTGGTTAACCATATTTTCTTTCTGTTGAAGGGTTCTCCTGGAGTACTTGGAGTAAAAGGAGAAAAGGTACAAGTAAAATATATTATTTCAGTAGCATTTCGATGTCATGAATATGCAGTTGTTTTCATGTTTTAAGCAAAAAAGAAATTACTGTTTTTCTCCCTCTTCAGTGTGTGTTTACAAATGTCATGGCTTTTTGTTATTTCTGTTACTTCTGAGTATTAAAGGGGGTCTTATTTTATCAAGTCTCTTCTGTTGTCTTCAGGGTGACAGTATTCCTGGGGAACCTGGTATCAGAGGTTTAGCTGGTTTCCCAGGTCGAAAGGTGAGCTGGACAACCTCTATTACTACATATGATAACATGGACTGTGTGTTGTTTTTTTGCTTGTAATGTACAGTCATGGAAAAAGTTATCATACCATTGTTCATTTTAACACCTGGTACAACTAAAGGTACATTTGTTTGGATAAATATAATGATAACAACAAAAATAGCTCAAAAAAAGAGTATAATTTCAGAGGTGATATCTATCCATTTTTCATGTTTTCTTGATAATAACCAAAATCACTTCAGTTCTTTCATCAATAGCTATGGCATTGTACTGACAAAAACAGTGCTTTTAGGCATTACACGTTTTCTTTTCTGTCTGTTTTAGTCACATGATACACACAGGAGTTAGTACTTGATTGCATAACCATTGTTTTCAGTGGCTTTTGATGGTCTAATAATTTTTTCTGCGACTGTATATAAGTATCTTGGGTTATATTGTTTTGTAATGAATAATAACATGACTGTATATTTTATTTTAGGGTGAAAAAGGGCCACCAGGTGATAAAGGAATCCCCGGACACATTGTAAGGAAAACACTAGAGAATTTTATTTGAGACCAGCTTAAAGTGTATATATATATATTGAGACAAAATCCTTTTAAATTCACTCTCAGGGTTCTAAGGGCTTGCGTGGTTATAAAGGTGAAAAGGTAAGCTCTTTTGTCACATAACTTTGTCCTATTCCACCTCATTCCATAGGTACATTGAAAGGTTCACTGTAAAACTGAACAGTCTTGAAACAATGAAGCATTAACCAATATTTAATGTGATTAAGCAAGAACGTTCATCTAACCTTCAGCATTATGGATGCATCTCAAACATACAAAATATACTTCCTCTCAATGTTTTCTAACCCTTATGCCCTCCTCAAATTTACTATACACTAGTGACCTTCGTGGACAAAAACAGATACACTCACAAAAACTACTATAAAATCATCATATGTCAACATTTTCTTGTTTTTTTTTTTTAATTTTATAAATCTCTTAAACAACTTCCCCCCTGCTCAAAACTACCAAACATTCAACAGTTACCAGGATTTTAACCCTTAAAACACTAGTTTAATCATTTGAATTCAATGCTGTGGAAGATGATGGTGTTTCCAAGTTCACTACGGAGCCTCTGAACGTCCAAATGGGTCATATCTGATGACCATGAAAAGATGACAAACTGCATTTTACACCAATTATTTCCATGTGTTGATAGAATTAGTGGATCAACAGGTATTAAACAGTTTAGATCAGTAGATGGTCTTGGTTGCCGGTGGGTGTTTTGGGTCTTTATGGGTTAAATCTCAGTGAACTTTGTGCACATACTTGATATTCATAAAATCATGCCTGACTGTTTGTGTGAGCAGTGTGATGTGATGTTTGAGGGATCTGTTTCCCATTCATTTTGATGTGTCAGCTGGTCCAGGTCATATTGAGAGGAGTGATGCCAGTTATCCAGCAGAGTAGATTCATGTTTGTTTGTTTCTACTCAACTGTCACAACTGAAGCATCCACATATGAGTTATTTATCACACACATCGAAGCACCACTAAACCTCAGACAGGTGTGTAGATCGAAGGCATTTTATGAAAGCTCCAGTATATTTAACTGTACTGTATGTTAATGTGAGTTCAGCACATTTTCCAACAGAAGAACTATCAATGCAATTTTCCTGAAATATTCATGTTTGTAAAGTAATTTTTGTAAAGATTGTCATTGTCATTTTTAGGGTGACCGTGGATTGCCTGGAGTACGAGGAGAAAGGGTATGGGGGTTTTGATTTGCTTATTACAACCGAGTCAATGCACAATTTTACCAATGTTTCTGAAAAGATGGATTGTTTTTCATATGAAGCCAAAGACAGTACAAACAATATGATGCATGGCTTCATATATATCCATGGAAATTTACATTTATTATTTTGTAATTGAGTTTGTTGTTATTTGATTTGACACTAAAATGTAAATTTTTTCCCACAGGGGAGTGTGCTTCAGATCCAAGGACCACGTGGTTTTAAAGGCTCCAAAGGGGACGCGGTGAGATCTTCTTTTTCTTGTTATTATATTAATGGCTTTATGAATTTTACTGCATGTCACCTGAGTAAAAATGCCCTTATCATTTGGTTTGATGCAGGGTGAGCGAGGCCCACCTGGTTTTGATGGCGATAAAGGAGAAAAGGGAGAGGATGGTCCCCCTGGAGTCAAGGTATATTGATGCAAATATGTTGAAATAGTATACAATCATTGCTTTTCATAAGCTGAGTTCAGCACAGTACCTTGAAAAACTCAACAGCATATATGATGTCTTCAATAGTAGTGTCAAATATGCTATGATTAAGTCTCCACACAGGTTGACTGGTGTTCAGATTGTTGTTAACCACAATGCATTTGTTCTTAAATAGTATTTAAAACTGTTTTTAAAGGGTCTAAAAGGTGATGCAGGCACTAAAGGTGCATTGGGGCGATTTGGAGCACGAGGTCCAGTGGGCCAGAAGGTTGGTAAAGGGCCAATCTGGATTTGTTAATTTGCATAAACACAACTTCTTCTTTTTTTTTTCTTCTTTTTTTTTTGAAGTTCAGTGTTTCTTTCTCTTTTCCACAGGGAGAAGCAGGGGAGCCCGGACTCAATGGAGTGATGGTAAAACCTCAAACATTGAGAATATGCAATATTTGGGGGACAAAAGTCAATATTACATTGAGGTACTTGGATTTTGTGATTAAAGGGTCGCAATGGGGATGATGGGGTAGATGGAGCCAAAGGAGACAAAGGAGACCTCGGACTTCATGGAGAGAAGGGCAGTCAGGTAACAAATCATGATCCTTTTCATTTTATCAGTACAAAGAACAACCTGAATGGTTTTCAACTTGCTGAGTTTGCTTTGCTTTAACAGGGTGATTCAGGAGAACCAGGGTTACCAGGAGATAAAGGGGAGAAAGGGGAAAAGGTAAAGGCCTGGCTAATGCAGTTATTATTCACACTTTTTTTCATTATTATAGTTGTTTTTTATAGTCCCACAGATTGAATTTCTTGTTCATTGTTTCTCTGGGTTTTTGTATTGAGAGTTACATGTATTCACAGGGATATCGAGGCTTCCCAGGACGCACTGGAAGTCCAGGCCTGGATGGAGAAAAGGTAATCATAAGACAGTTCATCTTTATGCACTAAAATCCTATATTATCTAACAGAGACATCTGAAAAAATCATGTCTTCAACCTGTATTAATTACAACTAAATGCTGTTTCTTTCCAAAATAGGGAGACATGGGTTTCCATGGAACCCCTGGTGTCCCTGGATTAAATGGACATACAGGGCGCAAGGTAATACACATCCACATGTCTACGCATTTCTCTGTTTTTATTCAACAAACATATTTTACTTTGACTTGATGCTTCAGGGTGATAAGGGAGAAGCAGGAAAAAATGGAGCTGATGGAGATCCAGGTGAAAAAGGGGAAAAGGTTGGTTACATGAAATGCTCATCATATATATTTATGTTGTCTTTACATTTTGAGAAATAAATTAAATATATAAATAAATCATTCTTACATATACTGGCTTTATATCCGTACAGGGTTCAGGAGGTTTCTCAGGTTTCCCAGGGTTTAAGGGCTCAGCAGGAAGTCCAGGAAGTATTGGAAATGAGGGACCACCAGGACTTCCAGGACCTCGTGGGAATCCAGGGCCTAAAGTACACAAACCTCTTTAACATATAGGAGATAGTGCTTTGAAAGCTGCAATGAAGATATACTTTTATGCTGATGAATGTAACAGAAAATTGAACAAAAATGTGTACTGTTCACCCTGTTTATAGTATCAAACTGTTCCACTAAGTCATTATTTCACATTAACACATTAATAATTTGCCATCTAACGCCTAAGTTGTGATATGGTGTTCTCCCTAACTAACTGCTTTGAATAATATTTTAATGACATCTCACACACCAGCAGACATTGTCAACTCTATGTGTTTCACACGCACATTACAGTAAAATCTGTGATTCCTCCTGACGTTGTCAGATCTGGCTGGGCTGGGCTGAGATGGATAGACTCATAAACAACATTAACAGAGTAGCACTTGGCAAAATTATGTCTTTTGTGTCCAGATAGTGACATATTTAGGCCATTATTTGGTTATGAAAGCAATGTTAAGAGTAATATCTGTAAACAATAAATATGTACACACAAAAAATGAGATAATTAACACTCGATACTTCTGTCTTAATAATAATAATGTAAAGTAGTTGAAGATACAGAAGTGTTGAATGTGAATCACTGCTTCTGTGATTTATACAATTTAACCACCCACCAACATGCCTAATTACAAGCGTTTAATTGAATGGTGCAGCCAGAGGATAACCATGTGTTTATCTAACACTGAGGTACAACTGAACTCTCCATCTGATGATTACGACAGAGTTGCAAAACTTTTCTTGGCACTAGTGCAATAAATGTGGTCGGTTTTCTCTCATACTTTGATCATGTTCACATTTTAGCTTCATGGTAGCCATTAAACACTCAGGTCAATATGATACACCAACAATAAACACCAACCATCTGGATGTGTGAGCAGCAAATCCAACTCAGAGGAGGAGAAAACTGAAATGTGACAGAAAACAAATGACAGAGGGATGAGATGAACTTGATTACAGTTATCACCATGTCTGCTTCTGTCCTACAGATACACACAAATGCATAGAAGGCTATTTCTGTCAGCAGCTTTCAAGTAATATCTTACTCAATTAGTTCCCTTCAGCTACAATTACCAGTCTCTCAGTGCTGACGGAAACTGGCTGGAAATCTCTAATGAGGATGTTCCAAGGATGTACCCTAATTGGGAGGAATCTGTGATTCATAGTGGTAAAACAGTAAAGATGGAGGGGCAGGGGCCAGTGGTTTTTATGGAATGTTTGGCGGGTATGTTTTCTTTATGTGACTTTTTTAATTTTTTCACAGGGAGACAAGGGAAGGAGAGGCAGGTCAAAGCCATGTCAGAAGGGGGAACCAGGGACTCCAGGACTAAGAGGGGAGAGTGTGAGAGTTATGCACAAACCCACACACAAACACAAACACTTTCCTGTCTATCTATGTTTCTCTTTGCATGTCTCAGTGATGGTTTATTTCTAAATGACTGCATTGTTTGCCAAGGCACATCGATGCCCATGTTTCATGTAACTGTAATCTGCATTTCACATGTTTGTCTTTGCTGAGTTCCTGTAGTTCCTACATTATCATCTATCAGTGAAGTAATAATGTGCTAAAAAGACATTTATAAATATAGAGCACCTTCTAGAAATGTTAGAAATGTTGCAGATGCAGGTGGAATTTCCATAAGTGTGTACTTTTCACTGAGAAATTTCTGTATGCCTTGTTCATGCTGACTGGGGTTTGGATTTATTTTTTAAAAACACTTGTCAAATTAAGCTAGTTTTATCTTTATAACACAACATCACAAATGAAACATTTGCCATAATAGGCTTTGCAGTCTGATACAATACAACACCCTCTGTCCTTAGGCCCTTAGTTTGAGTAAGGAAAAAAAAAACATTCAAAGGGAAAACATATTTACGGCAAATAAATGAAAAATGATAGATAAATGGACAATGAATCAATCAATCAATAATCTCATTCCAAGGTCAAGCACCACTGAACACCAGAATGGAATTTTCTGTCTATATTAAGAGGAAGATCTATGTACAATATATACAATATGGACCAAAGATTAGGACACATTTAGTAAAGGGGTTTCATTTTTAACCAGGGCCTACAAAACAATAATGACAAATGCCATAATAAACTATATTTTATTTTGCAATAAATCTTCTTGCAATAAATATTTTGCAATTGTGTTTAGACTTAATTCTGCTTACATTGTCATCTACACTTACAAAATGCTTCAGAATTTGCATTTACTTAATTTTTCTCAATATTGATTTTTTTTGGTAGCAATATAATTGTTTTAAATGTTCTATCTTCAAATTTCTAAAATATTTGTCATGTTCTGACCAGCAATATTAGTCATAATCCACAAATAACCATTTGATTTATCCAACTGTCATTCAGGAGGAAAAAATAGAATAAAGAAATATGAATTTGATGTTTGTTGTGATAATTATTGACATCAGGAGAAAGCCTATGAGCTGTAGGTGTGATGTGTCCCAATATTTTTGTCCATATAGTATACTCAGAGTACAGTAGAGTACTTACGAACAACTACAGCATAAGCATGAATAACATGTTGCATATCTTCACATCCACTGGTAATTTTGGTGTCAGAAGAACAACATCCAAAATGTATTTTTAATTTATTTGGATGTCAGTTAGCGTCACAGTTGTCTTCCTGGGTCCAGATTGTTGTCCAACAGATATGCATATATAATATAATGTGCCAATGTGTTTTTCCTTTAGGGTGAACTGGGGATTGGTGGAGCAAAAGGGGAGAAGGGAGAGCCTGGGCTTTCGGTACATATTGATCACACACTTCAACATAATCACAAACACAGTGTATGTATACAATGTTCATACAACCTGAGGAAGAGAATTAACAACTTAGACTTTTCTGTCTTGAGGCTAATGAAGTGAAGGAGCTCGTCACGCAGGAGGTGGTTGAAAAGTGTGGTAAGTACATGTTCCTCTGTGGTCTACTGTGTGTGTGTTCATCTGAGAGTAAATATAGGCCGGCATGTTGTGTGTGTGTGTGTGTGTGAGAGTGTGTGTGTGTGTGTGTGTGTGTGTGTGTGTGGTTGTTTATTGTGGAGCTCCTGTGGCAGTGGCATGGCACCCGTGTGTGTCGTGCCATCTGTTATGTTCTCTCAGAGGAACACACACCAGGGTGCTATCATGAGTAGAGCCATTCACGAGACAGCCATTAAGTGGGACGCCTCACCAAGAATCTTCTCCACTCACAGGACACTTAAGGGATAATTCTTCTTGCTGTCAACCTTTTTGCCACAGTCCTTGAGTCTCGAGGTATTTTTCCAGTTTTGTTGCCAATAACTGAAATCTGGATATCCAATTCCTTTTCTGTCCTCTATTTATTGAGATTTACCTTGTATTAGTGTTAGTGTAAAAATACACTAATAACATTTATGTAAATACAATGAAACTCCACCGGAATTACCAAGAAAAAACACATTATCTTAATAAGATACCAGTAACAATCTAAGTATAATTACATAATATCTGGAAATTAATGTAGAAATTTGGAACAGAATTCTTTTTCTTATATAGTTACGAGTCATGACTTCATAAAGAGCTGTAGAAGATTCCATCAATACTTAGCTGATCATGGTACATGTTAGAGATTTTCTTGTGATTAAACATATAGAATTGAGGAAAGATATTTTTTTTACCTGCTGAAGGCTGTAACTTCAGCCTTCATCCGAGCTGTCAAATGCTTCCTGGTGTGACGTGGCTAAAAAGGAAGCATTTGACAAATCTGATGAAGGCTGAAGCTACAGCCGAAACCATCAGCAGGTAAAAATAAATAAATAAATAAATAAATAAGAATAAAAATGAAAAACATCTCTCAACATGTCTGATCAAAAGAAAAACTCTTAACATTTGGAATGGAAGACTTGACGAACGTAATCAATCAATTAAACTAAAACTCATAGCTGCTTGTTTTGACTTTTTAGCAAAATAACACTGTCTTAAAATCTTCATATGCTGCAGAAATGGATCATTACCTCCGCCAAGGAGGTTATGTTTTTGCCAGGGTTTGTTTGTTTGTTTGTCTGTTTGTTTGTTTGTTTGTTTGTTTGTCTGTCCGTTAGTGTGCAACATAACTCAAAAAGTTATGGACAGATTTGGATGAAATTTTCAGGGTTTGTTGGAAATGGGATAAGGAAGAAATGATTAAATTTTGGTGGTGATCGGGGGTGGGGGGGCCCACGGGGGGGGCCACTGATCAGCCTTGGCGGAGGTCTGCGCTCTCCGAGTGCTTCTAGTTTACATTATGGCTCTGTTAACTTAGCTCTGTTTTTAGATGAAAACAGCCAGCCAGTAACAACACATATCACCACTGTTTTCTGTACAGTTTGAGTTGTCGATAGATGCAGGAAACATCTGTTTGGAATTGTCCAAACGAGGTCAGAACTGTCACAGTTTAGTCTGAACCGTGAATCGAAAAATGGTGAATTTAGCAAAGATAATAATGTCACATAATAATTTTATACTTTCATAAGCCTCATAAACTCACCCATGTGGAACCACTGCAATTTCACCATCAGATTCCATTTCATTTAGAGCTAAATCTAGTGGTGAAAACAACAACAGTGCTTCTAGCTTTTATCACTTTCTTTGACTGTAAAAGTTGTTTCTTAGTGGTTCTCATCCAACCATTGGAGACCGGCAGAGTGTCCCTGAGCAAGACACTGAGCCCCAGGTTGCACCCAGTGACTGTTTCACTGGTGTGTGAATGTGAGTCTTTGGTGAATGTTTGATGAATGAGACACATTGTAAAACAGTGGTTTCCAACCTTTTTTGGCTTGTGACCACATTTTAACATCACAAATTTCTGGCGACCTCAAACATTCAAAACAGAGACTTTTTTTTGCTAAAATTAACTTGTTTTTGATCATGTAAAAGTTCACTGTACTATGTTGCAAATAAACATTAATTTTAGATGACATTTAGTCTATATAATGTATATTATTATGGACAGAGGCAGAAAAGCCAGGTGTAGATTACTGCACAAAGTGAGAATTTTATTTTCCTTGGTCAGGATATGTACAGTCAGTCCAGCTTGGATTTACAAGACTGACAATTAATACTGAACAAACAATAACTCAAACTGTGAATTATGAAAGAGCTGCAGCATCTGAAACCGACCACGATGAACGTTTGAAAGATAAACAGTACCACAGTGCTTCAGTTTCAGCTTCAGAGTTTGTCATGTCTTTTATGGATTGGGATTGTCTCTATTAACTCACCATATATTTTTTATTAGTAAGTTTTTATTCAGATTTTTTGTCAATTACTAGAAATTGCAGGCGACCCCATTTGAATTCCAGGTGACCTCATGTGGGGTCCCAACCCCAAGGTTGAAAAACACTGTTGCACAGTGAGTACCATAAGAGTAGAAGGGTGCTTATATAGATGGAAGTACATTTACTGCAGTTTATTTGATGATAAAAGTAAGGCATTCTGTACATGATGTTTTTCCCTTTGGTGTCAGATTATTATAAGTCTGAGAAACACACTTTGCTTCTCAAACATCCAGCTGACATGACGCCTTATGTTGTAGGCTATTTGTAAAAAAAAAAAAAAAAAAAAAAAAGGATTACAGCAAAACAGCGTGTGCTTGAATACTACTACGACAAGTTTGGTGAATGATACTGACCAAATCATCACAGCAACCCTTTTCCTGTGGCAATGTATTGTGTTGTTGTTTTGAAAATGTGTTTTAATTATTGTCTTTTAAACTTCAGAAAGAAACAACATGTGTTTTTGCTTCTGCCTATGATTCCAGGGTTGGAGTACAAGTTCATGGTGAAGTCTGTGGATCCTGATGGAACAATGGCAGTGGGTGACAGTAAAAAAAAGCCACATAATGCAGAAATATCCCTTGCCCCTAGTTTTGATGAAAATGAGACAGAAGGAAAAGCTCAGGACATGAAAGAGGAAAGACATGGAGATGAGGAGGAGACACAAATGACCACTCCTCCCTCTGTGACTGAAGAGACGGAGCCATCACCAAACCACACTGGTAATTATAAGAATCACAGTATAACACAGAGACATGAAAACAGCTCATATTAAACCCTCAGATGATCAGGATATCTTGATTTTATTACAACAAGTATTTAACATCTGACCAAATCTGTGTCATTGTTCAATGGTTATATTTGTCCAAATAAAACTGCAAAGTAAACAACACAGTGGGCTGTCTGATACTGAAATGGAGATTCTTTTGGCTCATACCATTAGATAAACAACAATGCTCTCCATAATTTCATTTCATTTATTACTTTATTTGACAGGGACAATGCTCATTAATCAAAAAGAACAAATATATCAAGTCAATAGAATCACCTACACTTATAAACTCTGTAAAGGACACCTCACTTTGTTATAGTTACTAAATCTTGATGAAATCTATCTCTTAAGGATCCAGTTTGTGAAACAGAAAGGGCCTTGCAAGGATGTAGTGGTAGAACTGGGATAGATTTATTTCATTTCTATCCACATAGAGAGTGGATGACTGTTCACACAGTCCACCATGTTTCTATAATATCTCAAAATAAACTTGTGGACTATAAATATGAACCAATTTTTCTATATTCAATTTTATAGTCGAGCAATAAGATACATTGGCATCACCCACAATATTTGAGTATGGACCCTTGTTAATATCCCCCTAATAAGAATGGCTGTAACAAGGAATTTGTGTGTTTTTTGCGGCCATTGTAGGTGAGGGTTTGGGTTGGGGGTATGAGGTTGGATGGAATCTTCAACTTCATCTCTAGTTTCCACTTTGGACCGCAGCTCTAAAGTGAAGCCACTGCAGAAATAATACAGCTGTTGGCCTCTGGGATTAGCTCCAAAAAGGCTTGGCTCCCATAGACTTACTATTTTCTCTCTAAAAATGCCAAGGCAATTTTTTTTTCCCACAAAGTAATACCAGTCTCAACTGTTTTATATGGAACCTAATAATAAGGTACCTGGTGGTCTTTAATCTTTCTTCTGTTAAATAGATCCAATACAAGCAGGTCAGGTCAAATACAGCCTTTGAGTATATTAATAAAATGCATTTTCTCTGACAGAGAGTTTAAAGGGTACCTATGGTGAATTTTGATTGCTAGCGATTTCAAAAGATCACGTATAATACTAGCGGTTCCGTAAGGTAACTTTAGTCATGGCCTTTTGACAAGTATGTGCGAGTACTAAGTCACTCGTCCGTCAGTCAGGCATGGTCAGCGACATGTTGCCTCCTTCATTGGCTGTTCTAGCACCGGTAGTGAAGAAACCTTGTAGTATTATCCGATTAGCTGGGCTGCGATAGACTGGTCTCTGACCGGTGTGCAGCAGACACCAGTCTAAGATGACACATTATGGGGTGGGTCACATCCCTAGGACAACGGCGTGATGCGAAGCTTACGGCTCCTGAAACAACAAGCACAAACTCGTGCTTTCTACTCAGTCTCACTGACTGACTGATGCTTGTTCATTTGCACTCGATCACCAGGAATCAACGCTGGTACGTCACCCCTGGTCAGCAATGGCTGCTCTCCATAAGTACTGCCCACGCCTGTAATTCAAGTAATAAACATAATGGGTGCGCACTTGAAAACCCTCAGCCTTCAGCCCATACCAAAGTTTTTGCACATACAGACAGATGGACAGACGGATGATGTGCTGGACACCCACCCCACTCACGGGCCTCAATCTGTGCCTCAGTACATAATTCTACAAGTTACGTGATGGACCTGTATGTGGAGGATGTGTCGATAAAGCTGTGACAAAGTGAAAGTGAGCTCCCCTCACCTTATCATTGTTGTTGACTGTCTGCTGCACCCCCGCAGTTGGGAACCACTGGTGCATGCCAAAGTTTTTGCACACACGGACAGACAGACAGATAGACAGATAGATGGACGGCCAACTGATGACAATACCCTGTGGCTAGTGTGGTCAAGGATAAAAAGGTCCAGTGTGGTGCATTTATGGTGATTATTTTACTGAATTTGCAACAGTTAATGCAGTAAGCATGACCAGTACAGGTACACTTGAACTGTAGTTATGGTTAGTAGGTTCAAGAAACAAAACTGTAAAATGACTTTATACCATGCTTGATGACGTTTGCCTTTTTCCAGTGGCAGTTAGAAAGTTGACCTCTGACCCCTGTAATTGTGCCACGTTTTATCTATATGTTTTCACTTCTAGGTAAAAAAAAAAAAAATTAGTACAACAGAGCACACTATACATGTTTGTGCAGTTACTATAAAACTCTCTTTGCACAACAACTTTAAATATTAATACAGTAGCTGTTGTATGTGTCGCTTTCACTTACACCTGGTACCTGATGATGTGTCTGACATGCTGTGCTTGTCTGTGCACATGTCTGTGAACTGTACTATTCTTTCTCAAAGCACTAAAACAAAAAGTATGTAGTATTCTGCTACATTAAACAAAGAGTTGACACCGAGCAAGAAATTACACAATTATTCATATGACTCATTAGTGATTATACCTAGAGGTAAAAATTGCTTGCTGTGTGCTAATTAAATGTATTTCTTGCTTCAGGTAAATACAATGAAAAAGTAATCAAAGAGCGAGCCTGTCATTGCCCACTGTCAAAGTCAGTCTATTCATCAATTAGAGTCTTTGCATATAGAACAGCAGCATTAGGATTGTTTTAATGCACACAATTATAAAAACACTGAAGCAAAGTATTTCCACTACATTTTTAATTGATTAATAAAAACAGTATTTCTCTTCATTGTCTGCTTTGTATTTGACTTCATGTTTTCCAAAGCAAACAAAGATCAAACTCAGAATGGGATTTTTAAGCCATAACACCATGGGCACTCATTACGTTTTGGTCCAGGAAAATAGGTCCCATCGTAGTCACTAATGATTGTACCCACCGACATGCAAACATTTAACTAATGTTGTTTCTGGCTTCCAGACTCTCTTCAGCAAGAGACCGTGGACAGGGGGCAGAGGAAGAAAAGACAAGTGTTTGGATCCAACACTGGTGGGTTAGTGGCCAAAACTACAGGTTTTCATCTCATCATTTTTCTTACCTAGTCTTCTCTTTTTGTTTGTCATCACTCTGTCTCACTTTCAGTCGTCTGTCTGTTTTCTGCCAAAATATTGTATCATCTATAAGTTAGAATTTGCTAGAATTGGTTTGGATCACAAAGTTGGAGGGACTAATAAGAATACATCTCTGTCTAGTATGTGTATTAGTGTCTAAGGGGAAATGTTTTGTATAAAAACACAAAAAGAAAAGACTCCCATGTGCTAAATAAGATCTCAAGTGTGATAATTATTAAAATGAACAAACATTGCATCACTGTCATAAAAGTTAATGAGTTAAATGAACATTAAGTTTACAGACATGTTTATTAAAGGTTTATTTGTTTTGAGACATTTTGGAAAGTACCTTTGGGAGCTGTAAGATCATAGGTGTGTAGTGTTTTTACCTAGATATTTACAAAAACTGAGGAGGGTTGGGTAACTGTCTTTCTCAATTTTTCAGGTTGGTTCAGTTCAATCATACCTATATTGCTCAGTATCACAAATTAGAAATTTGCCTCAAAAGGCTTTACAATATCCTCTTTCCTCCAGGATGGACAGACAGAGTAATAAATGTTGTGTGTGGAGACATTTGCGAAGACAATAAATGCAGCTGAAGCGAATAGCAGTTTTAGGACAGCAGCTAACACAAGATTCTGACTTCATAACTCCAGCCATGGTACCAGGACAGAAGGACAGGACAGTCAAACACTCATACAGCAGTCAGCCATAACACTGACCACTGACAGGCAAAGTGATTTTAATGCTGATTATCTCATTCCAATGGGATCTGTCAGTGGGTGGATATATTAGGCAGCAAGTGGACATTCAGCCCTTGAAGTTTGTTGGAAACTGAAAAATGGGCTAGTGTATGGATTTGTGCAACTTTTACAATGGAGAAGTAGTGATGGACAAATCACTTGGTCAGAGCATGTCCAGATCTTGTTGTTCATTTTCAGTGTAAGGTGGTTCGTACCAACCAAAGGTATCTAAAGAACAACAAGCAGATCTCAACCAATCCAGCATCTATGGAGCAGAGCATTATTACCTCCTGTCTAATATTGTGCAGGTCCATCCATGGATCAGATGTATTAGTCCAACACCTCCCACAGATGATCAGTGGTTCTCAGATTGGGATGTCCTTCCTTAGTCCATGTTTGGTCGGTACTAACCACTGCAGACCAGGAACAGCCAACGAGACCTGCTGTTGTGGAGATGCTCCGACCCAGTCATCACCGTTACAATATGGACCTGGTCAAAGTCACTCAGTTCTTTACTCATTTTGCTGCTTTCAACACATCAACTTCGAGGATTAAATGTTCATTTGCCGCCTAATACGAGGGGGGGCTGAAAAGTTCATAGCCTGACTAAGAAGGAGTTATTCCGCAGCAATGAAACTTGGCATACATTAAATTCAACCTCTCCTGATGCTAACTGCATGGTCTCCTTCCAGATAAACCCAGATAAGATAAATAATTTAGGACTTTGAAAAGTAGTACTACAGACATTTCATTAAAATGCTTGCTTTTCACCCCTCCCTCATTCTCCCTACCCCTCTTGAATTCAGCTTCCCAATTTTGCACAGTTGATAAAGCTGGAGCATCATCCCCTATAGCAACCATGTCAGCATGAGTGTCCTTGGGGGCTAACCCCTTTTTCTGCAGACATTTGATAAGACCACAGTGCCACGGATGGTTCACCAAATGTCTCTGGTACTACTTTTCAAAGTCCTAAATTATTAATCCAATGTGGGTTTATCTGGAAGGAAACCATGCAATTAGTATCAGGAGAGGTTGAATTTAATGTATGCACAGTTTCATTGCTGTGGAATAACTCCTTCTTAGTCAGGCTATGAACTTTTCAGCCCCCCCTTGTATATCCAACCCAGTGTAATAAAATAATCTAAATTATCAACACTTCTCCAGTCAGTGCTCATGATATTATGGCTGATTGGTGTGTGTACACTGCCTGGCCAAAAAAAAAGTCACACACGTTTTGTTTCTGGACACATAACACTGCTGACCATAGATCTGACCAGCTGAAGGCTTGTACTGTCGGCACTGGGTATGATGGATAAATTACCACATGACCACAGACCACATGACCTTTTTCTTTTGTCTACAGTCCAATCATGAGGCTCTCCACCAAACTGATGGTGTTTAAGAAATGAGAATCTACTCACTGCATCGGTTTGGGTTAAAGACCCTGTTTCTAGATGAAACATATCAATCACTGCAGTAATTATCCAATGGAAGGATCCTAGCAATCTACTTAGTTAAATCCAGGTCCCACCTTTTTTTTTTTTTTAACTGTGCAGTGTATGTGCTGAACTTATTATTAGCTGAAGAAAAAGGTGAAATGGTGCTATTTGTCCTTCAAAACATGTTAAATAAAAACATACATTAAATGAAACTGTACGCTACTTTAGACTTGTTGAGAGTTATCTTTGATTGAATTACACTAACAGAGTAAACAAGGTCTCAAAGGTACAGCAGCTGTTTACTTTTTCAGTTGACTCTGTTTAGCTCTTCCCTTCAATTCTTGAAGATAAAGTACTTTTAATAATCTTAAATAACGCCTGGCAAATCTTAAACCAGTGGCCTCAAGTGATATCAACAAATAACTTGTTTTCCAGAGCGCGGTGTTTGTCATCACCCATAAATCACGGAGGCTGATTGCAGTGATCTTCTCAAACCAGCTTCTTTTTTCTTCATTTTTTCAGTGTATCCTACATTTTAGGCTTGTGAAATGTGAAGTATTTAGTTTTGTAGGCACACTTTGACCTTTTTTTCCCCTTGTATGCGGTTTCAGGAACTGAGCGGTGCCTGGAGCCCATGTCTGAAGGGCCCTGTTCAGAGTATATTTTGCTGTGGTACTTCCACCAGCACTCAGGCAAATGCAGACCGTTTGTGTACGGGGGATGTGGTGGAAACCGAAATCGATTCTCCTCAAGACAAGAGTGCCAGATCTGGTGTGGGATGGAGAGTAGAGGTAAGCAGATACAGGAAATATACGGAGAAAATTAATTATACTGGTTGAGTAGATACGATAAGGACAATACAATAATCAGCTCTTTACCATTATGTATTATTTATTTTCACTTCCACAGGCACTGACCCCTGGAGATGAAGCCACCAACCACAAAACAGATGACAATTTTGTACATAACTTTGTAAAATGTTTGTATTTTATTTATACATTTTAGCAGCTGTTTCTTGGTTGTTTATACTGACAAAGTACCAAAAATAAAAATGTGAGTGTCAAAAATATTCATTTGACTCAGTTATGACTTTTTATGTGAATCTGTCAGCTGAAAAATGAAATCCTTTCATGTCTCTCTCCTGTTCGTCTCTCCAGTCTCTCTCTCTTTGAGCCACCTTTCCTATGTTTTGTCAATTGCCCTGCATCCTGTGTGGGAAAGAAAAATACCAAGCTGGTAGCAGATTTCCTGCTGTCACCTCCACCAGTGCATATGTTCATTTGGCAGGGGGTGTTATGGGTCAGGCTGAGAGCCAGATGAGGGGCCATCAGGGGCCCAGTGAGCAAGATCACGCAGGGACTGTTTTAGAGGACTCTCCATCAGACCGACACAGCGGTAGCAGGGGATTCCTGCGTGGGCGTCGGTGTGGGTGCAGCACACATTGATGTCTTTTTTTTTTTTTTTGGCAGGGTGAAAATACACGACACAGCTTACATTCACACTTACTTGTTGAATTTTTGTAGTGCAGTGGATAGCGTTTTTTAAATTACAAAACATGTCTTTACAAATTATAATTTAGCATCTATCACAATGTCAACAGTAGTTTTTACACCAGGCAGCAACTGAAGTCATGCATCAAAAGATTCTGTGCTTTAAACAGAAAATGGCAGATTAGTCCTTTACAAATAATTTTCTGGAAGCTTCATCAAATTAGTCACGATTTTGGGATGTTATGTAGTCCCACATGCTAGGATGCTTAATAGATCTAGAAGTTACACAGCCACAGTTTCAGGCTGATTTCACCAACCACATCCACTGTCAGAAATTCATAGAAATATTCTTCCTTTTAAAGACTTTCATACCACATCAAATAATAGCATCTGATTAAAAATAAAACACAAAATGGGTGTCCATCCCTTCAAGCCAGGAAGCATGCATTAGTGTCTGAAAGAACTCAACATGCTTGTAGGGAGCCTTTACACATATATAAACAGAACAAAGGGTCTTAATGCCAAGACACATCCTGATTCAAGTGGCGAACAACATAATCCAACAAATTCAGCTTAAAGTGTCATTTCTTCATTAAAATTGAAGAGGAACAAATGATTCAATATCAGAGATCAGCAGTGGAGTGGGTGGATATCTTGTTCTGCAGTGTGTCATAGACTGTGATTGTTCCCGCTGTGAAGACAGAAAAAAACAGTCACATCAATCCGACAATGAAGTTGCTCATTAGAGCTTGACCCAACACCCTTTGATCCTCACACATGCTCTGTCTTGGTTTTGACACAATAATGTGTTGCATGCTAACTCTAACTTTTAATTAAATCACTGTGCAACACATACTGCATTCAGCATTCAAATCATACTCACTGGGTACTTTTCCAAGCACAGCCTGTGTGCTATTGTCTATTTGTCAAGTCCATTTTTTAAGCTTAAAAAAGAAACCTGTTGATGTCATTATATATCAAAATAATGTCAGGGTCTGACATACACTAGATCAAGTGATGGTCCAGTTTATCTCATATATTTTCAGTACCGTATGTCCAATGTATGAGTGCATAATTGATTCTTTGTCACATATTTTATTACAAATTCTAAACAGTAAGTGGATCAAGACAGGAGTCTTATGCACTGCAGTTGTTTTTATATTAAATATTATTACTGCATCAGCTTAGCTCCTTGGAAGATGCATGAGGACTTGACTGTGGCAAAATTATCATTATCTATAATACTTAGCATTGAGTTATCATGGTTTACATTAACAACTACTGAAGTATTAACTTGTGCAAAACATGTATTTTCTTAAGTTATGTGCTGATGTTTACATTGCTTTTTATTGTTGGTCTTTCTACACCTTCCATGTTTGGTTAACAACTACAGATCAGTTATCATAGTTATGAGTTACCGTTACTTGACAACCACTGACTGTAAACCGTTGTGATTAACCACTGGTATAATTATTAAAAGAGAGCCTTATATGTGGTACAAAAAGTTAGAAATTATTTAATTACTGCCAATCACTATGATGTTTTTTTCCCCCATATTATGGGAAATAACGTCATAAGATATACTGATTTGTATTCAGGACCAGGGACAGCTCCTTGGTCCTCAAAGCAACTCTTTCAATAAAATATGTTAAATATGTATTGGTCTATTCAGGACCAAGGAACTGTCCCTGGTTCTGAATGGGAGCTGTCCATGGTGCTGGTCTGTCTGTCTGCCCGGTTTGCGCAAAAAGTACTGCAAATATTTTCATAAAACTTGTTGGGAAGGGATGGCAATATTAGAAAATGTAGGCTCCTCCCCTTGGTGTGGATTTCGCCAAAATGACACGGATCAATCCTTGGTACGACCCTCATACTTATTAAAAAATACATGCTGAGGTTTTGTTTAAACCTGCTGACGGACAGTCAGACAAACAAACGCGCCTTATTACGCAAAATAAAAAAACAAAAAGTCTGATGAATGGTCGTGATGTCTTGTGCTCACCGACAGGAGGTCACATTTACCAACTTTTTTTTTCAATACATCATCGCATCATAGCCAATGGGACAATTCACAGCCAAGCGAAATGTCAACGGGTGACGTTATTGCTGGCGTAGGGCTGCAGTTTCATGGATCTACTAAATGAATGCAGTGGGAATGGACGTGTAAAGCATACTGCTGGTCAGACAGTGCGCACTGACCTCCGCACACTTTACTTTATCAGGAATTCTTATCAAAGATTCACCTCGGAGGAGTTCTATCTGTTCTTTTCGCGGTTATACTTGTTTATTGTCTTCTCTAACAATATTCTTAAACAATAGGACAAGAGTGGTAAGTTGACCAAATTCATGCTTATATGTTATACTATTGTCTTATGATACAAACTAAAGACGTTCAACTCTGAAATGTATTAGGTTACAATGATTTATATGCCTCTTTAATTTTAAAACAAGGATCCTAAATCCAATTTTTAAGAAGAATATTTCGGTTCTGCTTGTTTTATTTTATTTTATTTTATTTTCCTCAGTAAAATATAAAATGCTCATCACATCTACACTTCAGTTTCACAAAGTTATTTCACTTGCTGATATGTAGGCTATTTTGAAAGAGCGTAAAAAAGAAAAAGCTTGTATGAATGTTTTTTAAGACTTGGCTCTGAAAATGAGTGATCGGTATGAGCATTGCCCCCCTTCCTTCCTTCCTCCCTGTTCTGTTCACCTGTGCTGCTCCCAGAGGACACAGCATGCTGTCGTCCCTGAAGACCCTGCTGCTGCTCTCGGTCCTGTGTACACCGACCTCCAGCCTGTGCCTCCGCCTCTACCAGTCCGACGTCCTCTGTGACAGTCCAGTGGCCATCGGGGTCCCGAACGACGAGGATGAGCCGGGCAACTCCCCTGTGGACGGGTGGGGGTCTCTCCTGCAGTCCGCGGGGTATCACGCCTCAGTGGAGTCCAGCCGAGAAAAAAGGACTTCAAGTCCCGCAAACTACCGGTTCGTGAGCCAGACGAAGCTCAGAGGCCAAATGCTCCGTAACAGCAGCAAGGGAGACCGGAGGAGCAGGCTGACCCTGTCCCTGGACGTCCCGACCAACATCATGAACGTCCTGTTTGACGTGGCAAAAGCCAAGAACCTGCGCGCAAAGGCGGCGGAGAACGCGCGGCTCCTGGCGCAGATCGGACGCAGAAAGTGAACATGGACAACTTTAATTTAACAGACAGCCATGACCAGTGTTGGCCTCGTTTCTCAAAATGTGTTGAATAATTTCTTATTCATTGTCAAAGTAATGATAAGATATTAGTTTATCTCCAGGTGGGGTTCGATATTTTGGCCATAGAAGTAGCATCTCTAATGCAGCAATGATTTATTTATTCTTGTAAAAGATCAGGGGAGTAAGTGTTGTGTTATTTTGTTCTGCTCCACGTCAAACCACAGGGAAAACTTATATTTGGCAAAATAAACTACTCTGCAGCTTATCATAGGGTTTACAACTAATGTATCCACTAAATAATCATAGCTCTTACAATATTCTTTTCCAGTTTGAATCTGAGAATGAATTGGCCTCTTATTTGACTCTGAAAACAGACATCCTTATCTGCAAAGTACTGCTTTCACTGAGCACAGGCTCATTTACTGTCTTTTTCCAGTAAATTAAAGTTTTATTTGGGTTATGTCGCCCAAGAGTCATCAAATTTTAATCTCGACCCAAACAAGAATCTCTAAGAGGTTGTGGTGAACACATCCTGAGCAAAAGAACAAATCCAATGTCTTGTTAATTTGTTATATAATCCAGTTTGTAATGTCATGAGGTTTCTATGCCTCTTTGCTGCTTCATTCATTTGTGTTATTCTTCAGAAGTTCACATGAGAGCCTGAAACACTGAAATACTGATGGTGGCCAAAACACCACAACGAACACTGACATTAAAACACTGTACAAATCAACATCATGACAGTAAAATGCAAATGCATGGGAATGTATGTGTTCTTCAGATATCTATTATTTTTATACTCAAAATAAAGGATTATTTTTTCTTCAAATGAAGCAGATGTAACCAATTACATTTGCCTGTTTGTGCAGCAATGAGATCTACACAATATTCCTAAAATGGCTTATCATTTCTTTGTTATTACTAAATACAATACCAGGGCCTGACCTATGCATTCAGTAGGACTCCAGATTAATTTTGCCTTACACTGATATATTGGTAGCACTGTATTTGACAACTGCAGTCCAGTTCAATCTGAATGGCAGTTCATTTAGTCATCGAGAATGTTTCTCATAGTTTATCCATTGAAGAGAATGGATAACTCTTAAAGTGTAAAATGTCCCATTTTTATATATCTGTCCCAATTCTTAAATAAAAAAGTTACAAATTAAATGAAATTAAATGCATCATTTTCAAAATAAAAACATCAGCAAACAAATTACTTTTTGATACCATATTTCTTTGCTTTAAAATATTTATGTCTGATACAAAGTGTGTAATATTAATTTTACTAATTGTTGCTTATTCTAGTTGTATATGTTTATTCTCTTAAAGTACAGACTTTTGCAGGTGTCATCATACAGTGCAAATGCCCCAGATGGAATTACAAAGAACAGTGTTGACATCCTGTGGCTGTTTGGGATAAATACACAAAGGCTGTCACTCAGCTCCTTTTACTGAGTGATTGTAACCATTAATAATTCAAATCAGGCTCATTTTTAGGCTTATGTTAAACTAGATGGATTTTATTACATTCCCACAAACGCCTTTTGATTATATATAAGTAACAATAGCCTATGATTTTTTTAGCTTTACCCATAGACATGTGGGCTTGATTATTCTCCTGTCTCCTTTGGTGGATTTTGTAGCTCCTTTAAATGTGCATGATGACCTGTTCACATAAATAACACATGAATCAATCTGAATTAACCCATAAAGACCCAGTGCTATGTCTGTAGTAGTTCCCAAATACATTTTTATCTATATTCAATATTTCTTAACTGATTCATTACCATTTATTATGATATTATCCCGTTAATTTTGTGTTTTCTAAGTGATAATCCTCAATCTAACTCACTGATTATGTAGATGTTCATAAAGGCTCAGTGTAAATTCAAAGGTTATTATATCAAAACAGAGAAAACTGGAGAAAAAGGACATTTTTCTTTAAAATTCATCATTAACTGAACATAAACCGAGTGTCCATCCACTGCCATTGATCCAACTCCATGGGCTTTACTGGTGAATCAATGTTGTAGAAGATGACTGTGTTTCCACTACAGAGCCTTTGATTGTCCATATGAAAAGATGACAAACTGCACTTTACACCAATTATTTACAAGTATTGATAGGATTAGTGGATCAACAATATTTAAGTATTTTAGATCAGTAATGATTTTGGTTGCCAGTGTATGTTTGGGTCTTTATGGGTTCATGGAAAAATCTCCACCAGGGACTCTGTGCATCTTCATCATTCATTCATTGGATGTTATATATATATATGACTAAATGCTAGAGTATGCTAGTTTAAAACAGTTTAAATCCATTTGACAGCAAGACCATGTTTGATATAATTACATTTCCCACAAGTCATCTGCTTCTTTCATGTTTTATTGGGGACAAAAGAACCCAATAAAAACAGAAGAGGAATTTTATTTTGTTTCACAAAGTTTCATGGTCTATTTTAACAGATTTTATCAATTTGTCATACCTAAAATGTTTTTATGCCTTCTGTCTACTTCAATACCCACTAAGATAATCTCAAAACAAAAATATGTGGGATTTATTTTGATTGTAAACAACATTTTGACCAGAAATCCTGCTGAAAAACTCATGAACTGTCAACCACAAGGCTGTTAGAAGGTATATTTTAGAACATTTGACTTCCCAACAAAAGACAAGACAACACAGAGAGCGCAGAAGAGTAACTTGTGCCTTTATATGTGTAGACTGAACATGGGTAAATGAGAAAAAGTTGATCTTTAGCACAAAACAAAGCAAAATGCCTGAGAGCCGGTTACATTCTATTTTATTTTTATCTGTCACTTGGTTGCTAAAATAAATAAAAAATTTTCCACTATAATGGATATTGAAATGCCATAAATTTGTGCATAATAACTGACAGAAATCCAGGGAAGGAAGTATATGATGTTTGAAATGTCCTGGTGGAGGAAATCCAGACCAAACTCAGGCAACTGTTCCTTCCAATTATCATGAAACATAGACTCATGAATGTATATGCTCTAATATAATAAGAATTAAAGTGTCCTGTGAAAATATCCATGGTAATATTTTGAACATTCAATGATCCATTGAAATTTTTTTTCGCAGCATGATACAGAGAATCAACAGCGCCCTCTATCGGTATTAACGTGGCATCAGCTGACGTCATTCCGTCGACGTGGACGTCTCAACAGGAAGTGAATTTTCACTTTGGCTACGTGGAAGTAGCTTTGCTTTTGACCGAGGCTGAGAGCATCATTTGCCCTCATCCGTCAGCTCCATTCCGACATAATGATTAAAAAATTTGACAAGAAGGACGAGGAATCCGGTAAGAAGGAATAGATACTGTTGCAAAAACTGACCTTGCTTTAAAAATACGGAGTCTTTAGTGACAAAATGTAGCTGTTAGTCGTTCCAGGAGCTAACGCTACACTAGGCTATGCTAACTAAGGAGCTAAAGCTAAAGGTGCTGTCAGGCTAAAATGAGATACAAGTTCAGTGTGCACATTACATTCATTTAGCAAACATTTATGTGTTGAAATTGCGTTATCTTATCTTTTACTATTGCAGCGTTGTTGTTCACTGACACGTACCGGTTAGGTAGCTAGTTATGCCTAGCCACTAGCTGGGTGCACTAGCATTCGTTGTCAAAGTGTTAAAGGTTGTTTGTTTTAATGGTGTGGTTTTAACTCTTAATTTCTGCCCCATTCAATCATAAGAAAACGTTGAGTAAATATAGCAGTGCTTAAAGTCAATGATGACCTCTGTTTAAGCCTACTTATGTTAATGTTTGTATTGGGGTATTAAGTATATATTGAACAGGTGTCTATCTATTTGTGTGTATCTATTTGTTTTAAATATGTTTTACAGTAATAACCCGCATGTTTTTCTAAATCAGGAAGTGGGTCCAACCCTTTCCAGCACCTGGAGAAGAGTGCAGTGTTGCAGGAGGTAAAATCTGCCCCTGTGTACATACAGCTTTGGAAATAATTATTTAGACCATTTGTGATCTTTCCATACAAATTTTGTTTCTAGGTTTCAGCATCAGATGCTCTTAATATAGAGGTTATGTGATGTTGGGAAAAACTGTTTTGTGTCATCATTATTTTAAATGCAGCTTAGATCTTTATTGTATTTGTTAAGCAACTATTTTTATGTGCCCTCTGCTAGATTTTTTGATTCACTGTTTAACATAAGGGCAAATGATGTAGAATGAAAGAATGACAAACATTGACTTTTCTCTACATTGACAGTGGTTGAGTAGTTCTTTCCAAAGCTGTACTTGTTAATATGCAGTAAATAAGTAAAGCCAACAGGATTCTGACCACAAATATAATGAAGGTGCCACTCTTTGCTCTCAGGCACGCATCTTTAATGAGACCCCCATCAACCCAAGAAGATGTCTTCACATTCTGACCAAGATTATCTACCTCCTTAACCAGGTGAAATGCTCATCAAAGCATAACACTCTATATTGGAATTTGTAGAGACTATGTTTGTCATCTTAACTCTGTAACACTTTGTGACTTTCATTAAGGGGGAGCATTTTGGCACCACAGAGGCAACCGAGGCCTTCTTTGCAATGACCAGACTCTTTCAATCCAATGATGTAAGAAAACATTAATTCTTTCATTCTGTCTTATAAAGGTGTTTAAGATCCAGCAGCACAACTTAATTTCTATCTGTAGGGAAGAATTATGTATGCATGAAATTTAAACTTAACCATCTTCTCCTTAGCAAACTCTGAGGAGGATGTGCTACCTGACCATCAAAGAGATGGCCAACATCTCTGAGGATGTTATCATCGTCACCAGCAGGTTTGTTCTTTGTTGCAAACAGTTTGTCCTACAGTTTGTTTACTTGTTGAAGTTTAAACATAGTCTGGTTGTAAATTATTTTTTATTAAACACTTCTCTGAACAATGAACACTGACATATGATGACTCTTATTTTTGCTCACTAACCAGCCTGACCAAAGACATGACTGGGAAAGAAGATGTGTACCGAGGACCTGCTATCAGAGCCCTCTGCAGGATCACAGATGTGAGGCTTGCTCTCTTTACTTGGCTTTTTCCTCTCTCCTTCATCAGCCTGTAGTGACTTATAGAATGCATCCCTTATATTCTCAAGTTTAACTTAATAGTTTGTATTTGAAATATCCCGTTTTTCCCACAGACCACCATGCTGCAAGCAATTGAGAGGTACATGAAACAGGCTATCGTTGATAAGGTGCCGAGTGTGTCCAGTTCAGCCCTGGTCTCATCACTGGTAAGAAATGACATGTTGCCACAGAAGTGTTATTAGTTTGGGTTTGGTTTTAATTTTCTGATTATTAAATGTGTATTTTTGTGTGACTGGATATAATGTCTTGTTGCTTGTAGGTTATAACTACTTTGTGTGTTTTCAGCATATGGTGAAAATGAGCTATGATGTGGTGAAGCGTTGGGTGAATGAAGCTCAGGAAGCAGCCTCCAGTGACAACATTATGGTCCAGGTAGGTGTCACATGCACAACCAAAGATGTGGGAATAGAATTTATTTTTTTGGATCCACTAATTATTTAAACAGAGGGATTTCTCCTCTGGATCTGTGTAGACATCTAGCAAGTTCATAGTTCATTCAATTGAATTCTGAGTTTAGATTGAAGTGGCATGTCTAAAAACTGTTTATGATAACAACGTTGTGTGTTTTCCCCTAGTACCATGCCCTGGGCCTGTTGTATCATCTTAGGAAGAATGACCGTCTCGCTGTGACCAAGATGCTCAACAAGTTCACCAAGTCCGGTCTTAAGTCTCCATTTGCGTACTGTATGCTCATCCGTATTGCCAGTAAACTGTTGGACGAAACAGAGGGAGGGTGAGTAAACCAGCAGTAAATAAATGCACATAATCAATGTTAGTATTTACAATAATATATGAAAGACCTTAAACCTAGATGGGTTTGTCTTCATTTGTTGAATGGATTTTAAGCAAATATTCTGTCTGTGTTAACAGTCATGACAGCCCCCTGTTTGACTTCATTGAGAGCTGTCTGAGGAACAAGAATGAGATGGTGGTGTATGAGGCTGCCTCTGCTATTGTCCATATGCCCAACTGTACTGCTAGGGAGCTGGCTCCTGCTGTGTCTGGTCAGTACTTTAATTTTTTAACTTGACAAATATAAGAAATAAAGTAAAGTAATTTCTAGTTAGTTAATTAATACATTGGCATACACAAAAAGCCATCCTGACAGTTATATATAGCTTCTGATTTTCCTTAACAATGTTTGTCTTCCTGCAGTCCTGCAGCTCTTCTGCAGTTCTCCCAAAGCAGCTTTGAGATATGCAGCTGTCAGGACCCTCAACAAGGTACAGTTGTACTCTCCATGCTTTTTCTGCATGGCTTTGTGAACTAGTAACTGGGAAGCACTGATACATTGGCCAGACTTTGGTACCAGCTGATATGTGCTGATATTAGCCAATATTGGTATTGGAATATAAGATGTCTTGCCATCGATGTCAGTGACAGGGGCCATATTGTGTTAAAGTTTTGTTTTTGTTTTTTTTTAATTTATCTGTTTCAAACTGGGTTTATTCAAAGATAATGTCATGTAGGGCTAAAAGACTGGCAATAGTACTATCATCACATATATAATGAAGATTTCTTTGTTAAGGGGGGATAAATAACAACAAAAACTAAATAAAGTAAGAATATAACATCAGCATTGACTGGTAGCCAAAATGTCATTTTAAGTTCTGTATTGGCTAGGAATTTAAACGCACCTAAAGTGTTTACATACAATTTGTGTGTATTTTCTTTTCATGAATGAGCCATATTAAGATTTTTGTGGCTAAAGCATTACTCTGTTTGTCCACCAGGTGGCTATGAAGCACCCATCAGCCGTGACTGCCTGTAACCTGGACCTGGAAAATCTGATCACTGACTCCAACCGTAGTATCGCCACTCTGGCCATCACCACTCTGCTGAAGACCGGCAGCGAGAGCAGCGTGGACCGACTCATGAAGCAGATCTCTTCATTTGTCTCTGAGATCTCAGATGAGTTCAAGGTCAGGGATTGAGTTTTATCCTTTATTTTATAAACTAAATCCATGAGTAAATCCACACACAAAAGGGATTAAAGTGGTAAAGTTAGGAGAGGAATTTCAGTGTATCCTGCAAAATTGTCCTTGTAATTTGGATTCTGTACCTTAGCCAAGCCTGTTTATCCTAAACTTTAAGAATGAGTACATATCTTTCAGAGACATTTTATATCACTATATATATTTTATATCAAAACAAACCTGTTGATGACCTAGTGGCGACATAACACTGCACTTTCTGAAAGCCAAAATGTGGGATGGATTTTTATCATACAGGATTTCAGATTCACAAGTGATTATTTTCTGATATGAGATTTACTGCTTTGTCCCCTTTTTAATCCTGTTATTTCTGTTCTATTTTCTGTTGTCCTGAAATGGTTTATATTCCATCCAGGTGGTTGTGGTGCAGGCCATCAGTGCTCTTTGTCAAAAGTATCCCAGGAAGCACAGCGTCATGATGAATTTCCTGTCCAACATGCTCAGAGATGATGTAAGTTGATCACCAACAGGCTTCGAACTATTGCTTCCACTTTTGTCTAGAACTGTTACAGATGTTCTGCAAAGGATTATTAGATAATACAATCATATAGTCGTATGCAATTACTGTAATGTCTGTGTGTGTGTACAGATCGTTTATGTATCTGCTCTGCTCTGTTCTGTACAGCGTTTTTGTTTAAGTGTAAGTGTGATGCTGTCCTTGTATCTGCAGGGCGGTTTTGAGTACAAGCGAGCCATCGTGGACTGCATTATCAGCATCATTGAGGAAAACCCGGAGAGCAAAGAAACTGGTCTGGCCCACCTGTGTGAGTTCATCGAAGACTGTGAGCACACCGTGCTGGCCACTAAAATCCTACATTTACTGGGTAAAGAGGGCCCACGGACCCCTCAGCCCTCCAAGTATATCCGCTTCATCTTCAACCGTGTGGTGCTGGAGAGCGAAGCTGTTCGTGCAGGTAAGAGAGAGTGGCAGCATTATCTTTGAATCACTTGATTTTTAATTCATCCATTCAGTCTCAAGCTTTGATAATGTCATATCTTCACTGACCTGGTTTTCTCTAATGCCAAATATTTTATTCATGCTTTTTTTTTTTCATGATAAGTATCCCAAAAACCAGCTAAAACTGCCTTTTTTCTCCTGCTTTCAGCTGCAGTCAGCGCTTTGGCTAAATTTGGAGCTCAGAATGATGATCTACTGCCAAGTGTCCTGGTTCTCATGCAGAGGTAGTTATTTTCTAGTTTATTATTTACTGTCTGGTATACACATGCACTTTACTTCATGTGGAAAAATACAGAAAACACCTCAGATACACAAATCAGGGTGAAAAAGTCAAGTTGCCACCGGGTTTCACATCACTGTTGTGTGTTTTATACCATTTCTTAAGCAACGATGCATGTAGCAGGTTTGGTTTCACTTGTGGTCATCTATTTTTCTTGAGATCGCATTTCAGGGGTTTCCAATAGCATTCAGTACTGGATGATATGAGTGGAGAGAGCTGTTTATTATATAGTTTGGATATCTAAAATATATATGTATATCATGATACAGTTTGGGTTGCGGTAAATGGTATGATATGTGTTTCTGTGTTATTTCAGGTGTATGATGGACAGTGATGATGAGGTGCGTGACAGAGCTACCTTCTACATGAACGTGCTACAGCAGAAGCAGAAGGCCCTCAATGCTGCCTACATTTTCAATGGTAAGTTAAACTAACACACTGACCAGTTCAGTCACACATTAAAAATATGGCTGATGTTAATCTCTCATCCTGGTTGTCAGGTTTGTCTGTTTCCATCCCTGGCCTGGAGAAGTCCCTCCACCAGTACACTTTGGAGCCTTCAGAGAAACCCTTCGACATGAAGACCGTCCCTCTGGCCACCACTCCCATCACAGAACAGAAGACCGGTACAGTGACATAGCTATCTTTTTTTTTTTTTTGCTTCTCCTCAGTTTGAGACAACTTCATGGTCACTAATCAGGAGTATCTGTTTCTTAACTTGTAGAAATTGCTCCTGTTGCTACAAGCAAGCTCCCAGAAAAGCTTGCCCCTTCACGCCAAGACATTTATCAGGGTATGACTACACCCACTACCTGTCCTTGTATTTGCATCAAGACAAGCATGATATGAAGTCAGCACTGATTAGATGTGACCCTCCTGTCTGTACTGTTCCTTCTGACAGAACAACTGGCATCCATCCCCGAGTTCCAGGGGCTCGGCCCGCTCTTCAAGTCTTCTGAGCCGGTGCAGCTGACAGAGGCAGAAACAGAATACGTGGTCCGCTGCGTCAAACACACCTTCGCCAGGCACATGGTGTTCCAATTCGACTGTACCAACACTCTGAATGACCAACTCCTGCAGAAGGTACTGGCGCAGACCACATTTTTTTTCACATTTTAAGTTATGACCATTTTTAGTTTTTATTTCAGACTATATTTTGTAACATTTCTTTTTTTTTTTTACCTTTTTTACATTAAATAATTGCCTTGTTTGGAAATGGGATGATGTAAGAATTTTTCACATGTATTTTTTTAATGGAATGGCCTTTGCAGTGTGTTTTTTTTTTTTTTTTTTTTTAAGTAAAGCTGTGAATCTTTTGTCCCCTACAGAGGACAAAAATGCATTGCTGGGTCTCAGGAGGATATAACACATTTAAAACAATGCAAGTTGAACAAAAAAGGGCTGTAACAAAGATAGAAATAAAATACATATATTTTGGTAAAACTGTAAAAATAAGAATTAAAATATACCAAAACTGATAAAAACAGATATAAATGCATAGGATAAAAACATCTAAAACACAACTGGCAGATAAAATAAAAAACCAGTGCAAATAAGTTTGTCTTTAAAAGGGATTTCAAGTGCTCAGTAGACTGCACATGTAATTTGTTGGGGCAAAGGGTTCCAGAGCCTCAGACCTGCCACAGAAAAGGCGCCTTTAATCTTTAGACGGCTTCTTGGTACGTCTAATGTCAGGTGATTCCTAGCTGGAGTGCCTACAGTTAAATGCTCTGAAAGATATGTGGGTGCAGAAACCATTCAGGCACAAAAAACATACTGTAAAATCTCCAACTGGATCCTGTAAGTGACAGGAAGTCAGCACGGGGGTGATGTGCCGCCGCGTTTTGGTCCATCTGCAGCCAGTGTGACGACTGATCCAACCTGTAGTACAAAACACATGAATAATTCCAATGTGAATGTAATCTGTGCTTTTTCTTGTCAGGTGGTAGTACAGATGGAGCCATCGGAGGCGTACGAGGTGATACACTACATCCCCGCCCCCAGCCTCCCCTACAGTCAGCCCGGTTCCTGCTACACTCTGGTCCGCCTGCCTGACGATGACCCCACTGCCGGTAGGTTCACTGGACTCACTGGGTGAACTGGTGTTGGACGGTCAGAGAGTCTGCTGAGGAGGAGGGTGATGATATCAGTGCTCTGAGAATAGATACTCAGTGGAGATGAGAGCCAAAGCGTGAAGAAAAACTATATATATGGTGAAGATTTACATGAAGAATAAGAAGATATAGGATTAAAACTATACTGTATGATGTGGCATTTTTAAACTTTTCTTTTTAATCTTAAAATGCCCCTAATAAACGTGTGTCAAACTAATATGTAAAAGAAAGCCACCGGGTTTTGGAACTCAAAAATGTTTAATTCTCATATATTTCTGATAAAAATCTGACCAATCATTTTTTTCAGTCCGAATAAAGTAAATGGCTGAGCCTCCTGTTTAGTCATCCATTACCGCCGTCCCACATCCAATATGGGTTCCTCTGAATCTGACATTTCACTCGTGCTGCTCCTCCTGTTAAGGGGTGGGAATGGATAGGACTCAAATACACAGGTGCTGAAGGGAAAAAAAACGGATTTCTTAACAGAAACAACAACCAAGGAGAACAAACAGCAAAACCTGATTGCAGCAGTCAGTCCAGTGAATGAAGGATGGAGATGAAGTCTGGGAGTCAGGTGTACTTGACTCCACAGACATGTCTGTGCAAAGCTCAGTTTTTATGACCATGCACACTACGCGTACATGTTGGTGTTGTCACGCAATGTATGACGATAAATGCATTGACTGTGACACCGCAAACATCCATGGATTGTGCAGAGTCCATGTGCTCACAGTACGGCACAGTATGCTGACTCTGTGGGAGAATTTATAGTAGGTGATGAGGTGCTGTGAACACATTTATCCACAGACCAGACCCTTAAATACAGGGTCTCCTAATGATAAAGGAAATGCAGCAGGTGGATGATGTGTCTAACTGTTGAGGGAGGGGTCCGCGGCCACACCAGAGCGGACCGCACCTCCGTTTTCCACCGCGTTAGGTGAGGAGGGGAGCATGAGAGCTCAGGCAGGGGGAAGCAGGTGGGCTGTTCCTGTTCAAATTCTTACTAAGTGCTGTGTGAAATGCCAGATTGGTAGGTATAGCTTTAAAGACCATGTACTTAAGATGTATTTAAACATAATCCTTCTCTCCCCAGTGTCTTGTACATTTAGTTGTACCATGAAGTACCTGGTGAGAGACTGCGATCCCAACACAGGAGAACCAGATGACGACGGTTATGACGACGAATATGTGGTATGTGATAATAGTTCATTTGGACACTACTGTATAAACTGTACAGTTTGTGTTTTCATCAGTGTGACTCTGTGTCTCTGACCTTTTTTGTGTCGTGCTCGTGTTAAGCTGGAGGATTTGGAGGTGACAGTCGCAGACCACATTCAGAAGGTTTTGAAACCAAACTTCGGGGCAGCATGGGAAGAAGTAGGAGATGAATTTGAGAAGGAAGAGACATTTGCACTTGCATCTGTGCGGACTCTAGACGGTAGGCATGTTAAAATAGTGATGCTTCACACTAAAAAAAAAGATTCATGATGAGACAAAGCAGAAAACATATCTATTTATAATATGTTGATTTGGAATGTACTAAAAACAGTTCACAGCAATGCAGCAAAATATGTTGCATTGTTTCCATAGCAATGGGACACCTGCTTTGGTTTGATCTGGGTTTCATTCTGTTGTTTTATCTCAGTCATATTTGCAGGAGTTTTCTCTCAGCAATGTTTGTCTGATTAAAATTTCAGCCTTGGGTTTTGTAACTTGGTGGATTTTTGCGAATACATCTATGTGATGTATTGGCTGCAAATGTAATAACAGATACCCAGTGTTAATGTGACTCATGTGTGGCTTTCATTTACAGAGGCGGTGGGTAACATCATCAGCTTTCTGGGAATGCAGCCATGCGAGCGCTCAGACAAAGTTCCCGAGAACAAGAACTCGCATGTCCTCTTCCTTGCTGGTGGGTGTCAGACCGGTGATGTTGTGTCTTGAGTTGTTAATTCAGATCATCTGTGTTGTTTAGTTTACATGTACACAGTTGAGTGATTTTGAGAACAGGACTGCAAGTACTTACACATTCGATGTGTAAAATTTGACTGTTTGACTACAGCTCGCCCTCCTTCTTTCCCCTCAGGTGTGTTTCGGGGAAGTCATGATGTGCTGGTTCGTGCACGCTTGGCGCTGGCTGATGGTGTCACTATGCAGGTAACGGTTCGCAGCAGTGAGGAGACAGTCGTCGATGTCATCCTGGCCTCTGTCGGCTAAACTTGGTCTTGCTTCGTGCCAACACATCCACGTTTCATGTCTGCACGGCAAACTGTTCACAATGTCACCTAGTACTTTTCCCACAGCTCTGGAAAAATGTATAATGATGTTGTGATTATGTTGAAACCATCCAACATAAATGTTTTATTACTTCTAATACATTAACTGAAGTTTCTTTTTACTTGCTGGTCCTCATGTCTCTCAGAAAGGATATTCTTATCTTTGATTTGTCAAATCTACAATAAATTCTGTCAAAGTAAAGTAGATTTCATTGTGTTCATTTTTTTTTTTTTTTTTTTTTTTTTTTACAAAACTAGTTTATTTGAAGAAAAGTTGACAATTAAGTTTTTCAAATGACATCAAGAAAAATGTAGAAAATCATATCAAAATTCATTCAGAATGCAGTTAATTGCACAGAACAGGCCTCAACAATCAACAGAAAATGGAGGGAATCAAAACAGCATTCCACAGCAGAAACACAAATTTAAACCACCTCTAAATAAAAACTCATTTGATTAGACCAGTCAATTGCATTAGCTCTACGTACAATCTAATAGTTTCTTTTTCAAATTTTATGTCCTCACTGGCAGTAATTAATATTTCAGTGTAGCTGGTAAATGAAGCCATCTAAAACTGCAGTAGAATTTTGCCTGGTTACAATCAATCACTAGTTAAGGTCTTCAAACCATGCGTGCATATTTGTAACTTTGGCAATTTTGCAACACTTTCAGAAAAGATATTGGAACATTTTGAGGTTTTGACTTCACTTCTAGACGTGGGCTTTTCATTTGGCGGATGATATCAGATCAGAAAGAATGAATAAAATTAAAATAAGCATTAAGGAAGCCGGTGGGATCTTCTAGCTGAGGGTAGTGACTGATGTGTTCATCCAACACTGTGATTGTGGACCTCTGCACCAGCTGCCTGCAGAAACAAAACACTGAGCTCAAGGGAAAGCACAAAGCACTACTGAATGAAAAACTGTTCAAAAGGTCAGATAGTTCAGAGATTGTGGATATTATGAACCAAAGTCTTTCTGTTAAGTACTAAAATACTTGAAATCTGTGGTTTTAAATGAAGCTGGACAGATCTGTTGTAGCTATATTTTCACACTAACTAGTATAAAACTTATACACTATTATCATCTTAGATTGTAAAACTGTCAGACAATTTTTTTGTGCACACATTTCAAGTTGACAATTGCTGCCTTTTGAACACCAAAATGAAGCCAGTATCAGAATGAAAGAACAGTTAAGTGGAGGACATGACTTCTCATACTGTACACAGGATGGAAGAGCCTCAGTGAAGAGGCTAAGGATGAGAGGAACCAACAAAAGAGATTCCAAATGAGTCAGAGTACATATACTCTGACGAGCAGAAAAGACAACATTCCATCCTTTTCTGTTCTATCTCTAATGTTCTATGTATTTGGGTGCTTCTATGAAACTGGTCCCCAAAAACAAGACGTGGGGGCTAGAAATTCAAACCAGACGTAGACTAATGTTATGAAGCAAGTTTGGAAGCACTTTTGGATCTGTTTTAAAAATAAATATTTACTGAGATAAAAGAGAAACTATTTTTCAGATAAAACATTTTTATAGTATTTTTATACAAACATCCGCATGTAAAAAAAGGACATGAAAATTACAGGCTACTGTTTCTTCAAGTATCTTTTTATTCCCAGGTACATTTTGGGAATTGAAGACAATATGCAAGGCAGAGGGTTTCACAAAAATGACTGTTGCAAAATCATTTGTGTGTTTAAATGGGCAGGTTCCATATGTAATGCGAGTGGACACAATGGGTTACACGTAAAACCTACAATGAGACTGCCAATTTATGAAAAACCTGCATGTCTCTATTAGAAAAACCACTAAAATCATCACATTTAACACAGTGTCTTTACAGCGGTACATAAGTTTTAAGTATATGTTTTCCAGATCAAATGCACTGACACTTAGGTAGTTTGTCCTGTCCTAAATATGGTCCTATTTTTGGCCCCAGTATTTTATTAAAAAAATCCTTAAATTTGGGATGGTTCAGAGCAAGAGTATAATTTTTTTCTGCATTTACCTAAGGAGATGTTTGAGCCCAGGCAAAGTAACTATAATTTAAGGGGAACTGAAATCTACAAGAAAATTAAGTGTAGAACAAACATAAAAAGCCAGTGTATCTCTGTCAGAGGGTACATCTGTGGAATAATCTGGAGCAAAATTTAAAAATGTCTTCTTCAATCTGTGCATTTAAAAGGATGTATAAATCCACTATAACAACATATAGAACATTATACAAGCATGCATAAAATAAGATATTATTGTAGTTAATTGGTTATCATGATAAGAAGATAGTATCATATTTATTGATCATTGTATTTGGAGTAAATATTTAAAGTGCATATAAATATTATAGTTTATATTAAAAACGGTTGATTATGCAAATCTGATTGTGTATGAGGTTACTAAAAAAAGTGTATATGAATGGTTTTTATGGATGTTTTGTGTTATTGTAAAAAATATACAGAGGAAAATGTGTGTTAAAGCAAAGGAAGCGGATCTAGTTTGATTATTAGTTTGTAAAAAGGGGGTGGGAGTCAATAAGTTATACTTCTTCCCACTCCTTTTTGAGCGCAAAAAAATTGTATTTATTTGTTTTGACCATGTTGTATGACTCTTTGTTATCTGATGATTCTATGTGCTCGAAATAAACTACTACTACTATTACTAAGGTCATCATTAGGTACATCCTGGGGGGGAAATATGTCTAAATTTCTCTTTTATTGTTGGGTCAAAAAAGCTGTCAAAGTGACCGGTACCAAAATGAACCCAGTTTCATAGAAGCACCCATTTACTAAGATGAAAAGTCACAATACTCTAAGAGTAAACCTCCTACACTGCATTAAATTAGACACACCTCACTAATGCCGTGTCTACACGTAGCTGGGTATCTGGAAAACTGATTTTTTTTTCATGCATTTTTCCTTTCATCCATAAACCAGTGTAGATCACTGAAAGTGATTATTTCTGAAAACTACGTCCAAAGCGAAGATTTTGGAAAACTCTTATGCTTATGGTGCTTATGGAAATATTCAGTTCTATAAATACCCAGCTACGTGTAAGTTTGACAACTATGTGTGGACAGCATCATGTTCCTTGAATGGATGAGGTGAATGCAAATCTGTCTGAAAGATGTATTACAGATAATCTGGACAGGGTTGTACCAACAGGACGCAGGGACACTTACTGGTAAAGACGGATGAACTGGGGGTGAGGGTTGACTGGGTCCAGGGGTCCGTAGATCATGTGCACTGAAAGGGGAGGAGGGATGAAAGGGGAAAGGAGGAAATGAGGATGAGAATGGAAGTCTGACATGTAGAAGAGCCTGACAGTTTGGTTTACATTTCTTCTGTTTCTGCAGATGTAATACTTTTTGATGCTTGTTAATGTTTTATTCCAGTATTGTATGAATGCAAAGAACTACATGATGCAAGCAGTTACAAGTTGAAGTTTATCCCAGAAAGACCAAAGCATTCACTAATGACCAAAGGCGTTTGCCGTTGATCCACTAATCCTATCAACACATGGAAATAATTCATGTAAAATGCAGTTTGTCATCTTTTCATGGTCATCAGATACGACCCATTTGGACATTCAGAGGCTCCGTAGTGAACATGAAACACCGTCATCTTCTACAACACTGATTCACAGATAAAACTCATGTGGTTTGACAAGTGACTGTGATTGTAACCACTTGTTTTTATGTTCAGTTAGTGATATATTCTGTTGAAAAACTCATTTTTTTCTCTAATAACCTTCTTTACTCTGAGCTTTTAAAAACATCTACATGATCAGAAAATTAAATACAGGAAGATACCTGATTTTAACTGAAAAATGTCAAACACAGAGGATAATATTATAATAAATGGGGGACAAGTCACTTGGGTAGGACAAAAAAAAAATCCTTTGGAAGTTTTAACAAAAATACTTGTGGGTCTTTAAGGGTTAAATAGGAGACCATCTCCACATGAACTTCTGCAATGACATTATATCCATGCCAGTACAAGATGTCATGGTCGTCTATTTAGTAGCTAATATATGCAGAATTTGACACATTTTATTAGGCATACACTCCTTTAATCATCAGTTTCCTCACTGAATGGCCTGAAACGACCCGTGCCCAATTCTGTTGGCTTCATTTCATGAGGTTTGTGTCAGTAGTACACTCATCCCTGCCCCCAACCCCCACCCCCACCCCTCCCCTCGAGCTTCAGATCACAGATGGACTCAGAGGCTGCTCCTAACGGTCTAAGCAGCTTAGCATCGGTGGCTTTCTGGCTGAGGCTGCAGCGTTAATACACCTTAAGGAAGTATGTGGCCGACACAAGCCGCCGCTCCTACTCTGATTTCTTAACACACACATCAAGACATCTGATGCAGATGTGCACTCACATGGAACGAAGGTAGAAGTGAGCGCGCCCACCCATCGATCTCTGTGCTGCAGTCTCTGGTTAATATACTGGAGAATACTGACAGAGGGAGAAGGGAAATTCAGTGGTGAGTAAGTAAAAAAACCAAATAGAATCACAGTGAAAAGGTTATTTGAGAAAAATAAAAATAACCACCTGTCCAAAACTAAGTTGCCATCATTGTAGCGTAAACCAGTCCACATGTCCCAGAACTCGGCGTCTGTGGGCTGCGTGTATGGACCAAACACTTCCCCAATTCTATGAGTCAAAACAAGAGCGTATGACGTGTAAATACGTTATGTGCAAGAGCACAGACCCGAGGATTACACTGTGTTGGACTGCTTACCCTTTTTGGAAGATTACGTAGTTTGTGAGACGTGTCAAAATTGGAGCAAGAATAGTTGAATCCTTGAGAAGCTTCAGTAGTAAAAAAGAAAAACAGATTATGCAAGCGGTAGCTACAGTAAATTCAAGTTCAGCCACACTGGCTTTGATGCTGTTTTTAAAATCTGTACATACAGTAACATCACATGAGCTGAGAGTTGGTGGCAAAGGAAAAAGAGTAACTCACTGTTTGCAGCAGCCGTGGGTAGTGTGTTTCAGGGAATAATCCTAATACAAAAAAATCTGTGCTGTAACTTTTGGAAAATGATCATGGTAACAATTTAATGATTAACTTTAGCTATCCAGTAAAACAGAGTAAAAAAAAAATAAAAAAAAAATATCAAGACAAGAAACAAACAAGCAATATTTTACATACAAGTGGTGCCAGGCACAACAAAACCCACCCCTCACACATATTGTAGCTTATTTTGGCATCGATTCAGCTGATGTCATCATGTCTATGCATGTGCTGATGTCAGTATATCAATATGTGGATAGTCTGAAGTAAATGGAAACAAAATGTATGTTTTTATAGACATTTGAAATTTTGCCCATTAGAAGTAAATGGGAGAAGAAAAAGCTTTTTAAAATTCATTAAAAAATTCGAACTTTAACCTTGTTTTCCCAAAATGTAATCAGATCTATTCTGGGTCACTGGCAATCTACAGTATAAACCTAATTTGGTATCAATTCAACCAATAGTTTTGCTGCTACAGTGTTAACAAAAAAGAAACCAAACCAAAAACAATAAATAATAATGTAATAAATATGTAAAAGGGGGAAATCTGTTTGAAATGTGCCAGTTGTTGAAGGTCTTTAAGATAATTGGATTAACAATATTTAAATGCTTTGTTAAGTGTGATCTGATGAGGCTTTACACTGTGATAGAATCGGTAACACAGTGAACTGCTTTCCTTTACATCATGACAGAATATAATAATAATAATAATAATAATAATAATAACAAGAAGCAGAAGAAGAACTCCATAAAGTACAGAAATGCTTCTATCTACATTGTGACCAAACAGGACAGACCTTCCGTACCTCCATTAGAAAGACACAAACTGTTAAAGGTCAGATGACCTGTGCGATTCTGGTCACTCCTGGTTAGGGAGAAGGAACAAAAGAAAAGACAAAAAGAGAAGAAATGATGGTCAGTGGTGAATAACTCATGTGTTTAAGGTAACTGACATCAACACACACACACACACACACAAACATATGCGCGTGCACACACCTGTAGAGCAGCTCCAGAGCTACAGTGTCTCCATAGTCATGGGAGATCAGGTTGACTCTCTGGTTGCTCAGACCCAGGTGGGCCACCAGGGCCTCCACAACACTGGCCTGCTCAAAGATCGAGTATCTGTGGGGGCGCTGGGATATTCAAGCATGGCAGAACATTATGAAACACTTATAGCTTTGTCTATAAGATGCAATGCTAGATGTATAAAGATACATTGTCTTATCCTGACCGGCTTGTCACTGAAGCCGAAACCCAGGAAGTCCAGTGCAATGACTCGGTGAAAACGCTGGATGAGCGGCTCCCAGATCTGTGAGCAAAACGACACATGAGCAGTTTGCAAAAAGATATGAAGTTCCACTGGTTAAAAAGTGAATAGAACAAGTATTGTTACCTTGTTCCAGTCATAGCTAGATGTGGGGAAGCCATGGAGTAGAATAACTACATCTGAACTCCCCAAAGCACCGTAGGAGTCTGGTAAGAAAATAGAAAAGGTGATGAACAACTGAAACTTACCGGACTCTAAAAACAACTACTGAACTACTGTAAAACCAGATCCTTTATCAAAGTAAATGTATATACCACATTGAAAATAGTCCACTCCAAGTGAAAGCCTGCTTTTAAAACTGTACTTAGACAAAGGTATTTAAAGCAAAATATATCTAAAAGACATGCAGTGATTGTTACACATGAATATTTTTGGATTCAATTCACTGACCAAAATATTTCCATTTCTAAATAAATGTATCAGATAGTGACATTTTCATATATATTTCCCGATGACATTTTCAAAACCTCTTGTAACATTCACATATTGAAACACTTACAGATTGATTAGCTTCAGTGCATGTTTGATTTTAAAAGATGCATGATGCAGTAGTTCAGTATGTGAAATATTTATATCCACCTGAGACCCGGGAGAGTCAAAGTTTTGGCTTTTTTACATTAAATAATTGCCTTGATTTGAAACAGCATGATGCAAGAGTTTTTTTTAGATATACTGAACATCAAAAGAAACTAATCACATATTCTATGTGAGGCCATTTCACACCATTTTGTTAAATCTGAAAACAAATTCTTTCTTGTTCTTGAAAACATTTAATTAACAAACAAAGTACAACAAACAACAAAACAGTGGATGAGTATCCAGAGGATAATGTAAAATATGACAAAGGGTGGTTCAACAAAGTTCACATTTAGCAACAAGCAACAGTATTAATCCACAGCAAGTCAAAGATTGACCAGATGGTCAGAAGGTGCACAGCCTGTGTTAGGGCTCAGGGAGGACAGACCCAGTACTGAGGACATTGGTCTGGACCATTTGGTCAATCTTTGATGTGCTGTGGATTAATAATGTTGTTTGTTGCTAAATGTGAACTTTGTTGAACTACCCTTTGTCATATTTTACATTATCCTCTGGATACTCATCCACTGTTTTGTTGTTTGTTGTACTTTGTTAATTAAATGTTTTTTAAAGAACAAGAAATAATTTGTTTTCATATTTAATAAAATGGTGTGAAATGGCATCACACAGAATATGTGATAAGTTTCTTTTGATGTCCAGTATACATTTTTATTGGAATGGCCTTTGCAGTGTTTTTTTTTTTTTTAAGTAAACCTGTGAAACTCTTGTTTCCTACAGACAACACAAATGTATTGCTGGCTCTCAAGAGGACATACATATGGAATACAAAATCATTTCTAATTATGATTAGTCACATGAAAATGAGAACATGTGTGTTTTCAACCCTGCAAAAACAACACAGCTGGAGGTGACCTCAGACCTGTACACATCTCAGTAGGGATGACTACCACTCCATCCACTGCTGTTACCTCTGTAGAAGACTTTCTTCCCTCTGAAGTGGAAGACCTCCCCGGCACTGTGCCACTTCTGCAGGGCAGGTGACAGCTGGGGGGGTGGGATGTGCAGGTACACGGCCACCAGGGGGATGCAGATCAAACCCACATGAATCCACCACTCTCTCATCTTGATCTCAGCGCAGAGGGAGTCCCATTCCTGCCTCTGACAGACACAGAAACAACGTCCACACGCAGAAGGACGGGATACTAAAGCCTCTGTTTGATTTTACAGGTAAGAAATCCTGTTTGTGTGACAGAAGAGGAGGGGGCTGTCAGTCAAACCCACACTATGTCATGCATAACAAGCAAACTGTGCAATTAAACCTGCAGAGGAAGCCCGTGTGGGCGAGCTGTCACCAAACATTACAGGAACTGAGCTAAAATGACAACGTCCACACGCCACTCCGCCTCTGCGCACAGTCTGGGATATGTTTATTTAATACTACAGCTAACTACAGTACTTACAGAAACGCTGCGACCTGTCACTAGCACACCTTCGCCCTGGGTTCAGCATCCATGTTGCAGAAATTCCTGCAGATCACAGAGGAAGTTCACTTTCACAGTCGATGAAGAAGAGGTCTCACTCGGCTACTTCTTCCGGGTTCCTCAAACAGGCGGATTTTGAAACATAAAGACACGGATTGGACGCTTTTGTCAACGCTGCGAGCTTCATTCAACTCTGATCCTATCACTGTGGATGCGAGTGTTGTGACCCGCCACTACCGCAACACAGAGTGAGTCATCTTACCAATAGGCAAGCTTCGTTGTCTAGTAGAGGAAGTTGAGCGCCCTCTATCGGTGTGGCTGTGCAGTAGCAGGGTGACTGTAATGGTCAAAAACCACCAGTAGTCACACGACATTTATAGACCACACTGTTAAATAATGACAAAAAGAACAGATGAATCATTTCTTCAAGTATTTTTTCGTGTTGAGTTTTTACATCATGCTGTTCTGGTTTGATTGTGGATGTTTTAAGAATAAATATTTCAATGAATTTCCTTCTCAGACAAACATGATTCAATAACTGGACTTAAAATCTTTGTCAATATGATCACAGCCCAAAGTTTTGAAAAGGAAAGTTTTTGGGTGCAGGAAGAGCCATCCACTCTTAGAAAGGATGTGTTAAAACTGACACAAAATGTGTTATATCTTTACACATTGATGGGTGACATTTGGGATCGTTGTGTTAATTTTAACACATTCAGTGAGTTAATAACTTTAACACAGTCTGTGTGTCACCAAGGTTAACACACATTGTGTGACATGTAAGAATAACATTATGTGGTGCTTTTGGTAACACAAATACAATAAAAAACAAATCATAGACAGAAGTGCCTAAGTCTTAGGCCAACCAGGCTGTTTTACACCCCTGTAATGAGCATAATGTCTATTTGTAAGTCTCTTTATTAAAATACAACAAGACAATAAGGGGAATATCATGCACAGCATTAGAAACTCACAATAAAAAAATATATACTACATGGGCTTCCACAGGAAAGTGTTCGTATTTAGTGTGATCTCTGTTTCCATCATAAAAAGGACCTGAAACAATAAACCCGGTGTAAAACACTGAAAATGAGCTCAGTAAACCTCATCATGTCTGCACAGAAGTGTTCGACATGCTAAGTACAAAGATAAGTCAGACTAAATATGTCAGCCATTTTTTTCTGAAATTCTTGTTTTAATGCTGTTCCATATTTCAGCTGTATCTTGTTACAGAGACTGAGAAATGCATTTGTACATTATAATAGATCCTTATACTCTTTGTAAAACAAACTATTTTTGGTCTAAAACATTTGCATAGTGCTGTGTTTAAAACCCTTCCAACACAATTTGAAGTTAAAGTAGTAATTCTAGACATGCCTTATGTACATGTACTACATGTTCCCTTTAACCCATAAAGAGCCAATGTTTCTTTTGTGGCTGTACCAAATTATTTTTCTCTGTATATTTAACTTTTCTTAAGTGATTTAGCACCATTCATTATAACATTGTCCTCAACGTCAGGTATTTTCATGTATTTAATTTACTGATCATGTAGGTGTTCATAAAAGCTCAGATTAAAGTTGAGGGTTATTATATCAGAAACAGAGAAACCTGAAGAAAAAGTGAGTTTTTCAGTAAAATACATCATTAATTGAAGATAAACCAAGTGTGTCCACCTGCTGTTATTGATCCATGGATTTTACTGGTGAATCAATGTTGTAGAAGAGGACGGTGTTTCCATGGTAACTACAGAGCCTATGAACATCCAAATGGGTCATATCTGATGACCATGAAAAGATGACAAACTGTATTTTACAGCAATTATTTAATGTATTGGTAGGATTACTGATTTATAATTTATTAAACATTTCAGATCAGTAGATGGGTTTGGTTGTCGGTGGCTGTTTGGGTCTTTATGGGTTAAGGTTGTATAGAATATATTGTAAATACTTGTCTTACTACTGTATTATGAGTGTTTTTCAGATGTTTCACCTCTTCCACCTGTACTCAAAGAAGGACACTAAGAGGTGGCCTTGTTAGAGGAAAGACTGCAAAACACTCCCAACAAAGGCTCCATTGTGCCTGCCGGTCTGCTGATGTAAAACTAAACTGTTCACACAGAGCTCAGTTATTCTTGGTAGTTTTGCCTGTAGCTAAAAAAGACCTTCCTAAAAACATTACAAATGTGCAGTGTTGTTGTCCTGACCGATACTCACCTCTGTCCACATTAGATATGCATTATACAACAGCCAGTGTTATAATACACTTGGGAAACTCAGAATACTTTAACAGGAAAACATAACCCTCAAGTTAAACTGGAAACAACTTTTCAATTGACAAAAACACAAAAATCAGATTTCAGAAGGGTGACAAGACTATTTCAAGACATTAGCCAGACAAACCGCCCTCATAGCGCACACAGAAAGTCATTTTATGCAAAACGCTGACGTGCCTTCACTGTGGAAAGAAACTGATGTGTCGTCGGCATCCACATTTAAAAGCTTAATCACATTTAGTAAATACTGCATGATAAATGAAAAACATGGCCCTGCAAATAGGCTAAATACATTTTTTATTTTTAAAAACCATACACATTACTCGACAAGTTTCAAATGTAAATCCAATCACGATATCCATTTAAAATGCTCAAGATAAACAGACATGAAGTACTTTTATTTCCAAATGTTAAAAGATAAAAAAATAATAATCCATAAAACAGATGGAAAAACATTCATTCCCATTACAGGAAGAAGCTACAGAACAAACTCCTCATATGGATTCTGCTTGTCTTTTCAATTTCTCAGTTTGTATGCAACCCTACTAGCTGTTATTTGTCATCTGTAAAACAAGTTAAACGTTGTGATTTAACATTTCCACTTCTTCCTTTTCCCTGTCCACGGCTGGTCAAGTGAAGATGGCCAGGAGGCTGCAGGAACAATCTGCAGCCTCCTGCCCAAGTACCGTGTACCTGCCCTGTGTGGTCAACAAGCACCGTGCCAAACATTTAATTAAGTGTTGTAATATACAAATTAAAAGAGGCCTGTTCTCTTTCACACCATTTGCACCCTGAGATGAATATTCCAGAACAACAAACATTTTAGTGGCCAAAACCCTCCCCATATAACGAGATTGGTGTCAAATCATCCAAAATTGGTTTAGTTTGATGAAAGGTATTTCAGTATTGTCATAAAAATACAAAGGTTCTGTATGCTTTGTATCAAAATGCTTTTCCCCAAGGAACGCTATGAAATAAAGTACCCTGTGCAGATAGATACCAGTGTATGCCTAGTCTTTATTCTTGAAAAATGCACATGTCCAATTCTTTAGTGTTTCCAGTACATCAGGTGTCAAAAATATTTTACAAACAAATCAAATGCAGCAACATTTATGATGAAAGGAGTCTTATGGACAGGGCTGGAGAAAAATAAGCCTTTTTTTCTCCTCATTTTTGATTTTTGAAACGTCAACGAACCAGAACTCAGAGGAGTAAAATTAAAATTAAGTTTTCCTAAAGCATGATCTTATAGATGAATAAAATATGAAAATAATTTATTTTCTTTTGACCAAGACAGTGTTTTCTATCTAAATAGAAAGTTGTAAGTTAAAAGGTGTTCTCTTCCTTTTAAATTCAACACTTTTTTTCTTCTATGCCTGAGTAAACAAACATTAATATCATGCATTGGCAGGGGACTAAAAGATTTGCTGGGAAAAACAAAATTCAACAAAATGCACCAATTAAAAAAAAAAATAAAAATACAAACCTGGGTCCATATTTATCAAGCATCCACAGAAAGAGAAAATCAGTCCCAACTTGCCCAGAACTTTCAGTGTGAGGCTATTTGGATGGACTTTTAGCCATACAAGTAACATTGTTCTAAGCCTGAGGAAGCTGTCCTTATTCATGAGGAGCTCCTGCCAGTTGACAGGACAAAGTATGGTGTAAAATGTTTTTGTGGCCAAGGCACATTCATGTTTAGTCTATATAAACCTCTTATTAAAAAATAAATAGGCGCACTGGGTAAGTAGCTCAAAATACAGCGCTGGACTGAACTTAAGTTTTGTAAGCTGTTTGGAAAGCTGGTGAACTGTGTTTTTTTTGTGTTGGTTGTTTTAGTGCTTTTATGAGTTTTGGCAAAAAACAACATTTTTAGCCTTAACGTGCATTTGTTAACTTGTCATACACCCACTAGTGTCACTAAACCCACATCAAATTATCCACCACAAGACATTTTTTTCTCTATAGTCACAAGTATTGTGAAATTATTGGGTGAAAAGAACTTTTACTTCCCGCTCAAAGTGACGGTTTAGAGGCTTCATAAGAACTTCACGTGCGATTCCACTGAGGTAAGACTATAAACTAATGATCCAAACTGTCAACGTAACTAGGAGCCGTTCTGAGATGCTTGCTAAATACAGGCCTGGGCATATTCTAAACTCCCTTTAATGAGTGAACCTTTCAACATGTGGAAATCCTTGAACACAACTTAACGAATGAAAAGAGAATCCAGAACTCCAGAAGGTTTTGTGCACATGAAAACTATTGAAGAAATGGAAGAAGTAAATATTTATAGCAAGTTAGTTAGTGGACAGAGGCCCTAGTTGTCTTTCCTGTCCTCTCTCCTGTGAAAACACCGCACCTGATGGACCTCTTTTCTATACAAGCCTTAGTGTTTATCGGTTTGGCTAGAAGGTTCTATATTTATCTACAAATATATAACAAATAAAACTTGCAGGCAAAAATAGTTAAGTTTCAATAGAAACACCCTTTTTTCCTGAAAATACAGCAGTATCTGAAATAATCCTCTCATTCATTTTTTATTCTGTCCCAGTTTTCTGCATCATACATCAGGAAGCTCTTTTGCCTACAAACAGAAAAAAAGTATCTACAAACTTTGTAAACAGACCTGCTTTTTCCAAAAACATAAATAACTCAAAATATTAACAGCCAATGGAGCAGAAATAAGTTTTGAATGAGCAAGGGCCAAAGAGATAAATATACAACACCATTCAGATAAAAGAGAAGCTAAAGGTTCTTTCATAATTCTTACAGAAGATCTTCAAGCCAGGAGGAAGACCTCCCCTTCTCAATTAATAATAATAATAATAATAATAATAATATTAATATTAATAATAGAATAATAAAAACAGGTCACTTTCAATCTGAGTTTATAATCACCCCTTGTTTACCGAGAAAAACAAAAGTTACCAAGGAGAGAGGGGTGGAGACGGAGTCCTTGTGTTGCAACGGGGTATTAAGAAGAACCAAAAATAAAAGAAGACCAAAGCATCCACACCAAGCCATACATTCTTCTGAATGTCTGCTGTTCTTTAAGTCCAGCCCAAGCTAAGCTCACAGAAGACTCCGCTCTCCCGCTAGCCCTTCATCTCTCCTCTCAAAGTGTTCTTTCTTTTGTCTGAGTTGAGCTCCTTGGTGGCAGGTAGAAAAGAGGTGGTAATGTGTGGAGCAGGGTCAGATCAAAGGGAGGTCTCCAGGCTGTGTAGGGGGCTTCCCGGGGCTGAGGGGGTTCCTGATTTGGTGCCCTCTGGGAGGAGGTGATTACTGCTTTCCACAGCATTATTGTTCTGGTTTGGGGAGGGAGAGACCGGCGTGGTGGGGGCAGCGGTAGCGGGTGAAGGTGAGGGTGATGGCGGCGTAGGCGTTGCATTGCGGGGGCTGGCAGAATTGCGTTTGGTGGGAGCGTCGTCTTCGGCATCGGTGTCGTCTATGAGAGGAATATGGGGCTCAGAGTCCTCTATCCGAAATTCTGGGTGGGTCATGAAGTTGTGGATTGATGTTCGCGACTCAGGCTTCTCCAGCCCCTCATAGAGGGAGATGGAGCTGCGGAATGCATTCACCACCCGGATCTGGAGGGAAGGAGAAGGGAGAGGGAACGGGAAAGGCCCGTATTTAGTCACATTTGATAATGGCACACACATCCTGTAAAACCTGGATAACACCACAGATAAAAACCGGGGGCACAAGTTTTATTAGGTCAATAATAGGTGAGTTTTAGGGGATCAAATCAAAAAATGATCAGTGAGGGGAGATCTCTAAAAGACACGTGCAAGTATGCGGTTATGACTAGTAGTAATACTCGTAATTCTGCTGAACTCTGCTGTGTAAGTTAATCTTACCCCTCGTTTCCACTGCATCACATTAGCAGTATGTTAGTGACACATGAGACAAAACCTCCATCAACACCAGGCTAAATCTAGTCGGCCTCTCTGTCTCTGTGTCACTTCTTGTTACTGTAAGTCACCCTCTGATTTAAGACTTTTATTTTTATCAAACTGAATGACAGTAAATTAAAACTAAATCTAAAGCCTATTAGTTAGAAGGTAACCTCATGCCCATGAAAAGGAATAAAAGCATGAGACAGTTTAGAAGCATGAAAGAGGTTTCAGGTCACTGTGAGTGTAACAGCCTGGACTGCACAGAGTGCAGATTGAACTGTTGGGAAAAGATATACAAATTGCTTAAGATAAAGCTTAGTTTTTGCAAATAAAGTAGCCCATGCCTAGTCTTGTTGACGGTCAAACCCAGTGCAATTTATACTTTTTGTAAGTACAGTGGTAGTATTAAAAAAAAAAAAAAAAAAATCCTGGTCTGTGTCTGATTAATCAAAAATGCAAAAGGGAACCAAGAGAAGAATGTTGTTCTTTAGACAAGAACACATCCAAAGAGTCAAGAAAAGAGGTTGGACACAAGAGTTTACTGTTTTTTGTTCATGCGTAGAAAACAGTGAGAGACAGAGAGAATGAAAGACAGGAAGAGACAGAGAAAGAGACAAAGAAAGAAGGACAGAGAGAGAGAAAAAGACATAGAAAAAGAAGGGGTGGTCAGTTGTAGCTTATGTTTGTGGAGTAAAAACAAAAAGCTGCGGCAGCCAAGCATGTCTACAAGCTGGTATACATGTCAAAAACAGCACAAGAGAAAAAACTCACAAACGAGACTAGAGACTTTGAACCCATGCAGAGCGCGGTGCTACCTTTGTGTTCAATGGTAGTAAACCTTTGAGTATAGCCCATGACACATTTCACAGAATCTAAAGGAGAATATGGGGAGTCAGTGGAATTCATTCTTTTTGGGTTATTTTGTACTGTGGACACATTCTGCCAACACAAAACACATAAAAACAAGAAAAACCGATCCGCTTCTTTGGAGATCACCTAAAATGAAAAATAAGAAATTAGTGGAGAAGCATTCAACCCCGAAAATGTTCGATGCAAGACTTTTCAGCCACATTACATAACATAAAAGCTGCAGTGTGTCAGAGGGAAAACAGCACTGGGGCTGGTGTTAACGTGTCATTCTGTATCACTCGCAGAAAGACCCACATGTTTACATTCAAGAGTACAGTCATTTATTCCATTAAGCTCTTTTGTGACATCTGTTAGAGATTTCAAATCCACTACTGGTCACAAGGTCTGCCTGCGAAGATCTGAAAGGGAAAAGGAGTCATTGTGAACAGGCACGCAGTCCATGTAAGGGAATGGTCAACAGGAAGACCTTTAGAAAATAACACCATCAAATGATCCGACCGCAATTTAGCGATCTTCCACACTGAACGCATGACAGGTAAGATGTAAAAGATGCAATCGCAACAACAAACTGCAGCGTATCAAATGGAGCTGATTAGTCACTGAATCCCTTTTCTTTGCCACCTTTTCCCACAGCAGTTCAGTGGCAGCCCTTCAGAAGGCAGAAACAGCCACAGCTGGGGATGAAAAGGTCATTACTGCACCACTGACTGACAAGACATCCACTGACACTCTGATAGATTTTCTCACAGAGGTCCACGTCATGGTTTGTCACTATTGTTTTGGCCGTGATCATGGGCATATACTCAAAACATTTACCTGGCTAGGGACTAGAGAGCTGCGACAAAGACCCATGAGTGGTACAGGGGCACAGAGCAGACTGAGGCAGCTGCAGACAAACCTGGTGACTGTCAATCCAGAATATAGTTTTTGTCAAATGGCAAACACACATCATCCCCCCCAGGATAACAGTAAAACCGTTCCAGTTTTGAGACCAAAGCAGAAGCAGAACAGAAAACATGATGACACAGAGAGAACACCTTGACGCCAGAAGCGACCTGGTTACAGGATACATATATATACAGCAGTGTTATCAAAGCAATATGGAAGATGTGGCATTTTTGGTGTCAATTTTTTTTTTTTTGTTTGTTTTTTTTGAAGAAAACAGGGGGAACATTAGGAGAGGCATGAGAGAGTCAAAGTGTCAACGTTAGGTGAGAAGAGAGTGGAGGAGGAAGATGTTAGAAGAACAGAAGAAGTAAAAGTCTCATGCACTAGAGGAGAACACGCACTCACACCCCACAGTGGCAGAAGCGGTGTTGGCGGCAGTGGCAGTAGTGGTAGTAGTAGAAAAGGCTACATGTGTAGGGCTAGAAACATTGGTTACATCGTGCTGTTGTTGGCTGGAGTTGGAGGCCTGCCGCCTGAGAGCCCCCTGAAAGGAAGTTCCACTCTGGAACGCACTCACTACATCCATCTGCAAAGAATCAGACAGCGTGACAGGAGAAAAGCCCAGAGGAAATAAAACACAAAACAGCCAGAGGAGAGAGAAAAGAGAGAAAAATAAAGAAAAGGAACCAGTAACCATAGGAAAAAAATGTCATTTAGGCATTGCAGTTAAAGAGAGAGAGAAAAAAAGGGATGGTTCAGTTTAAAGGCACTGATCGAAGGGAGCCCTGACTCCAATATCTGACCTCACTTTCACTCTTTTCTCTGCAGAATCCTTCCATACTTCCAGCTATAGCCATGCCAATAATCTTCAAACAATCAGCTGTTCTATTGTACTTTCCATTCAACTCACTTACTTCTCATCAGTACCTTCAAACTACTCGTGTTTTAGTAGATAGATTCAGACTGAGCCAGAAATAGGCATAGGAACCCGCTTTAGCTCAGAAGCACAACAGAAAAATTAGAGAAAAAGGCTTTTGTTTTTAGGGCACAAGCCATTCTTTAAGAATGCCGAGAGAAAGAACAATACATAGATTTTAAGCTGGAAGAGCAATAGAGAGTTAAAGGGTTTATGGCTTTTGATTCCCTTCATGTTGGGTGCAGTGTCTGTTGGCACAAGAGGGCCTGTAGGATGTTACCTGAGTCTGGATGCGATTGAGGCCTCGGAACCAAAGGATCTGGCCTCGGCGAAGCTCCCGTTCAGCATGGTCAATCTCATCCATGTCCTCCAGCTCCTCCAGCTCCTCATCTGGGATCTCCTCTTTCTGTGTTCCATGGCCTGCCGTTTTCAAGAACTTTAAGCGACTGGTGGGTATCGTGGAAATTACCTGAAGGACATCAGAGTCTCAATGAGCAACATGCTTTTGACGTAGTATTACACTCCTTCAAATGACATTTCATTAGGGGAGGTTGAGCCATGTCTCTGGCTGCATGACAGATATTAAGCAGGCAGTGAACCTCTAAATTAGGTGCCACAACTGGCATTTTGACGTCATCTAGTTTGCTTGAAGCCCATCCAACTGTCGTAACACATCCGAACAGTGAAAGAGCACTTTTTGAAATGTTAACTGCGTGTGGTATTTTTAGTAAAGCTTTCAAGGACAACCAAATAATATCCATGTTGCTCTGTAGGATTACCGTAGGTGATAAAACAAAGTACGCTTACATCAATTATTCAGAAAGTCATAGACGTCTGCCAGGTTGAGCAACAGTGGTGTGGAATTTCAGCCTACTTTTATCTCTCATCAGAAAACAGTCTTTTTTTTTTTTTTTTTTTTTTTTAACAAAAATACAGCTAAAGTTGAAATCAACTCAAAAATATTAAGTTCTACACAAAACCTTACATATAAAATTTAATTATATTTCCACTGTGTAATTTGTCTATATTGATTCAGTATATGAGAACAGTCTGTGGTGTGTGCCAGCAACCTTGCTATCTAAAGAGCCATTTTTGGACAGAAATTAAAAAAAAAAAAAAATCTATCTGGAGCCAAAAAAAAAAAATCCATGTTTTTGCCTCAAAGTGGTGACACTGTGAGAAACTGTCCAAATTGACTGGTATGTGAAGACTTGCTTTGCAATGGAGTATACCGATGAATACCCACAGTGTCAATAAAAATAACATAGTAAAAAAATAAAGAGTAAAAAATTATCATAAAAGAGTTTGGATTTTGGATTATAGTCTACATTCCTACAACTGCAATACATCAGAATGATTTTATGGTTGCAACAATAATAGCACAATATTTAAAACACAAGTGTTATTCATTTCCATGTTTTTTTTTTCTTCGATAAAGCCACAGGGAGCTACAGGAAAATGGCTTAGAAACCAAATGTGGTCCAGGAGCCACAGGTTTGCCCACCCCTGGTCTATGGGAAAGCTGACACAGAACTTACTGTATTGTTCCATGTCACTACTCAACACCCACTCAGCCAAGTCCCAACACAGGGGGGCAGTGTCATACCATATTTGTATACATGGCTAAATGAAGGTAAAGCTCCACTCAGCATCCTACCTGTCCCCATAGTAGAGAGCCGAAGCCTAGGAAAGTGCACCACAGCCACTGGTCAATGCTCAGAGCAACACAGCTGAAAGGCTTCCCTCCAAACTGCACAATGACAATCTTTAGGAGCAGGAAAAGAGAGTAGGAATTCATTAAAGAGTAAACTTCATCAGTTTTTTAATGTACAGTATATGCTGTAAAGTACATTTACTTTCTGGTCAAACTAATATTTGTTTAGTAAACTGTTATATTCTGTTCTATGAGTCAGACAAAATAGTGTGCCAGAGTATAGTGTATTTTTGTTTTGGATTCCAAAGTTTTCCTTCTAAGGGAGATTGCATGATCTACCTTAAAACACCTTAATGCACTAGCCGTAGGCCAAGTTTTTCACAACTGCAGGGCAATTGTTTGGATTTTAAAATGGATTTTGTCTCTAACGAGAAAGATATATTCATGAGGTGTGAGAAAACACATTGTATTCTTGTGTCAACCTTACCTGGATAATGAAGGTACCAAAGACTATACTACAGAAGATAAGGTTGTTGAAGATTCCTTCAAAGACATTCCTTTCACCATGGATCTTGCGGGCATTGATTTCATTGAAAAGCTGCATCAATACAAAAGTGTTGAAGACAATGGTGTAGTGTTCAGAAGGCGGTGCATGGAGGGGCGCATCCCTGCCACTGTCAATATCAAACAATTTTTCTCCTGCAGAACAGTCAGACAGGCACAGAAAGAGAATTTGTTTAAATAAATGGATGGGTTTACCCAAGGAAGAACAAATAACAGCTCAGAGTAGAGTGAACTGCACCTTAGAAGATATTGCTTTGTCCTTACCAGCAAAGAGCAGTGTAAATATGATGATAAGTTGAAACACACCCTGGCCCAGGATGTTCTTCATCATGGTGCGAGAAATGAGAGGCTTGTTGCGGCCATATGGCTTCCTTAGCAGCAGGGCTTCTGTGGGGGGTTCTGTGGCCAGAGCTAGTGAGGCAAATGTGTCCATGATCAAGTTGACCCATAACATCTGTACTGCTTTCAGTGGAGAGTCCTGCAGATTGAATGACAGGGAGATAATTAGGTTAAGAAAATAGAAAAGGATGAACAAATTAAAAACCAATAAATTCACACCCCTGCTGCTCAATAATATCTTAAGAATCAAATCAGAGAATACATTAAAGATGATTTAATACATTAAAGATATCCAGCTGACATACACAGAATTGCGAGGGTAAAATGGATTTGCAGTGGCTGCTTCTGGGTTATGATTATATGTCATGACAGCAATGATATGAGGCTCAAAATGTGTAAAAAATCCACACTGATATGTGAGGTAACGTAATATAATGGTGACAGGACAAAGTGTATATGGAAACTGTCAAGAAAACTCACACGCAGCATTACATTGTATGTGGAGGCAATGCACTCATATCTCAAATGATTGTCTACAAAAAATAAGTTTAACCATGAACAAAATTTGCTACTCCAGAAATTATTTACTGCAGCCAGTTTCAATGAAAGATACATTTTTTGACATTTAGCAAGTGATATTGTACCTTGTATTTGCTTTAAACAGGCTAAATCATTAGAACAATTCTTTTGATGCTAACCTGTGTGATGCAGGCTCCTGTAAATGCTACAATGACAGCCACCACATTGACCGTTAGCTGAAACTGGAGGAACTTGGAGATGCTGTCATAGACATTGCGTCCCCACATGACGGCTTTGACGATGCTGGAAAAGTTGTCATCAGTAAGGATAATGTCAGATGCTTCCTTGGCTACATCTGTACCAGCAATACCCTGGAAAAAAGAGTGGAAAACCCTAAATTAATATTCTTATGTTTCACATCACCAGTGACCTAGTTGATAAATTATGTTTTGGCTCTTGTAAAAGATTAACTACCATTATGCAATGACTAAACCTTTAGTCTAATTAAAGAAGATAAACACAGGGAAAAAAAGACTCACCATTGCAAAGCCAACATCAGCTTTCTTCAAGGCAGGACCATCATTTGTACCATCTCCTGTTACTGCTACTACTTGTCTTTGTTCTGCCACCGTGCTGTCAATAATGCCTGGAAAAGCACAACACAAATGTTAAATAAAACCTATGAAGCTTACAAAACAAGCAGGTGACAATCACAATTTTTTACCAGAAAAAAAAAAAGTACCTTTGACTAAAGTGTGTTTGTCTGTTGGGGAAGAGCGAGCCAGCACTCGTAGTTTGGGCCAGATCTTGTCAATGCGTTCCTGTTCAATCTAGAAACATGGGGAAAAAAAACCTTAATAGAACCCCAACAGTACTTTTCAACAGTCTCTAAGGTACAATGTTTTGCTGTGGCCCACCTCTCCTTTTTCATTGCGTATCCTGCGGTTGAACTCTTTGCCTTCCAGACAAAGGAAGTCATCTCCAGGCTGCAGGATGCCACACTTGGTAGCAATGGCTCGAGCTGTGTTAATGTTGTCCCCAGTCACCATTCGCACTGTGATGCCTGCACGCTGGCATTTCCTGATAGCATCTGGGACCTGAAATAAAGAGGAAACACAATAAATGAGTAAACATATTATTTTCACAAGGGATATCAACATTGAACTTGAATCAAATGACCACTTGTGAAACACAATATCCCCATTACTGGTGAATACAAAAATAAACACACTTTACGACAGTTTAATGCCCTCTCTGCCAAGCCGATAATGGCAAAGGCCACAAAAGACAAACGAGAAAGGAAGAAAGATAAGCACGGAGTAAACATGCAGTAAACATTTACTTTGAGGTCTGCGAAGTCAGTTTCTTTCAGCTTCTTTTAATTTAGTCAACAGCTATGATATAATGTAATGTAGATGCACAGCACACCCAGCAACTAACCTCAGGCCTCACAGGGTCTTCAATGCCCACCACACAGATGCATGTCAGTCCAGTGAGAATGTCAGTCTCACTATCCCAGTCAGGCTCACCCTCAGAAACAGGGAAGTCTCTGTATGCAAGGCAGATGGTTCTTAGGCCCTCTGAGGCCATGGGTTCGATCACCTTCTTAACCATGTCATCTCGATCACGGGGGCGAAACACCTTTGGCTCACCGTTTGCTGTCAGGATTTTATAACACCTGGGAAGTGGAAGGGTTTGTATGAAGAACAACAGTGAGCAAAGACGGGGAAAACATCCAAAGGGAGAAAGAACAGAAGTAAAGAAATGTACATGCAGGAAAATAAAACTGGATTGAGCACTTGAATGGTGAGCTGCAGTAGTAAAAAGTAACACTAAGCCCTCTGTGAGTCAAAAAACAAGCCTGCTTGGTTAAGAAGCTTATATAGTTGTTACCGGCTCATTTTCTCAGTGCCTGTTTTTAAGTCGCAAAGTAAGGGGCTTGGGTGGGATGCACTTGAACTTCTTAACTGCTTAAGCCATTACACATATCATTCACTGCACAGTCTGGCCAGATGGAATAACTAAGGAAATAACATTTGATTTAATAAGGTGTTATTGCCTGCATGTTCATGTGGCCCAAATTGATCGCACATATTTCTTTTCATTACATTACCTATAAAATAAATTAGATAATATAGAAGAAAAAAAAACTGAGCAGAGTGACATTTTTCTTACTTTTTTAGGAGAATTTCTGAGGCCCCTTTGCTGAACATACGGTAGCTGCCATCAGCCATCTTCAACACAGTGCTCATAGACTTGCGGACCGAGTTGAAGGTGTAGACCTTGTAAAGTTTCTCCTCTGGGATTTCGTTGCGAATATTCTGGTAGTCACGCTTCAGATCATTAGAAAAGCCAAGCAAGGCACATTCGGTCTTGTTACCCACCTGCCGTGGCAGGCCTCCCTCTTTTTCTGGAGGCTGAAAGAAAGAGAAAACTGTATGTAAGCTGGTGAAGACATATAACTCAAGGCAAAATGTATGGTGTATTTTTATAAAGAGCCTACCATAATTTTGGTGGTGTAGGCGCAGTTGACTGCAATGCCAAGAATGAGGACATCTAAGGTGGAAGAAGGGATATTCTCTGGTTCAGGGACCTTCTTGAAGTGTTTTTCAGCGACGTATGCTTGCACCACTGTCATCCGGTTCATGGTGAGCGTACCAGTTTTGTCAGAGCAGATTGCAGTTGCATTGCCCATGGTCTCACAGGCATCCAAGTGCCGCACCAGGTTGTTGTCTTTCATCATTTTCTGTACAAGGATAAACACAATGATAAAATTGATGAAATTGTGATAGTGATAATTACGTTAATATCAGTCACAAGAAAGCATATGGGTTAAGACAGATAACCATAAAAAGTTAATTTTCTGAGCCAAGTGTAATTCTAACATGTAGAAAATTGGAACTACGACAAAATGCGTGCGAAGACTATAAGATTGAAATTACTAGCTCCTTGACTGGATAAAGCCCTCTGTTGGCCAACAAGTCCAGCAGAGGGGATCAATGCTTGGCTTTAGGGTATCAGTTAGCCAAGTCTCCTTGTCTTAACTGCCCAGCTGATAGTTTTAATAGGTTTAAGCATAAGCTGGTCTGAACTGGCACAGGTCAATAGTCTGGAAGACTTTACCTTAACGGAGTACGCCAGTGAGATGGTAACAGCAAGTGGCAGGCCCTCAGGAACAGCCACCACCAGAACAGTTACGCCAATGATGAAGAATTTCACAAAAAACTGAATGTAAATAGGCGTGCAGTCCTTAATCCAGGGTAAATTCTGTATCCAGAAAGTGTCTACTACAAACAGCACCACAAGGATAATAACAGTGATGGCTGACATAACCAACCCTGCAGGGAATGAGAGGAGGAGGAAAGACACAAAAATACTGTAAATATGATTTGTCATAATGGAAACAAAATCCATGCATCTTAAAATATGTTTGAAATTAATCAGGCTGCAAAACAATAAAAGATGTCAGATTTAGAGAATAGCATACATATCTGTGGTAGACATTTTCATAGAGTATGCATTATATGCAGTACAATCTACAGCATTCATTTGTGTCAGAAACAATCTGATTAATCTGACTCACCTGCTTTGCCAATCTGTACAGCTAGTTTGGTCAGTTTGCCCTGGAGAACTGATTTCTCTTTCTTTGGCAGGTTGGCTTTCTTTTTCTCCTCTGCATCAGCTCCCTCATCACTGTTCAGAGGTTGCATTTCCATTGCAGCCCCATCCTGTGCTTTAGCTACACCACAGAGAGAGGAAAGAGTCTGTAAAATGAATTGGCTGGACTGAGGCATTTATGAACTGGCCTTGGCATTAAACCTGTAACAATATACTGTATATACCAATACATGTCAAAATATAGCATTGCTTTAGATTTCCTCTTGGATTAGATGTAAAAGACATAGAAGCTACATTTACACAATCATACATACTTCATTTCTCATTTGACAGAAAATAAGTTGCATCATGCTTATGAAGAGTAACATAAGAAGGGAAATCCAGCACTATTAATGAATGGATAAGAGAACTGATTAATGTAAAGTGACTTTCAACGAAACATATGACGTCATGTCGCTCACACTTTTAGCACACTTTTTATTTGCTTCTGTGCTCCCATAAAACTTGGTAAATGTCACCATAATTATGTTTTCAGTGATCCGACTTCACAGCAATTAGCTGGAAGACTTATAAGTGTAATTATCACACTCCCACCTTAAGAACAGGTTATCTAGGGCACTGGGAAATAGGAAATCATCTCTCCTTCAGCAACAGCAGCCACAACATTTGCCAGTGAAATTCTCATACATCTCTTCTTCAGGGATGTTACCTCTCACTTGTGGGACTGACAGAAATTCAAAACTCATATTTGACCAGGCAATTTTGAAAGGCCTCTAACAGCAAAGGAAGGAGGACAGCCAGTCAACTCTCTGTTGTGTCACTCACCATGATAAAATCATTAGCACTAGAGCTGCTGCCCGTGCTGCAACCTATCTCTGCAAGCTATCTCACTTAGCTTTTGATAATATTATTACCATGCATTATGTGGATGCCTTGTGTAACTTCCAATGTCTTCCCTCGTGAACACAGAAGACTCTTCATCAAGCTGCCAAGGCTAAATCTTTATTTGCTATAGCATAAATAATAGCATGGTATTGTATTTGAATGTATGGGTTTATTGTATGTAACAGGAAGGGGGGCATTAACACTGGGCTACTGCAGCTGCTGTGGACTGTGGCTTGTTCTGCACTTACATGGCCTGTGTAATCTCAGTCTAAAGGATTACTGTTGATTCCTGGCAGGCAGAGGGAATCTGTGCACTAGGGACTTGTGCCAGGGTTGTGGTCACAGACCCAACCACTACTGATCATAGTGTCCCAGCAGGACAACAAGCCTGGCTAGCTGGCTAGGACACCACTAAACAGCATCATTATCATTGTTTTCAGTCAGAAAATTGTCCCACTGCAAGTCTTACAGTTGGACACTGAATAGTTCAGATTGGGACAATCAATAAAATCAAATTGTGGGGGCCTCAGGGAGAGTCAGGAAGAGAGAGGGTGGGAAAGCAGATGTTCTGGCCCCAGAATTGTTGCATGGCTTTAATCTCCTCATCACTAATCGCTATAACTGGATTCAGTAGCACCTGCTGCTCAAAGCGCAATGTGCCAGGGAAGGATGAGAAAAGAGGGGACAGACACATGAGGGAAAACCAGACAATACAAAAGAAAGGCAAGAACAGCCAGTACAAAGTATACGGGCACAGGTGTGTGCAAAAATATGCTACGCATTGTTACTATCATAAAACCACTGCAGGCAATTATCAGCATTAGGCTTTAACTTGCATTGAAAGTGTCAATAAATGAGGAGGAATGCACTGAACAAGCTCAAGGATAACACATAAATTTAGGTGTGAATCTGTAACAAAACTATACAGGGGTTAGACAAAATAATGGAAACACCTTCACCTCAAGATGATAATGCCCCAATCCATACAGCTAGAATTGTTAAAGAATGGCATGAGGAACATTCTAATGAAGTTGAGCATCTCATATGGCCGGCACAGTCCCCAGACCTCAACATTATTGAGCATTTATGGTCAGTTTTAGAGATTCAAGTAAGACGTCGATTTCCACCGCCATCGTCTCTAAAAGAGTTGGAGGGTATTCTAACTGAAGAATGGCTTAAAATTCCTTTGGAAACAATTCACAAGTTGTATGAATCAATACCTCGGAGAATTGAGGCTGTAATTGCCGCAAAAGGCGGACCTACACCATATTAAATTATATTTTGTTGATTTTTTAAGGTGTTTCCATTATTTTGTCCAACCCCTGTACGTTATTGTGAGTGCTAGTAATTTACCTTTCTTGCGATTTTCCACAGATCCGTCCTGCTTTTTGTCTGCAGAAAAAAAACATGGAGTCAGTAACAGTCAGAGCAAAATAATTTAATGAGTTGAAGAGTAATCTGTTACTGGGAAACACATTAACATTACTGTAACTCCACTGTGTCTGGCACTAACCATTATCATAGCTCATCATGTTTTCAAATTAATAACACAATTACAACTAACCTTTGAAAGTAGATGACAAAATTAAACTGTAGAGGAAAGCAGGCAAAGTACTTTTTCCCACAATTTCCAGTTTATGATCAAACTCCATCTGACTGTGTAGTGACGCAAGTCAAACAAGATTCAGCTGTGATGGCTAACAGCAGAGGGAGCGTGAGCTCTCTGAGCTGCAAATATGAACATTAATAAAGCAGCACTTTTGAATTAAAGTCAAAAGACTCTAGCAGTAGCTTTATTGATCAAGGATCTGTCTTCCAAACAACCAAGGTTGGATTCTACACAAAATGTTTCATCTGCATAAACTTTAAGCTTGTAAACGTAAACAGACTGATGCAGAAGATATACAGTTGAGTCAGTTGTCTTGAGGCATTAACTAGAAAAATACCTGTGATGAATAGAGATGGAAGGCCACCATGCAGAAAAACATGTTCCAGCTTCTTTTATATTTTTCACCACAGTGAAAAAATGGGTAGTGACATAAATCTAAAATCTGATAGTTGTCTGGTCCTATGCCCTAACAGATAAAATGATTCAACTACCTTCGAGAGAACCAGATAGTAACATTTACTGAATACTAATTTTCAGTACAACACTCATAGTAACTAATAGTACAAACAAGACATTTAGTTGGTCACCTTCATCTGTAGTTAACCTTTGAGTCATCACTAACTCAATGCTGAACCTTGCATACTGTCATCCTTATAACATTAAATGCAAGTTCTTAGTTTGCCTGCAATTGTGCTACCAAGTACACACACTAACATTTTCTGGTTTTAACGTAAGATGTCTCAGTGGGAGTGGATGGAAACTTGTTCTGAGATGCAAAAGTTGTGGTAGAAAAATAGAGTAGATAGAATAGATAGAATAGAATGTCTGTACCAAAAAAAATAGTCAAGTCAAAAAGCAGCAGGCGCACTAACTTTTTTTCTGTTTCTTCTTCTCCTCCTTTTCCTTTTTCTTTTCCTCCTCTTCATCATCTTCATCATCACCGCTACCAAGTAAAGTGAAGATAATTCCAGTTTGAGAGTTGACACCCACGGCAGTTACCACCATTTTCCCTGAGCCTTCCATTACATGGGTGCCTTTAAACAGAAGAAAAAAACACTTATTAAGTGAGGAGCAGTGAGTGATTAAAACAAGAATTAACAAACCAAATAAGATATCCTATGAGACACTATTTCTGTTTTTATACTTGACCTGGCTCAAATTTATAGTATATTTTTAACTTGTTTGTCATTCGAGATCACAAGCGAGATTTTTTGTATCGGTTCAAAACGAATTGTGAGCTAGATTCCTTTGCTTACTGAGAAGGTGGTTTAGTCAGGCTTTCAAGTGGCATGTTCAGTTACACACAAGAAAGAGAAAATAAATGCAGGATTTCAAACCCAGACAATACTAAAGAATGGCGCACGAGCGAGTCACAAAAGAAAGAGATACAGTCACGGATGCAAATATCTCACAACCCTTTAATCAGCAGCCTTTAATCAAAAGCCAATTGTCAGTCCGAGAGAATTAATGGGAATCTGAGAGGCTACAAGAGGGCTCTACAAAGTTTTATATCTTGGGCTCTCCATCCCTCTCAGAACAGTTAGACAGAAAACAGCCAATAACAAGAAAAGAGGAGATGAGAGAAGAGACACTAGAGGACAGGAGAGATGTAGGAATTATTTAAATGTCTTTTTCCCCATGTTTTGTTAATTGGATAATGCTTTTGTTTTGTTTGTTATAGAGGTGACAGAAGGCACATCAGTGTGGGCATGTACAGACACACACCCAGTGGATGCCTCTGCCTTGGAGTTATGCCAAAAGAGCCCGAGGATCAAAACAAGAGGTGTTTCTCCAGACTCCCACCATGATACTGCACCAGTGAAGTGTTTGACAGTGAATACTAAGTCGTTCATGCAACTCATGAATTATTTTATTTTTGACCAAAATTTGCAGTAGCCCATTAGGAATAATCCAGACTTGAACAGAAATGAAATTATTTTCATTTCCAGGCAGTCTAATGCCTTTTCCAAATTCCTTTTATTAAATTCTCTGTTATCATACTGAGCGTTATGTAAATGGTGCTATGTAAATCAAGAACTAAACATAGTTTGTAAGCTTATGAATGTAGAACCACATGCTCATCTCAAACACTACAAAGCATTAGCTTGTCAAAAAAACAAGCTGAGAAACACACTACAATATGGTTGGAATCAAACCAGTGACTTTCTAGCCCTGAAAAAGCATCATCAATCAAAAGTGTTGACCTCCAAGTGCATCAAAAATGACAACCTGCAAAGCATTTATTTCATTTTGATATAAGAAAACTGCGTAAAGGTTGTCTTTGTCACTCAACTTTACAAGAAGATAAAACATGAAATCATAGAATGCTTTATGAGCATTGTATTATTCTGTCAGCAGTTCTGTCTGTGTTCTTGGGGTCTACAGCTGCTATAAACCATTTTAAAATGCCTGACAACAGTAAAAAGCACACACATCTGTCACTGCCTTTCCAGCCATAAGAGGGCTTTTGAAAAAACTAAAATTGAGGCTTTGTCTTACCTGATAACAGCATTGGATCTTTTTCTTGTGTTTTCTTGACATGGTCCGACTCCCCTGTAAGTGAGCTCTCATCGATCTTCAGATCGTTCCCTTGGATGAGAACTCCGTCAGCAGGCAAAAGGTCACCTGAATGATGCAAAGACAAAACAAATGCTCAATTTGGAGAGACAAAGCAGACAAAAATGTAATCCATTTTCACTTCATCTTGAATATAAATACAGTGATTCTAAATGAGCGGATGTATAATTACTCTCAAGAAATGTGAGACAAAAACATTGCATTTGATTTAGTATCCTCTTACCATATTTTACTTGTGCAATGTCTCCAACCACGATCTCAGCCACAGGAATCTGAATGACTTGTCCTCCACGGACAACAGTAAATTTCTGTTCCTGTTCAATGCGGCTCTGGAGGCCTCTAAATTGCTTCTCTTTACTCCAATCATTGAAAGCTGTCACCAGCACAACACAGATAACTGAAAGGAGGATAGCAGCACCCTCAATCCAGCCTGCTTCTGCTTCATTTTCATCCTCCACACCACCAGCAGCCTTTCCACAGTCTGCGGAAGTAGATTGGCAAAATATAACATAAAAGGTCACTAATGCCTATTCCATAAATTACTCCTTTTCATGAAATTATTATCATCAAGCACAATAAAATGTTTAATTAAGACACTAAATGTAATGCCCATCATTAACATAAAAAAATTAAACACACTGCTTAATGTGCAGTATATTACTGTACTATATTATGTCAAATTTTTCAAGTAAAACAAATGATGTAAACACTCCAAACTGTAAGGGAAAAAATATCACTTAACAGAAAAATAATCAGCAAAAAGATGTAATAAAATATTGCTTACGATCTCTTTCGGCATCTGGAGGTTTATAAAAAGAAAGGCCTAGTGAAACTACGGCTGCTACTTCTAGGATAATCAGTGTGACATCCTGAAGTGCCTCCCACACTAATTGTAAGAAAGTTTTGGGTTTTTTGGGCGGTATAAAATTTTGCCCAAACACTGTTTTCCGCTTCTCAATGTCTGTCGGCTGCCCGCTTAGACCTGCAGAGGGGAGACAGAAGACAGAAGCATTTCATTCATAGGATTTTTCATTCATAAAATTTTTTTGGAATTACAGTATATGTTAGAAACAGCATCTTTTCTTGTCAAACTTGAAAAAAATATGCACATACTAACACAGCTTATTCAAAAAATGTATTCAACTCAAAAAATGTATTCAACTCAAAAAATGTCAGAGGCTGCATTCTCATCACTGTGTCTCCACATTAAAAGCAGAGGGGATCAGGAGTTCTGACAGGATGATGTGGTGGCAGCAACAGCAATCACACACTATGAAGGCATACATGTTCATCTCAAAACTCAATTTTCTTATTTGTGTGAATGGGACTCAACGTAAAATAGGCGGAGATTACAACAATCCACAATACAATATTTGGTTAAACTTTTCCCACTGTGTTGTGTCTTCTGCCTACATGTCCTTTTGGCCAATCAAAACATGCAAGTTAAGTTTCCTGGTGGATAACTTTGCAAAATTAAACACCATATTTTTGTGATAGTCATCACTGAAGATCGATAGTGGTGGTAAACTATGGCTAACCAGATGTTTATTTTAGGTTTCTCTTGTGTTTATAAGTTCAAAGTTGACATGGTGCTGCTGTAAAAGGCAAGGTAAAACTTTAAATATTGGTTTTATGTTGTGGATAAAGCCAATTTCAGCATTTTCTGCAACAACAGCATTTAAGGAAGCCAAAAGGGAAGCTGCAGAGTTTTAATACAATTGCTGGATTTGATCTGAATGCAGCCATAGTGGCATGTTACGGAATTTAAAAACAGTCATCGAACACAATGACTGACTCACTAGAGTAGCTGAATCAACGCAGACAGAGCGCTCCCTATGTACACTACAGTCCTGTTATAGAGTCATCTCTTTGACACATTACATGTCTGGTTGGCCTGGGACCCATTCATCCATGTGCACAGAGAGCATTCTGCAGTCACGCATTCGAATGCCTCCACATTCAAGGCACAGTCAGATATTCAAAAGGGCCTTCGCACATTTGATGATGCATGACAGTTTTTCAGTTCTATTCATGCCGACTAACTGTGTGTGGGTGGCTGTGCAGACTGGATGGATTTGTGTGTGTGTGTGTCAGAGAGGAGGTGGAGCGGAATTGGGGGCCAGGGTAGAGTGAGTGTGTGAAACTGCTACTGACAGGCAGATGGGGGTGGGTGGGGGTCGGGGTGAGGGTGAGGGTGCAAGAGACTGAGACTAATAAAGAGCGGAGCGACTGACACTGCAGGGAAGCCTCATGGGGAATAACATCGACTTAATAGGAAAAGGGATCAGTAGGGTCATTGTATGGACAGACGCGAACAAACACATTCACACACCGACTACAGGTGCATCTTTAAAAAAAAAAAAAGAAGAAAGAGTTCAATATTTCTCGTCATTTATTTCAGAAAATGTAAAAACTGTATATATTCTAGACTCATTTACTAAATTAACGGGTAGAAGACACTCACTGACAACCTCCACAAGGATGCCAGAGAAGGTCAGTGCTGAAAGGGTAGGCTATAACACAGACCTGTATAGTATAGTCACGCAAAGATAAGTGGAAGAGAAAATGTGGTGGGAGAAGCTGCATACACAACAGAGATGAGTGCAGCCTTGAGTAGATTGTGATGCACAGCTGATTCAAGAACTTGGTGAACCCTCACAAAGAATAGACTAAGGCTGGAGTGACAGCATGAAGAGCCACCGTGCACAGATGAGTCCAAAAAATGGATTAGCTTGCTCATGCTAAGACACTCCTGAACCAGAGACACAGTCAGAAGAGTTTTACCTGGACTAAGGAGAAAAGGAACTGGACCATGGCTCAGTGGTCCAATGTCCTCGTTTTCAGGATAAAGAAAATGTTGCTTTTCATTTAGAAGTCCCAGAGCCTAGAGGAACAGCGGAGAGACACAGAATCCAGGCTACTTCACATCTGGTGTGAAGTTTCTGCAGTGAGTGATGATTCGGGGTGGCATGTCATCTGCCTCTGTTGGATTATGTGTTTTATTAAGTTCAAAGTCAATGCAGCCGTCAACCATGACATTGTAGGGCACTTTATGCTTCCAACTGCTGACAAGCTTTATGGAAATGCTGATTTTGTTTTCCAGCAGGGCTTGACACCTACCCACAGTGCCTAAACTACTCAGACCTGGTTTGCTGACCATGGTTGACAACTTTACTGACATGAACCCCACAGACGATCTATGAAGTATTGATGAGAAACACCAGTCCCAACTATACGGATGAGCTGAGGGCCACTGTCAAAGCGACATGGGCTTCCATAAGACCACAGCAGAGCCACAGGCTGATCGCCTCCACACCATACCACATATTGATGCAGTTATTTGTGCAAAAGGAGCCCTGACCAAGAATTGAGAGGATAAATGAAGTTACTTTTCAGGAGTTTGATATTTCTGTTAAATAAATTGTCTCCAAATTGCGCTCTTGAAATTATTTTGTATTTTGAGATACTGAATTGCGGGTTTTATAAACATTAAATCATAATCATCAAACTTTAAAAAAAGTCTTGAAATATCTCACTTGATGTATAATGAATTTGTGATGTGAAGGTTTTACTGTTAAAGTTAAATTACAGAAAAAAGTTACTTCTTCTATCATATTCTTTCTGTAATTTTTTGAGATGCAATTGTACACATAATGCAAATCATGACACTACATTTGGATAAAAAAAAAGTCTGTGCTGAAAAAGATGAAACAGAAAAAAGAATAATATAACATTATTCCTATTTGCAAAGAGACAATTCTCCATGACATGACCAGAAACACTACTGAAATGTTCCACAGTCAAAGCAAGAAAAAACACGACAGAAGTGAAGAATTATTACTGAAATTTGTCCACTTATCAAATCAATTTTAAGTGTTCCTGCCATTTCATGAAATGATTTAATGTGTTCACACTGCCTCACTGCAGTTTTACATCTTTCTTCTCACAGCATTACAATAGTAACACGACAAGTTATTAAAAACTGCAAGAATGAACTTTGAAACGTCAAAAGACTTAAGTCATTCCTTATGTGAATTCATCATTTTACATTTCTAAGAGTAGTAGCAGCATAAACTTTCCACTATTGCTCTTTTAAATATCACAATTTCTGCCCTTGACAATATTTTTCCTAGTGACCATTTTCTGATTGGAACCATAACTGACACACCACAACAGATCTCAAGATAAATCAATCAAATCAATCCAGACAAGTATGGAAAAGGTTGCAGAGCTCAGAGCCATTGCTTGTACGCATCATTAAACAGCGTAAACAAATATCAGTTCTTTAATACTTTTGCATTTAATCATCTGATTATTTCTGCAGTAAATAATAGTAGATACAATATTTAGTTGCATTGAGAAGTACGAAACTGACAATCTGCAAACAGCACAGTTACAATGAATTAATATTACATATACCAAGAATTTAATCATTTTAGTAACAATAAAATAGTGCTATACTGCAGAAATAATTTCTGATAGATTATTTATATTTCCATTATACTTCTACCAACAAATTGGATTCAAACCTATGGCTCCTCTGTTTTAACTTTCTTATTTCTACCATCACTATAATGAGTAATGTGTTAAAAAAGCTAATAATCTTATGTCACTAGTTCCACGGTTAATCGACATTACAACCTAATGCTAACACACACTTTTCTAAAAGGGAGGTGAGAAGAATGACGATGAGTCACCAGCACTGCTCCATTAAAAGGCTATGGGGTTTATCCTGCATAGCTGCCTGTTGCTGCTCCCTGGCTGTCTCTCACCGTCTGCTTTAATTTTCTACGCCTCTAATGAAAACATGCTGACAGCTAATACCCCATTCAATTTTACACCACATTTTGCCTTTGCATTAGCGCAATAAATACAAGTGACAGGAAAAGATCAACACATCGTCCCCCTATTGGATACACAAAGAGAAAATAGGTTGGCCTTGGCCCGTCACATCATTTTAGCACCAAGAGTGGGTCTCAAGTCAAGCAGCTAATCATTAACCGTTTAATTTGAATGCTTGTCCCTGGCTGACCCCCATGAGTACTCTCATTTTAGCCACCAGTGAGGGGTCAAGGCAAGCCTTCACTCTGGGTCTGTCACAATTACATGAAACACCGCTGCTTTTTCTTCCATACACCTAGGTGGAAGAGATGTGCCAACACAATAGACTGTAAAAGTCACTGAAGTCACTGTGACATTACACAGTAGTTTGTGGACTATCACTCTGAAGCCTCCACTTTGCATTTTGGGTGTCTGGTTGGAGCCAGGGGTGACCATAAACAGAGGATGGGGGCAAAGGGTGAAACTCACCAAACTGAAGCTAACTTATTGATTACACACACCACATGTTCAGCTAAGAAATGTTAGATAGGTTAGGTACAACTACATGCTAAATGTTACACATAGAGTTGAGTGTTTTTCAATGATGCCAATTTCCAGTAATATAATAATAATAATAATAATAATAATAATAATGATAATAATAATAATAATAATAATAATAATAATAATAATAATAATAATAATAATAATAATAATGTTTAAAAAGTAGTTGATAGACTAACTGCAGTGTTATTAAATAATTGTAAACATTTGCATGACAAAATCATTTGACACTTTTGCTAACCTCAACTGACCACACCTTTTAATTCAACAGTTGGTCTTCAAGTCAAACTCAGCAGGGTTGAAATCTGTTGGTCACTACAATTATCCCAGATTTCTAGATGGTTGATGTTTTTTGACAGGAGAGACAGGATTGTTTGGACCCAATATGTAAACATTTTTTTTGACAGTTAGGAACAACCTGGATAAACACAATCTTGACACCCCCCCCCCCCAAAAGAAAAGTCACCACCTAAAAAAGGTCACACACTCTAATATTTTGTTAAACCACCTTTAGCTTTGATTACGGCATGCAGTCACTGTGGCATTGTTTCGATAAGCTTCTGCAATGTCACAAGATTTATTTCCATCCAGTGTAGCAGAAATTTTTCACCAAGATCTTGTATTGATGATGGGAGAGTCTGATCACTGCGCAAACTATTCTCCAGCACATCTCAAAGATTCTCAATGGGTTTAGGGTCTGGACTCTGTGGTGGGCAATCCATGTGTGAAAATGATGTCTCATGCTCCCTGAACCACTCTTTCACAATTTGAACCCAATGAATCCTGGCATTGTCATCTTGGAATATGCCCATGCCATCAGGGAAGAAAAAATCCCTTGATGGAACAACCTGGTCATTCAGTATATTCAGGTAGTCAGCTGACCTCATTCTTTGGGCACATAATGTTGCTGAACCTAGACCTGACCAAACTGACCAATCACCTATGGCTGAGTATGGAGTTAGAGGAATAGTAAAGCAACAATGTCCAACTGCTACGCCATTCCCCCCGCTCCCCGACCAACAATCACGGGACACAACCCCACTCCCGCTCCAATCACGGAGTGCACCCCCTCCCCAGTGAGTAGAAGCCACCAGCCATAAAACAGAATAAAGATGACGAAGAAGTCCGTTCTGAGCCACTGTAGTCCTGTTCATTATTAAAGGGCTGATTCAGCTATTTACTGCTGAAATGTCATTTATTTCCTTTCTAATATCAATACTGATACCAGTATTGATGTGTTGCATGAATGCAGTAGTCAATCAGGTTACATCTCAAAATTGTACTTTGGTATCACTAAATTAATCTGAATCAATCAATTAATACTGAATCAAATTGACACTGGATCGAATCGAATCGTGATTAATCGATTCAGAATCTTATGAATCGAAATGATTATGGAAATTGGCCATGATACCCAGCCCTATTCTTAAGGCTACACAGCAGTTCAGTCCCAATCCCTTGAGTTCCCTTCATATTGTGCATGTGGAAATGCTCTTACTTTCAGTATTAAACATAGCCCTGAGTTCTGCTGTCGTTTTTCTTTGATTTGATTTCACCAAACACTTAAGTGATTGCTGATCATGATCAATCAGGATTTTTTTCCGACCACATGTCTTCCTCAAAGACGATGGTTCCCCACTATCCTTCCAGTTTTTAATAATGCGTCAGACAGTTCTCAACCCCATTTTGGTAGTTTCTGCAATCTCCTTAGATGCTTTCTTTGCTTAATGTATGCCAAGGATTTGACCCTTCTCAAACAGACAAACATCTTTTCCACAACCACGGGATGTGTCTTTGACATGGTTGTTTAAGAAATGAGAAGCTACTCACTGCATAAATTGGGGTTAAATAACTCGTGGCAAGCTGTGAGATAATCGCCAATGCAGTAATTATCCAATAAGAGTCTCATGTTTATTTGCTTTGTTAAATCCAGGTGGCAATTTTTTTGGGGCCATGCAGTGTATCATATCATACAAATGATGCACAAAAACTCCAAGCCAGAGTAGATTAACTGTAATACAAAGAGGTCTTCTTACTTGTGGTGAACCAAATTACTGACTCCAGAAATAGACTGTCAAGTCAATACTGTAAGACAAGAGGTGCTGTAAGAATGACAACTCTGTGCATGTTCTCTCAGCCTTATTTTATAGAACTAACACTGTCTATGTGATGGATGTGTGTCATAACATTTATAGTCAGTCTACTACTATACAAACAGATGGAAATTAGACAAATGTGATTTTCCATAAGATTAATCATTTGACTGCATAGCTGTGCTGAATTTAGAAAAAAAGTTATTTTTCTGATTTAAAAAAAATGCTCATATTTATGTATTACTGTTATTTTGGATGAATATAAGAGATACAACAAAGAAATTTGGATATTCAAAAGAGGTCAACCTCGCTCTTCTTTGCAACTTCATAACACTGGTCTGTGATTTGCCATAGAATAATAATGGTTGATTTTTTTTTTGTACTTAGATTAACTATGATGTGATCAGGTTCTTGCAGTTGATAAGGGCATTTTGTGTGTGTGTAAACAGATTTTAATTAATGAGGAAGACTTTGCTTTAAGGTAGAAACAATGGTGCTCCATCAATAGAATAGAATCTTGCCACTTCCAGAGTGGATAAGTAAATTAATCACAGTGATTATCCTAGAATAGCATGCAATTTGCCTATGATGCACAAAATGAATTGTAATCGTCCATTCAATCCTGAAATGGCGATATTACTACTTCAGGAATTTTGAAAAGCCAATCAAAGACAGACTGCTCTACCTGGCAAGCTGAACTGGAGCAGCAGGTTAGGCAGTGAGTTACTTTGTAGCTCTGTCTCAGCAAGACCTGATATTTGGTATGTGCAAGAGGGAGCAAGCCATTATCAGCTACTCTTGGTTCACAAATGACAGTTCTGGAGATTCACCAAAACCACTAACCTAACACATTCATGTCCATCAGAAACACTTTGCTTTGACAACTGGAATTTTCCAGTTAAAAGACTGTTTCAGTATATGTACATACCTAATCAGTTCAGCTAACAGCTCCACTATTAAAAAAAGGTTGTGGCAACATGGTCATGTCTGCTCACAGGTAAAACTTATTAACTGTATTCTGAATCCAAACATAAGGACAAGCTACACCATCCGTCTAAATTACAAAAACTAGACTTTCCATTGAGCATGGGATGACTTTGTTTGGAATGACAGATACAGAAAGCCTGTGAGTCCAAAATCCATCAGATCGATAAGCTGTAGTCCAAATATTTATCTAAACTAAAGCAGCAATCAAGAGGGAAAAACTTTGAAACAAAAAAATAGGAAAACACTGTCAATAACATTAATGTGTCAATAATATTAATTAGCCTTGCAGCCACATAACATAAAGAGAAGAAAATAAAGATTTATTTTGTTCCCACGAGAAAAAAACATTTGCTGTTGTAAGTCCTATAATATTTATACTATTGTGTGAATATTTGATCTCAGACTGATAAATATTAGACATCACAGCTTTATTGATCCCCTCAAATGCACAGTCTATACTCTTGTCTAATCTACACACCTCCAAAACAACTAAAGTGCACACTGCTTTTTGTTTTATTGTTATATCATTGTTGAGAATGCTTCAGTTAAGTAGTACCACGCTTCCATGAAAACCTTTCCAGGAGAGTAAAAATATAGCAATACAGCCCACTACACATGTCTTAACATATTAAAATAAGATCAAATTCAAGATAGAGAAGACAATTCATATAGCCTTTCAGGGTGTAAAAGAACAGGCAAGATTCACAGTATTCCTATCCAAGTATGTACAACAGGCACACAAACAAGTAGTGACAGAAAGCTTGGTGACATCACTGGTGTTATTTTCTCAAGTTTAAAGGTGCTCCTCAAGAGCTATAAAAGACAAACGGCTAAGTGGAACTCCCTGTAACGGGTAAAACAGAGTGGGACTCCCCATGATGATTTAACTGAATGTAATGTGTAAAAACAGTTCTCCCAGTAAAGGTTATTGATGTTTCTGTACTTGACTACACCACTAGAAAAAAAACAAACAGATAGGCAAAACTGTAACACAACTGCGACTGGTAAAGAAAAAAAAAGAAAAAACAGTAAAAAGCAAACTTGGTAAACTCATCACACCAACCAGAAAAACTTGATGTATAGTTAAACACTTCTTCTGGATAAGCTAGTCCTCATCCCAGAGGTTGCTTTTCAAGTACAGTGGTCTAACACATACAGGATTGGTAATTACAAATTCCAATAGAAACCCCAAGTTTTAGCCATATTATCTATGTTATGTTAAGTATTCTGTATTAAGTAGTGCACTTAATATGGCAGTATCATGGCTGTATGGCTGGTTAATAATAATGTAAAACAGAAACACAATAACCCTTTGGCAGAGTATACAATGATATTTACTAAAGCACACTGTAACCATAATAAATTTAAATGAATAATGAAGTCAAAATATTGATATGTTAATTTTTTTAAGTTCAGTGTTGATATAAAAAATGTCAGTGGTCATGCCATGATTAGTCACATTCAGTCAAATCCAACAGGCCTGTACTTGTTAAATTTGGATTGTGAAATACAGTTTACAATTGGAGTTGCACATTAAACACACACAAGAGATATTCATTCAACCTTTTTTGGATAAAAAAAGAAAAGAACTTGGAAATGTTGCAGCTTAGCAATGGATTGGCTTAAGAGGTTTGAGAAATGACCAACCAACTAATCAGAAATCCCTTTTCAATTGTCAAGCTCCTGTAATCTTTAATGATGGCTTAATTTCCCAAGCCAATGATGGATGAGCTGCTTGAAATACTAAGTATCAAAAAGTCAGAGTCTGCATAAGAAGTGCAAAGGGACCTGCTGAGGGAGGAGATAACATGTGGATCTTGCCGATCCTATCAGCATTGCACACTTGCAAATAACCACAGAATTAAACCCCCCAAAATCTTTATGGGTCAGCTAGTCTTTTTATTTTAAAGACAGCATAGACAATTTTTTGAAAGATTTGTTTCCATTAAGATTCTTGAAATAATCTTTATTTTCAAAGTGTTAAAACATGTTAGATAATCTGGTGGTTATTCATTCAGAGTAATGTAGATGTGCCTTTAGAGAGGAAGCTATGCCATGTTGACACTTCTAAACATTGCAACAAAAACTGACAGAATAATGTACAGTTCTGCAGCATAGACAACACACAAATGGCAGGGTACACCTGTGCGCATAGAGCAATGGCATCATGCGCCTCCTGCCCCCCGTCCCCAGAAAAAAAAATTCGGATGGGGGTGGGGGTGGGGGGTGTACGGCATTCCCAGTCAAAAACAAATTTGCAAGTGTGTGTGTGGAGTGGGGTCACTTAAACAGGGTACCACCCTCATTGAGAAACAATCTAATAGTCCAGTCGCTTGTATTTCAACATGGTAATACCTGTGACAAGGCAAGAGAACAATATATTGATAATTACCATGGCTTTGAACAAGCTGTGCACCATTTCTTTGACTGTGCTTTTCAAAAATTAACCATGCAAATCACAGGTGCACAGCCTGCTGCCTAATACACTGCTTATTAAATAAGTAATGCCATTTGTGTCACAAATACAACAAATTCTGGTTTCCTCAGTTTGGACGATAGCTAGAAGGTTTTATGCCTATAAAACAGATACGCAGCGTAAGTAGTGTCAAAAGAACCCACAGAGCGTATCATGTACTGCCATACTTGAACAAATGACAGACCAACAATTAAATAGTCACATAAGGAATCTTGATAGCATGAAAGACGCTTTGCACTGTCCACATTAGCGTACTCCTTTTGGTTTGAGAAACTGCATACAGAGGATTGTTGCTGTTACAGTGAATATGTGGTGCCGTTTTAATCTGGGATCAAACTGAAAATCCCCTCCCATAAGAGTTCAGTCAAGGTCATACTGGCGATTAGGCAGACTGTCTATAGAGACTGAGACAGAGTGGTAGAAAAAGGAAAAAGAGTGGTGCTATCAACCTCCGCTGCCTCAGAGGAGCTCTACTGTAGCCCAATAAGTAATTTGTTTTCTGAAATGCTTGGCCCTATCTTTGCAATCTCTGCAAAGAGGTTGGTTAACACAGAGGAACTTTTCACAAGATGAACTCATTCCTTCCCAAACATGTTCAAGTCATTACTACCCAGCCTTACAGCCTCCTGTTTTGTCCGCCACATGTGGGACATCGACCTGCCTGCAGCCTGGTGCTGTGCCCAGCCAGACAGCTGGTCTGTCTGAAGTCTACACACACACACACACACACACACACACACACACACACACACACACACACACACACACACACACACACACACACACACAGAGACACAGAGAGACACAGAGGTGAAAAGAGAGAGAGGGAGGGTGTGAGGGACATATCCACAGGCCTTGAAATAGAGCCGGACTGGCCCAGGTCAGAGCCAGCCTGCCTGGCCACCTGTCTGGCATATGAGTTTTCCAAGGAAGTGATGTCAAGATATGTGAATATGGATGACATGTTCAATGACACTCCTCCTGAAGTATGTATGTACTGCCATACCACTGCACCAACACTACCTAGAAAAAACACAGATTTCCTGTATTTTACAAGTCATAATGTTAATGTAGTGAAAGTTTTACTCTACCATCAGTAGGTGATGTTTTTAACCGGTTGCAGAGTCCTTGAACATCGCCGTAACTTTCTCCAATTTTGCTTATTGCCTCGGCACCTCTCAGTTCCATTAAGGAGCGCAGTTCTTTGAGTGTGCAGCCAAACTCTCCATCGTGGTTGGCTTCCATCATGGAGTTCTTCACCCCACTGTACGAGTTGTTCGCCATCGTCTCACCACCTCCCCACTCTTGCACAGCGTTGCTTGACAGTGGGGCAAAAAAGTGTTGTCCTAGCTTAATTCCTCAAGAGTGCAAACCCAATGGTAGTTCCCATAAACAGCTGACAGGCCCTTTAGAGGCAGCTGGACTCATACGGCAGGTATTAAGGAAGGGATATTACAAAAAAAAGCCATTTCCCTCGGAGAGCTGAGTTCCTAGTCTGTCATGGTGACTGAGGATCTCCTGCAGAGCCAGAGATCACCATGCATGCAGATCTGAAATAGAAGAACAAAAATACAAAAAAAACCTGTCAACTGTGACATTACAAAGTGTCATACATCAAGGTATACCATACATTCAATAATAACACATTGTTTACAAATTGACTGAACTGTTACAGATAACTGCACAGAACCGCAAAATAAGACTGCTGGAAAGCTGTGACAACTGAAGGGCAGATCTTTGCAATAAGCATGGTTATGCTTTGTCTTTTCTGTTGAGACTGCAAGTAATGATTGTTTTCATTTAAAAACAACCTGAAATAAGTTAAGAGAATGATTTCTCAATTAACTGTTGATTATTACCAACAACAGTACACTACTACTATATAATGACATGTAAACAACTGAAAGCAGTAAAATAAAAATATCCACCACAATAAACACATTCAAAAAATGCTTCTGGAAGGTCAGAAACAAACATAAGAAGTAGAAGAAGCAAATTCTAACAATTGAAGATCCAGAGACAACATTTAACAATTACAGTCTATCAATTATATTTCAACTGCTTAGTTGGCTTATCAGTTTTAAATGCAGCCTTGTTTGTAAAGAGGCAAACAAGGCTTCACCTTTTTAATGCATAATTTTTCTCCAATATCAGCACTATAATTTTGGTGTACATAGATACCACTAGATACATACATGTTCATCTGAGTGCAATACTGTTGTGTATAATTTCTTTTACCTGGGTTGACCTGGTGGTGTGTAATATTTGGAGAACACTCACTCTTGTTTGATAACTTACATTTTCCTTCCTGATCTGAGTATGTGAGCAGAGTGCCACATTAAGATTAAACTCAATTAGGACTATCTGTCAGATACTAGAAATACTTTAGAAACTATCTGAAACAAAAAATCTGGCACATCCACTTTGGAAGTGATAAGTCAGCCATGGTTTAAACTTAACGTCTGCTCAGTTTTCTTTACTGTCACTTTTAATAAAAGTCAGGAATTGAGATCTGAGAACCACACCATGCATTCCCTGCAAAAGAAAGGATCTAAAACATATGTGCCATATTTCATACATTTAAAATGATATCAAGAATGTTTTCTTTGCTAATACAGCTTTCTTTTCACCCCCAATAGTCATTTGGAACTACTATAAAGACTGACAATTTCTGACATAGTTGGCCAGCATGATGTATGAAGCAGTTTTGAAAGGGACTCTATTTAGTTTTCACTCTAAAGGAAAGAATTCAGCATCAGCAAAAAGAGACAGCATTCCCTGCAGTTTCACTGATGGGGTAACCTAGTCGGCTGGGACCAGCTGACTGATTACCTCAGGAAAAGCCGTCTGTTAAATCTAATTAAGACTATCTGTGGCATCAGGGAGCTCCATGGAGCTCTACATAGAAGAGTCCATTCTAATGAGAGACTGCTGTCCATTCAGCTTTAATCAGCCTATCAAAGTGACATTCATTCATGTTCATCAAGTTGATATGCCTTTGTCTTACCGCAGCTCACAGGAAGGATTACAAAAACAAATATATAATATCACTACACAATTACAGAAGCTACACCAGAGGAGATGTTTTGATGAATGCCTTTAAATTGTGAGGGACAGTGATGATTCAATGATTCAACAAAATAGCCTCAATGTTTAGTCTCATATGAAGTTTGTGAAACAGCAAAGAAAGCAATCAATGCAGGCATACAGGGAAAAAGGTTTTTTAAAAGGCTGCAGTTATCTGTCACTGTTTCCACCTCTTAGCACATATAAGACCATGATAAAAAGGATGAGACAACCATTCACCTGTGTTTATACCAAAAAGGGCTTCCAATGTATGACTCTAAGGTAACCTCCCAAAAAACTCAATATATGTCAAAACTTTAAACTGGGACGCAGATGCAGACCAAAAGAAAATGTAGCCATTATTTTGCTCTCTGCACAAATTAATGCTTGCAGCTTATTCCATTGAGATTCTTGGAAACTATTCTGTCACATGTTGAGATTCTATTTGGAGCCATCTGCCATGGAAAGCGGGACAGAATTCATTATTTATTACACAGCATAATTGCAAGGCCGAGTGCATTACTGAGGTGGAGAAGACAGCAGAATCCAGTTTTTGTAACATCTAACAATTTGAAAGTAGAAAAGTTTTACAAAAATGCATTTGTTATATAGTATCAAAATTTAGAGCATACACATATTATTATTGGAATACCTCTTCTCACAGGAATAATAGCATTTAACTGCAATATAACTTTATAACTTTATGAGGACAAATTCACATGAACTCTGCACCCACAGAGTTTAACAAAGGCCACTTTAACACACCTCCATACTCCTGACATGTGTGCAACATTTGGAAGCTGCCATGAGGCAACATTAAAAAAAAGTGAACGCAGTTATGGTAAAAGTCAAAAATTCCAATTATATGTGAAGAGGTAATAGAGGTGCCACTTGGTAACACGACTAGCAAAGACAGATTAACAACAGACTGGGCAAATGGGGTTTGACAGTGATTTCCATATTTTTTTGGAAAACAGTCATTATTATGTTTAAAATGGACAGTATCTAATCCATAATGCACCAAAAAAAAACACTGCAGATTTTTGTCCTGGATTCAGTTTACACAACACACATACATTAGGGTGAAGTGATATTTTGATTCAGGGATTGTAATTGTTGATGTGAAAACATCAATGTGACAAATGTTTGGCACTAACTCTTATGCTCTGACTTTCCTCTGGTGGAATTTCATTAACACTGCAAATCAAGGGAAAGTAACAATTCTGATTAATATTACATAGGGCTGGGCGATGGAAAAAAAATATCACAATATTTTTTTAAAAATATGAGACAATATCGATATGTATCACTATATAAATCAAATCACTATTTTTGTCAAGATTAAATTTTCCATTACTCATAAGTTAATTGTGAAGACATCAGAAGGTTATTTCTGATTTAAATATGATTAATTTTCTGTTGGAATTTGAACATGACAGATGTGCTGAAGAACATTATACAACTATTTCACATAAATAAAACAGAGACATATATTTAAAACTAAACTAAAAGTTTCAAGTTTTAAAAGAGAAGACAAACAAAACAGACCATCTTCACTAAACAATGCAGGGGGTACATATGTGGGGGTGTGTTCCGTAACTGCCATAACTACCGTAACTGGCGTAAACCAAAAATGAAACTTAACACGCTTTGACCGTACGACTCCCAGCTTCTATGTCGCACCCTACTTTTCAGTAACCTGGTCGCCCAAGTCCTCGGTCAAATTTTCTCCCAAGGGAACACTCATCATCTCCCGCTGCAGCCCAAACATTAGTGTGTGTGCTGTGGCTGGCTCTTACGCCTGTGCTGTGTGCGTCAACCTAACTTGACATGGCTCTACCATGATTGGTTCGGTACGGTGCTACTTAATTATGATTGGCTGTTCTTATGTCTGTCAAAACATGGACGAATGAATTCTATCGAAATTGTATCGAGCATGTCTCATATTTCTATCGAGGAAAAGCTATGGTGCGATATATAGCTACTGTTATCGTTTTATCACCCAGCCCTAATATTACACTTACAATACAAACACAATAAAAATAACCAATTTACTGATTTAAAACAGTTCCTAGTACTTTTTCCACAAGTGATCTTTGAGGTGAATGGTATTAAATGGCAATAAAAGCATTTCTTCTTCATTCTCCGTATTTCACTGTATGTGCCCTCCATTTACACCATCTAACCCCACAAGCAGCAACAATGCCAAGATGAAGGAAGTGCCAACATTTGCTGCGCTGCGACAGTTTCGGGTTGCAGAGCAGGTCACATGTCACAACAGTGGAAAATCATTGTGATTGGATCTCCAAGCCAACAGCTGGCAGGGTTTGGTTGAATGAAAGAGACTAGGGTTAACCCTTTGTTTTAACCCATACACACATAAGCAGCAAAAACACAATTATGTGCTGGCTTTACCTAAGACACAGAGACTTTCTCTACCCAAATTATTTAAGACTGGTATTGCACTTATGACACATATGAAAATGCAAATAAAATGGCTGTGGCGTATACACTCAAGTAGGAAGGACAACAGTGGCAGGCATCTCAGAAATATACTCATGTCTTTGTTTCCACGCTAAGGAAACCCTCTGGCAGTTAGAACACCTCTACGTGCCAACAACTAGATGCAAGTCAAGGATAGCAGTTCTAGGGATCCCTCTGCAGTGGAGCTGCCTAATGCGAGGGGTGGTATTTTTAGCTTCCCCCAGACTGCCCCCTCCCCCCACCACTAGCCAATGCTGAACTGGGTCAGGCCATGTAAATGTGGAGGGTACAAAGTAGAGACACCAAGCCATCCTTGTGCTGCATGGCTCGCAGCTGAGAGTGCTACTTCACCCCACACACTGGAACCTCTACACAGCTCTCAAACACTGTCAGGCTGCCAACTCATAAGAACGCACAGTCAGAGGTGTCACCGTCAACACACTGTCAACAGCTCTTCTTACCTCACTGATAGAAGGACATGTAAAGTCCTACAAAATGAAAATATTTCTTGACATGCAACTACGATATGTCAATGAAGAAACTGGTAGCCTAGATATTTCCAATTCAATAATAAATCCCTTTGTTGTTTTCCTGTTAGTAGACCATAACAATATCAAAAAATCCCTGCAGACTGATGAAGTCAAGGCTGGCCTACCAAAGAGGAGTACTGTTTCTTTTGATACACCAAAAACATAGTTGAAAAATATGGAGGGAATGAAGAACTATGCAAAAAAAAGGAAAGACCAAGTTGAGATGTCATCCAGTTCTTACATGTACAAAAATAAGGGACATGACCTCCTTTTATATGAATTAGAAATGCTTAAGATTTTTCTGAGCTCATAGTGTGTCACAGTATAGTTGCTGCAATGAAGAAATCTCCCCTGCTGTGATTTAGGAGTTTCAATAGCATTAGACTATACGCGGTTTTACCATAGTGGATATTATGGATACTGTGTAGAAGCTCACCGTAGTGTAATTTGTCGCACCATTATTTCATTAAAACACAAAAAAATATTTAAACATTTAAAATTTCTAATGTGTTTTGTGCTGTTATTTCTGTGAAGCATATGTGCAAAGTCAAACTTACTGCCCAGCTGAACATCTGTAGCCAGCAGGTCTGTGACTTGCTCTCATAAGATGATCTGATGTTAAACCGAACTAACTGAAGAGTAGATCAGATAATGAATCAAGATAACAACTATGCAGGAGACAATTCTGATGGCATAGCACCCACCCTACTGCACCTTTACAGACTGGACCTTCGTCCACAAATGGATGTCCATCAGTCCTGGTTTCATCTACAGCCTGTCCGTCCATGGGAGTGTATCTCTCCTTCATTGTGGTTCTCCCCAAGGTTTCTGTTTTCTCACTGGGTTTTGGAGTTTTTCCTTGCTGAGAAGGAGAGTCTAAGGACGGGGGATGCCTGGGACATTAATCCATTTCCTTCATCTACTGTCTATTTGACTTGTTTATTTTCATATTCAACTAATTCTGTGAAGCCCTGTGAGGCAACCTTGTTGTGATATAGGTCTCTACAAATAAAACTGAATTGAATTGAACAAACAGAACAACTGTGACCATAGCCACTGAGGCTTGTATCCTCTGCTACCTGCTTGTCAATAGTATTACAATGTTGTTTCAAGTACATACCTATATCAGCTTTCTTTTTTCCAGGACTGGGAATTCTATGTTATAGAATACCAAAACCTAAATAGGTTTGTGGCTTATTCTGCAGTGAGCCTTGTATATAAATTGATCAATATAGAGTTTGATTAACATCACAAAATAATATAATATCGAACTGCAACGTAGTAAAAACTGAACTTAAAATTAAACAGATATGGCAACAACTTGAAAAAAAAAACAAAAAACTTTAAGACAAACTGTCTGTATAAGGGCGATGTGGTTTCATTGGTGGATTGTTACTGGACTTGTAATTTTAAAAAGAGAGAAAGCTGTGGGTAATTTACTGTCGTGCTATAAAGTTAAAACCAATAGTAAGAAGAGTACATTGTGTTCTCCTTTCAATATATTCTACACAGCATTGTATACTCTTTCCATCAACAAACAATCTTACATAATTAATTTTCTATCTACAAATGTCACTCAAAAACCTCACTTAAAACTTAATTGTATAACACAAACATTATGTTGAGGTAATCCACTGTTCACATGAATACATCCTCAAATATATGACAAGGATGTCTGAGTAAATACTGCAGTCTTGTGGTGCAACTTAACTCATTTGCTCAAAAATATTTATATGAAGAACTGCATGCTAAAAGACAATCTTGCTCTTAATGTCTAATTAATTCTGCCTACTACACTAATAAATGTACAAATATTATAAAATAATGTATTTTAGTTATAGCACTATACATAGTCATGTGCAGAAAAAAGGGAATACATTCATTTTTCTTTAGGTTTTAACTGTCATCTCAAAATAATGCATCCATTTGTTCAGCTAATGCAGATGGTTTTCAGCATTGTGCCTGTGAAATTATTATATTTTACTTTCAAAGATACCAGAATGCAATTTTTTTTAGCTAGAACTGTGTCCTTCAGGTGGAAAGGCTGCAAAATATTTCAGAATGAAGCATCTTTCATCGAGCCACTTTGAAGATGAGACGCTTTCTGTGTCCTTTGTTATGCACGGCTCTTTAGAGCAGCTCTGTGGCCTAAGGTCCTGCTGCCTTGCCATTTGTTGCCAAATTCTGACCTTGCTGTCCCTGCCATTTGAACTTCAGGATGTACCAACATTGAGCATTAAACTCACTGACCGAAGACCTATGGTAGATAATTCATATTGTGGTGGATAAACACATATAAATGTGTGTATACGCCCAATAACATGAGATAAGTGAGAGAAGAAGAAGCAGGAAGAATTCAATTTAACTGTGAAAGCTAATGCTGGATAGGTTAAGTTGTTATACAGCACTGTCACACCCATCCTGTGAAAGTCTGGTAACATTAGCGTTATTTTCCCTCAGAAAGCCTATGAATGTCATAATACATTTCACGCCAGTACACATAGGCTGCCTTCATCTTCCTCAAAAGCAGTTAAAACCCATCATCCTCACTTTAACTGTTAGTAAAACAACATTCAGCACAACTGGGCTATTGCTGCAAACACAACATTATGAAAAAGAACCACATATACATCTGCCAGTAGATTCATCTACAGATTCATGTATAGAAATGTGTTCCACAGATAAGAAACCTGACCTGTTAATAGTTTTAAAATGTGTCACAACAAGTTAAGTGTCTCAATAGTCATATCACCAACATATTAATGAAGATATTAATTACTTTTTATAGAATGCTTGGGTAATGCATAATGCATATAATGCATGTTCACTTAGTGTTTATACTAGAATATGATAGCCATGAGTATGGAACCTTCCTTTCTAAACTTTCTACATAATGAAGATGACAGTAGGGACATGCGGACAAGATTACATCATCTTCAGACTGTGCCCTGTATGCCACCCACGACACTGCATGTGAGCAAAACACTCATTTTTTCCCCTCAGACAGAGTCAACTATTGTGACTTTGGGTAAAACCAAAAACAATGACTCAAGCATTATATGTAAGACTAATTTCACAACATTATATTATTTTCAACCTGTTGATTTATTTAAATAGAGAAAGAGACAAATAAATTGAAAAGCAACAAAAAATGTTGTACTAAATGGCCATAAAGCCTATCAACATTTGAGCATTTTGAAGAAATGTTCAGAGGAATAATATAATGGTCTGCAGCCTTATTTTAGTCTTTCATCCAAGCAGTTTTGTAAACATTTCACATTACTGCCCTGTGGATCTCTGTCCATCTATATTATTAACTCCTGTGTTTCAACGTAGCATGTTATCTTTAATTACACCTCAGAAGTGACTTGGGCTTTTCACTTTGATAGACCACATGTGAATGAATAAGTAGATACGAACGAGTCAGACTCCACGTAACCTTAAACCACTGGTTGCAATAACCTTGGGCACACAGACCAAGATAAGCCAAATTCCATCATAAGTAAACAGTACCATAAATACATTGTACTTAATCATATAAAAGAAAACTATATTCCACTTTCAGTGAAGTTTACATGAGACTTAGTGTCACCTTATATTAATGCCTCACAGCACCTTTTTCTTTAATGACATAGGTGGCAAAAGACTATGGAATAGAGATTGAACTGAGGGCAAATGTTAATAACTCTAGCTATTGAAATGTATTATTTTTAGGGCTATGACTGTAATTGACTCAAAGCAGAACATGACAATAACATGAGTGGACATATCAAGTAGCTGTAAGGCGGACTCATCCATGATGAGTTAAGGACAGATCTGACAGGCAATAACTGCCTGGAAGAAAGTGCCCTGCATTACTTCACTGTGACTACCACTCCATGACAACTAAAAAATATCCATGCAATGAGAGACAAGCAAGCACCAAGGCAGTCTCTTATTTTTTAAAACACAAGATATACCTTAAGATCAGAAAAATAGACTACCTCATTTGGCTAATTAACTCTGATACACACAACACAAAAGGACAAGAACCTACAGTTGTATGACAAACACTGCTCCTGCTAAACCAGGTAGTCCAGGAAATCACATGATCCTGTAACTGAGATGTAGCTATTTTCCAAAACTATTTACAACACATGTGTACAAACTACTGAGTCATATATTCATCAGGTGCAGCAATAGAGTCAATAGTCTGCTAGTATGAAAAGCATGATATAGAAAGGAACAGGAAAAGATATTTTAGTCATTCTTGAGTGACAGCAACAGTCTGAGTTCAAAGGCCTCAGACACAGCAACAGATTGTGTTACTGATGGTTTCAGTGAATGATTAAACAAACCATGAAATCTCTATATGCTATGCCAGACTGCTATAATGAAATTTAACACATTGCTGCTACACCTTTAAAATGATTCGCTGTAACAAAATGTACAAAATCCGTGGAAACTAAATTCCAACAACTGTCATTACATCTGGCATACGCTCTCCTGAATCACAGGACTATTTTCACTGAAAGGCTCAACTATGAATGTGTCATTACAGTATGCTATATGTATACAGATAATTATACTATACTTTATGATTGCAATGAGTAAAATCACAAGTCATTACACAAGCAGTGAAAGACATTGCCGGTAATGCATTGAGCTGGCTGCCTTTTAATTGGATAAAGAGTGATCCGTTCAGCCTGACACCAAAAGGTGCTCAGTGACTGCACTCTACATCAGCTTGGAAACTCACAGGTAATGTAAGCGAGTGTGACACTCCATTACATTGTCTATCAAGGTCAAGAGTATAACGTTAACATAAAGTACGTAATCAACTCGCAGAACATGGAAAGATTTGGACATAAGATAGATTATCGTTAGGCTTGCTAAATTCTTTCCGTTTTCATGATCTAAAGTGGGGAAGTCCCTTTTCATCGTTATAGGTCTTGATATGATGAAAGCAGTTAGTACAACATTTCGGGCTGGTAAGTAGGCTGAATTGATAAGATTAGTGTTTCCCGTAGCGCTGCCATCCGTGATAGGGGTTGAATTAGGGTTAAGCATCGCAGGAGACGGCAGGTTATCGTTGAGGCTAAGGATGGCCACGGTCTCACAGCAAAGAACACAAGCCGGAGGTGAAATAGTACTCGACATAAGACCGGCCACGCGCTTCAGGGTTGATAATACCCCCCTAATGGAAATCTGACTTGGACAACAAACGGAGACGCTGTACACTGTTCACCAATGTTACTGATACTAAAATAAATCTTGCCGTTATTGAGCAAAACTAAGTTAAAGTGACAGTCGGCTGACAAAATGATTTTAATGCGTATCCGTGGGTGCCTCTCTGAGCTCCCTGAGCTCTCCGCGTGAGCCAGAGCAGCGCGTGGAGTCCACTATCAAGACAGACTACCGTTCAGGCCGGTTAATAATATTTGCCCACTGACTTGACATTACCCCTCTGTTTACAAAGTGTACTCTACATAATGTTAAACACTGAATGACAGAATCCCAAGAAACACACCCCTGTATAATTCAGAGGTTTGTGTTGTAATGAAATTCATGTTAAGTTATGACATTCTTACAGAAGCCTGCGCCTAACGTGGCTGCAGGTATTTCACAGACAATCTTTAAAAAGTGAACCTACATGTCTAAACAACAATGTCTAACCCACTCAAAATAGTCCAACCTTTAAAAAAAACATTCCCGGTTAGCGTACAACGCTAGCCAACTAGCTTCCAGACGTTAGCTTCTGCTGATTGTAAGGAAGGGAAATACATAATAGCGACTTCCAAAAAACTGACAAGTAGAAAAACTCACCCCAGGGAAAAGAGACAGCCTTGTATAAATTAAGTTTAAGCTGAGAAAATCTGACAGCATCCTGGCTGACTAGCTACCTGGTTTGGAAAATGAGACGCCCAATGTCAGTTTCTATCCAAGACACAACGTTAGCTAGCGTTAGCTTGGTACAGCGCTAACTACCTAAGGCAGCTACTACCCACCAGTGGCTGGCCCTCGCTGATCAATGCACATTAATATAAGGACCCAAACGGTTCAGGGTTTGCATGCACTTCCAAAACACTTGGAGGCGCCTCTTATACTGGGGCATTTTGCTGCGCTGAGAGAGTAAAATATATAAGCAAAAATACTTACTCCGTTCTCTGAAGAGCACCCCAGGTCCCTTTCTCTCTGTAACTCCCCCTCAGTCTCACCAAAGACTAGACTCTCTCCCCTGATCGGAGGTAAGATCCCGCCCACTGCGCTGTCACAACCACAACCAAAGTGTCCTGCGTGAGCTGCCAAGATAGTTCCCCTCACAAACAGCCTATGGAAACCTGCGTCCACTAGACCAAACTGTCAGGTGGGAAACAGCAGGATCTTTAACTGACATCCTGTTGCACCATGTAACGAACAGAAAAACACATCAAAGAATACTCATCAACACATTAGCAGGTAATAAAAGATCATTTAATTATCAATGACACCTGCGAATTTGATTATCTATCATCAGTTTTTATTACATAGTAGTAAATAATATGACTCACAACGATATCATCACCTGTCACTTTTGTATTGAAATCGTTTTGAGGAGACAGAGGGACACATCATTCAAACGCACCATTTTTTGGAGAAACCGGAAGTGCACAGAGTAGAGTCATCTCGCTGTGTCTAGCTCCTTTCTGTCACAACACCACCGGGGACATGTGATGTACGTCAAAAGGAGGATGGGTATGGACCGCTGGTGTGGATTCCTATTGGCTTAGCCAGCATATCAGTCGCCTATGGAAACGGTTACGTCATGATCCCTCGTACTCCCTCTTTGCTCCCGTGTCGCTTTATAATAGCAGGATTATTCAACAGTTCTCTCCATCATATGATGCGGTCTGCAAAAAGTACTCACCAAAATCTGACTGGCGCATCGTGTCTGCTGTCTGAACTCCACCTAAACCGCAAAAGGCTCTTCCCTCAGCGCCTAATCAAACCTGACGTCATTCTTTCCATGACGTAGCGCTGTTTTTCTTTTTCTCAGTTTCAATGGCTGTATTCTTTGCGCGTCTTGTTGAAAAAGGAGTCCAACACCCTACAGTCCGACCCTCTGTCACCAAGGCCGACTCACTGAGATGTAATGACTTGCATTGCATTACAAAGAACGTGGGTCCATTCATTCACTTTGGCTTTGCGTAAAACGACAGAAATTACATTACAAAGTCATCTCAGACTTTACTGCGTTTCCAGAAACACTGGAAAATAAAGTGTTGGATAATACAACTTTGACATCACCAAATGCAATACAGCGTGCAACAGTGCAGTGCATGAATTCAATGAAGTCTGACAAGATTATTTAAAAGACTTGAATGATTTCTGGTTAAAATGTAATTAAGGTTAAACAAAGATGTCTTGAGGTTTCTATTAAAGTAAAGCTGCATGATTTTTCTTATCTCAATCACAGTGTCACCCTGTGCAACTATAGGGTGGCAAAAGGTTGCACTGTAAAGGTCCAGTGGTCCAGGGTGTGTTGGATGATATTCTGGATTCAGAGACACTGTACAGAGAGTAACTGCAGAAAACCTACAAAATGAAAGATACCATTATTTACTAATTTGTTAATTGATTGATTGATTTATTGATTGATACACATCTCAAAATGATCAGTAAATGTTCCTTGATAACCAAGAAAATAGACTCAAACTATAATGATAAATATGATTTTTCACCAAATTACACCCTTACTTTAAAGTTGCCTACAGATTTTGATGCCCTCAGCTTCATCCACAGGCTGTTCCAGAAGCAAGAGCCTTAGACCCCAAATGCCAAATTATGGTTCAAGACTCTGATCTTCAAACATCCTCTAATCTTTTAAAACAACAAATAGTACTCATATTCTGACATATCGAGTCAGGTGAAGAAACATAATTTTTATGACAGCACTGTAGACCCCAGGTCTTAAAGACATGAGTGATGGTAGATGATACACAGAAAACAATCCTTGTCGAGGTCAAACCTCGGTGTAATTTACTTGTTGTCTTCACATAATGGGATTTATCATTAACATAACAGCCCTAAGTACACAGAAGCATTTACCTCTGCTGATTTGTAAACAGGGGGAAAAGTTAAACTTGTTAAAGGTTACAAAAGTGCTAAATATCATTACAGAAACTCTGAGTCAGATCTGCGTCAAGGACAGCAAGACTTTAGGAAAGAAAGAGGAAGAGAGGGAACAGGAGAAAAAAACCTTGATTTATGCAAGTTGACTTGTGCAATTGGTCCTATGCTTGTATGATTAACAATGCAGATTGAGGAACAATTCACAATGCACTGACAAATACTGCTGATTAAAACATTCTTTGTTTTAATCTATCCTTCTCATAATTAAAATAATTTCAAACCTTCTCCTTCTTTCTACTTATTATGTAAACCACAACAGAGAAAGCAAATGTGTTGTATTAAAATAGTTCTGACATCAGGTGAGCGCATCCTTTAATAGCATTTTAGGATTAAATTATCCTTTGCAAATTTTTCTCTTCAGGAGGGAACTTGAGCAAATACTCAGCTGACATGGCTCTGGTAAATGAACTCCACTCTGAGGGCCATCCAACTCTGTAGTGCTGAATCAGACACACAAACTATTTTTATTTCTCCAATTTTCCAGTTCACTGTTAGTGGTTTTGTTGGTTTTTAATTGGCAGCTTGCAGTGCTTTGTGTTTGGCCAAACCTGAGTAGCTGTCCCTCTAACATGATGCTGATGCCACCTATTTCTCCTTCTCTCTGTTTTTCTAGTCTGTCCATCAGCCTGAAACTCCTTTATCACTCACTGCAGAAGCAAAGGAATGCCTTTGACCACAGTCAGAATGAGGAATGTAGGAACTTTATTTTTTATAGAAAACATTTTGATATTGAGATTATTAATCAACACACACAACACACGATAGACAGCAGACACAACTATAGCAGGTAATATAAAGTCATACTGTTTGCATAAGGTATAGATGGCAAATGGCATTCAAAATATAAATGAATAAAGAAAATAAAGAAACTAAATGAAATAAATGCATGCACACATGCACATACATACACTCCACATTTTAAGCCTTCATGTGTATCAAGAAACAGGGACGGATGTTTGTCATGTCGGTCTTTTATCTAAATATGACATGGAATTTGAATTTCGCCACCATCATTTGTTCAGCTGAATCCACTTAATCTTTGCTTCAATCCAGTTAAATACTTTGGGACTGCTGAAGTGAGAAAGATGAAAATCCGCACACGATGATTCTTTTAGCAACAACTATTTTGGAACAGTACAGTCTTGTGACTCATTTATGGAGAAATTTTTGACTGCAAATCTTTGACTCCTGCCAAATGCATCTTCTTTCTTTATACAAAGAAATAGTGGGTTTAGATCTGTTTTTATAATTTAACTCTCATAACATCATGTCAGAGGTTTTGTTAGGACTTTTAGGATTCTTAAATGCGGGGACCAATTATTCTCCCCACAGCTGTTGTCTGAGCCTTGCTGTTGACTCAGTTTCTTGGTGGAAATTTGCCATATGCTCTGGAGCATCTTGTGAACTACAGTAAATGTCAAGTGTCATTAGGCTTTGTGCATGCTAATGTGTTGTTCGTGTTGTCTGACTACGCTTGACTCAGGGCAAAACTCTCACAAAAGAGGATGTTCACCTCAAAGTAATGTTACTGTTTATTAAAAACACACTCAAAACAGAATCATTATCATCAATTTGACATGAAACACAACAAAAGGTTTTGTCACAGGCGAAGACTGTAGAAAACACAAGGAACAAAAGTTACACAAATGTGTTTGTCACTTTTAAGAATAAAAAACATAGCTTTAGTTGAGTGTGTGTGTGTAGATGTGTGCGTTCATCCCAACATAGAACTTTAATTACTAGGGAAGAGCTATACACACATGAGACAAGATAACTTGACAAATAATTGCAGGTTCAGTCTAAGAGTGTCTAGCAACTGGCACTGCAAGAATGTGTCTGCTGTTCTAAGAGAGGAACTTAGTTGCAGACTCTGCATCTTATCACATTTTGAGATAGCAAGGTGCTGTGAGCAGATGAAGCCATTTACACAAGTAACAGTACACAATGGAAACCTAAAGGGAATGGAAAAAATAAAGCCCAAGCCACAGAAAGATTATCAGCTATTTCCTAAATAATTTTACATAAACACATGACTGTGATGGAACTGCCTAGAGAGATCATGTGTCTCTTCAAGCCAAGACAAGTGGAAAATGCTCCACAATGATGTTTCACTCTTAGTCAACTAACACAAGGGCAAACAGGTCTCTATCAGTAAGGGCACGTATGAATACCACTTCCTTTGGTCAAGTGATCTCTCTACACCAACTTTGTTTCTTGAAAGGACGTTGGATTTTCCACTGGCTCAGCACATTGGCAAAGGGTTAGACATCGAGGGTGGGGGGGGCTTCCTCCTCTGAAGAGGAAGAGGAAAAATTGTGTTGCATACTTTAGAAAAATACTGTTGGTGTTTGTGCTTGATGATGTGTGAGAATTTTCCAATTGCAACTTAATCCGAAGTTCAGTTGTAACCACTTCCCTAATACAACGTATGCATATATTTCTCATTTACACAACACACTTTAGTCCTCATGTAGTTTTATGGGCTGCATTACCAGATTACTAAGAAGTGGACAGTGGATATATCAATCAGACATAGCCAATATTAGTGATGGGTCTGGCACATTGTAATAACAGGTCATTAGTGTGTCACAATTACTGTAATCACATTTTTCCTGAAATCCACAAGAGTCTAAACATTGATTTATGTCTGCTGTAGGAGGCTCCAATTACATGATTAACATTCACACTGTGCTGACTGGCAAAACAAGCACCACACACAGACAGACACACAAATTACACCTATGATGCAGGTAGCTCTACAAGCTTCACAACAGAAGATGTGAAGAGACCTTGTGAAGTAGCAACACAAAGACGCCTTGTGAGATGGAAAGCTGAGTGAGAGGTGCTGGGTGCTGTGGTGGTTATAAGGAGGGGTCTACCTTCACTGAACTGCTCGGAAGAGGCTCGAGCATGTTTGTGTTTCCAACTACCACTGGAATTTACTGCAGGCACTGGTGAAGGCAGTCGCAGAGAGGTGAACGGCCTGCAGGATAAAGGCCAGAGTTGTTGAGAAAAGAGTGATGGAGGGAAATAGAAAAAGGAGGAGGGGAAACAGAGTGCATAAAAGAAAGAGAAAGATTGAGCGAAAGCACAGGCAGACAAGGATTTATTATAAAGAGAAAAGAGTCAGTAAGTGTGAACTGAAATTAGAGTTGGTAAAACAAAAGCTGTGTGTGTGGAAAGACCATGAGTGTGTGTGTGTCTAGGGAGGGAGACAGTGGTCTTACTCAGTCCTAAGCAAGCAGCACTACGATTATCTGTCCAAGTTTCCACTCGCAAACAATAATTCACCTCAAGTGCCCATTGAGGGTAGACTTTGTCAGGGCAGCGACCCACCCAGCCCAATGTGAGGGTGTGTGAGTGGAAGAGCCTGTGTATGGCCGTGGTATGCCTAAACTGTATAAACTTGCATGTGTGGAGACATAGAAGAGCCATAGAAGGGTGTTGGCAAGGTTGGGGGTTGTGCCACTGCCCCTGTAGGACATGTTTTCCATGGTCTGTTTTCCGTCGATATCTCCTGTATTTACATTTGGCTCAGCTTGCTGCAGAGCTGGAAAGTGTATTTCATTCAGGCCAGTGAACATTTACATGTCATAAAATGTAGGGCATATAAATAGTCTTGATTCAGTTACCGCCAAGGCACAGAAACCACCTGAGATTCCACATTTAGACTCATGTAAAACGCTACCATTAGAAGTGGAAACTAAAACATACAGAACAAAAAGATTGCAGAATCAAACACTACTTGTGTGGTTTAACCAGACCAGAATGTTTGTAATACAGAATACATAAAAATTTAACACATTATCAAAGAGAGGAAACTCGTAAGTGCTGTCAGTAAGTGCTGGTTCACTCACTGGCAGAGGTGACTTTGGCTAAATTAGTGGCAACAGGCAGTAATTAAGAATTGTTTTAACTCTACTTAGTTGTTCAGTTAGGCGTGGAGCCCATCAGCCCTATAAATCTGATGTTCTTCCCCCCAAAGTCTGAGCCGTGCCACTGGGGACCAGGCAAAACAATTAATGGCAACTTAATTACAGTGCCGCATCAGATTTTTGCTTTACCCGCAGAATGTGCAGAGAGCGAGAGGCAGATTGAATGTGCTTGCTTTCTCAACCCAATTCAGAGCTAGAGTTGTGTGGCACAGACTGGGCACAGATGGGGCACTGAGGACTAGATCCAATGGGAACTTGGTGCCCTTTACACCCCTTTTCTTCCCTTTCGCATGGGGGCTGTTCCCCTGGGAGTTAAAGAAGGCACAGGGTAGAAGAGAGGCAGAGCCCTAGAGAAGGACCCATGCTTCTTGGTGCTTAACAAACCAAGGGCATGTGTGTACACACTCAAGATATACACAGATAAACATCCAGGCCTGCTGTAGGTAATGGCCTTGACATTTCAATAATACAAATAAGTAGGGTTATGTACAGCCCTAAACAGAAAGTTGGGACAGTATGACAGATGTAAATTAAAAAGAAAGCAGTAATAGTAGTGATATTGAAATGTACTCTGACCTATATTTCATTGTAGACAGGAACACTACATATTTCATATTTTGTCAGGTCAACTTAATTTCATTTGTAAATACACATCCCTTCCTAGCATTCACAACTGCATCATATTCAAGAGAAAGGTGGAACTGGGGCACTTTAGGGTGAGTAAGAGGTTAAAATAATTCACCATCATTATGTTTTGAAACAGGTGATGTAAACAGTGTAATTATGATTTTGTGCAAAAGCAGTACACAGGTCACAAAACCAAAATATTTAATACAGTATTCCAGGTATCATTTTGATTCAGTGTTTGGGGAGAAAAAAATAATACAGTCAAAGCTTTGTTTATTGGAAAAGAAAGCAAATACCAAAAAGTGTAAGATGAAATTAGAGCTGATTAGTCTTCTTTAAGAAAAGGCCATTGTTCATCTGATGAAGATCTACTGAGGTGAAGAGAACGTTTTAAAATGACATTGTTCAAACTGCTATATTTTTCAGCTTTTATTTAAAGCATGAAAAAAAAAGCAATCACAATCAGGTAATATGGAGTGTTTTGGCTTGTTAACCCGACTAAAACAGACAAGGGGTAGGAGACAAAAAGCAAGACTTGAAAAATTCAGTAATAGACACAATGCATAGTAACCACAATCCAATTGTCACTCACCTTCATGAGATTAGTACATTTTGAGGATTTCATCTGTCTTTTCATTTCCTCAAATAAACCTTAGGAAACATGACATCTTGGTCCAGAGAGAAGTTAATGTGGATAAAATCATAGCTCTGCTTGGTTACCAAGCTGTGACCAACCCCATGATTACATGTCATGTCCCCATCATCATAACCACTGGCACACCCCTCACCCATATTTAGAGAAAGTGAGAGTGTGAGAGAAAGAGAGAGGGGCAGATCCAGCATGATCCCACTGTAGCAGATGGATATGTTAGATATGCCTGCTTGGGCTTATGGAGATGCTTAGTGGTAAATGTAATGACCTGTGTGTGTGTAGGTGTGTGTGTGTGTGTGTGTGCGTGTGCGTGTGCGTGTGCGTGTGTGACTGTGTGTGTGCATACCCCTCAATCTACTGTTCCAATTATCCTGGGATCGTCTGGGGAAAACTCACTTTATAATGACTAAACAGCATGACAGTGACAGAGCTAGTTTTAACTTCCATAGTTCTTTATTCTGATAGAAAGGGTACTTTTGACAGTTTTTGGACTAAATAAAGCACCAACACCGCACACTAAGTGGGTTAAAATGGAAAATTAGCTGCTACTTTGGCAAAGAAAATGATAGAGTGGAGAAAATGCTTGTACAAGTGCCCTCTAACAAAAATGTTCAAGGTTGTAACCGACGGTGTCCATGACCACTGCCTGTAGGAGTGTGTAGGAGCATCAGCTGGATAACTAAAATGTAAACAGATGTGTGAAATTTGATGGGTTCAGCTTTTTAGTTTGTGTAAGGATTGCTACGCAACAGATTCACACAAATAGAGCAAGAAGTCTCTGGCCAATCAGAACCAACAAAAACAGTCTTATCAAATGATCACACAAATGCTGGCCTGATTTAATGCAATTCAGTGAGACAGTTTGGTCTACTTAAAAGAACATTAAAAAGAACACACATGAGCCCTGCAAATTAAATGACAGAACATATTGACACAGTTTGATGGGTTGTGCTCAATTCCTGTAGCTCATTACACGCACATGGTACTGTGTGTGTGTGTGTTATGACAAGTCATCTGAAGAAGTGCAATTTCCAGCCTTTGTTTTATTTTTTATTTTTTAATTTGTTTACAGCTGACCTCTTAGAAAGACTGAGTGGAGGAGTGACTGATGTTAAGGCTTTCTTCCGTCCATCTGTTTATCTTCGGCTACTCTAAGATTGCATAATAATCTTCACGCTCAAAACTTTAACCTATTTATCTGTTTCATTTTCCTTTGAAATATTACAAACTCTGAATCTGCTCTTTCTTGCTTTTCAGCCTTGCTTCCCTTGTAGAGTCACAACCTTCAGCTGCTGTCCAGTGGTTTATGGAAACTTTCCTTTCTGTTAGTGTGTCATGTGAAGGGCAAGGCAGGAGTTTCCAGTGCTGTCTGCAGAAAAACACCCATCCCTCCATGGTGTGATGGATCAGGAGCCTAAAGAAAAGAGGGGATGTTTGTCGAAGCTGTTTCGGTGGGCTTCCTGTTTTGACCTGCAGGAGGGTAAGTGTATGGGTGCGTTTGTGTGAATTCAGTTTGGAGGGAGGTGTTTCTGCTAACATTGTGCATGTTCTCCAGTTTTTTTCTTTTCACTATGCCACCTGTGATGTAACAGCTACACCTCATTTCACTAATGAGCAGCACAATGACACAAGTAATAACCAAAATGCTATCTATGAAACAGTGTACAGGCACAGAGCATTAAAGTTGCACTCTGTCATCCTATATCTCCTTGGTATTTTGTTAAATGTTGGCTGGTGCAGTCTATCCATTAGCCTTGACTATGTAAAATTCCACTCAAATCTCCAGTATGTGAGAAACCATAGAAACAGACTGGCCTTTGTTTCTTGCACTTGGGAAAGTGTCCTGTGAGCTGAACTGAGTAATACTGCTGCGGCAGATGACTGGCCCACTCACACACATTCACTGTGGAAGAGAAAATATGAGTGAAAAATGACATTAATAAAAGGTGTGACATTTTGAAGAACTGAAGATGATTTTCCATCAGTTCTTCTTTTCGATAAACTCTCCTTTCCATTTCATCCAGGCAGTGTCTTCTAATAACATTCATGTCACAAACTGACAATTTGTGCTTTGAAGAAAAGTTTGTGCAAATTGTTTTTGTTGGTAAGGTGTCTGCCCTGCACACATTCATCATGTCTCATCCAAAATGTTCTGACATAACATGTCTATTAAATGTCTTTATGTCATGTTTAAGTTAGACAAGTTGGTAGTTAGATGCACTTTTTGGAAATAGACCTTAACCTCATTAAAATGACCAGACTACAAGAAGCCTAGTTGGAGTAGTCTGTATATAGCCTAGTTAAGGGCTACCCTACTTTCGGCTCCAATAGCCCAGTTACAAAAACACCCAGAAGAGTCAGTCTCTCCATGAGAACAGAGTCCAAATAAGTAATGGCAACTCTGAGCTAATGCTGAAGCTACCCTCGTCCTAAAATAAGGAGGAAAGAATTGGGCAGAGTTGTCACAGAGAACCAAAACTGGGATAGGATGTATTACATTAATATTTCAGGCATCTATCTGACAGTTTAATCCTCTGTGACTTACTGACTCTTCCACAAGGACACCTTGACAGGTCATACAGTTGTTAATGAACACTGACTGCAGCTGTCGGGACAAAATCTGTTAAGTTATGAGATGCGATTGCTTAACACGAACTTATCCACATAGTGCAGATGTCTGACTCACTTACTTCTCCTAAAGTTAAAATACGCTGGAATAAAATAATTAAATTAATCCAAAAGATCCTGTTCTATGTCTTGCAGACAAATTGGTAAATTTAGTAGTTTAATTATACTTAAGACTATAATCCATCTTTAACAGTATGACTAAAGTATACTCCTAAAATTTATTACAGAATTTTAAATTCTTTATTAACAGCACATCTAAATGTTTTCAAGGTCTGATTGCAAATATTAGTCAAGACTGTTGATGTGCTCCAGGCTGGAATGAAACATGGGTTCTTTCCAGTTTACTCCCAATGTCAAACAAGTACCTCTCGACTGTCAAATGTGGGGAAGCAGTGACTAAAAACATTCCCCAGAGCAGTAGCATCAAGGAACTCCTTAAAGGGAGAAAAGGACAGAGAGGAGTGATGGTGGTGTCTCTGGTTAAAGGCTGCAAGTCATCATTAGCGTTATTGTCTGGAACTTAACACTGGATGTGCTGCAAGCAGGCGCAAAGCCAGTTTTAGGAGACGCTAATTGCTATCATTATGGATAGTCAGTTTGCTTAAGGTGTAAACTGTGTGGGAAATGGAACCCATCAACTGATAGGAACACCAGGCCAGATATAATAAATGTGAGAGTATTAAATCAACATTGTCATCTTCTTTAGATCGCATTCTCATTTTTCCTTTAGTTATAAGTATTATAACCCCCCCCCCCCCCCCCCCCCCCCCTGCTAAGTTACTGCCCCCTGTATGTTTTCAGTCCTCCACTTCCTCCTCTTGTTTTTTGACTCACTTTCCCATCTTCTCTCTATCTCTCTGAAATGTTGTCCCTGCTCCTCGTTTATGTAGGTCACAGTCCATGGAGATAATAAAGATGCTTCATGGTGGTGGAAGTTTCTGACGGGGCGGCAGCACTGGCAGCGGTGTTAGTAGTGGAAGGGGAGAGCATTGGGAGTGTCGGTTCCGGAGCCATGTGGCATTGTACCTGCTCATCCATAATGGATGAGAGGGAGCAATAATGGATGAGGCTGGTGAGTAACCTGAGGATGCGGTGGGACATGGAGACTTACTTCGGCCTTAGCCTCCTTTTCCTCCTCCTCCTCCTCCTCCTGTTGTCAGCCAACGAGCCTTTCTCAGAAAACACGGAACATGATGCTCACCCGGACACGGACACATTGAAAACAAACATGGGGCACTCAAATAAATCCATATTAGGGAGCCAACAAGCAAGATGACAAGGGATGTATTTTGAGGGAACACATCATTAAAGATGGGAAGGCTGACTAATTGGACACATTTTTTGTTCAAAATATATAAGATTTAGAGCCTCTAATGGTCAGAGTAAACAATTTTACAAAGGATTTCCCTGCCATTATATCCTCATTATATCAAGATGCAGCTCTGAATCCAAACGACCACATTCTGCCGTAAATTGTAGTTGAAATCTCTTCATTACAGTTTAACCACTGTCTTTTTGTGATGATTAACTTTTAAGTGTGTATATGTATTTGTCTTTTTAAATAGAAAAACAATGATAATATATATAATAAGTGACAAAGATTAGAACCGTACAGAAAAAGTGAAACACATGAGCACAGATCCACGTGCAAATCATTCCACAATTATGCATATTGTAAAAAGTCTTTAGAGCATTCAATACAGTTTTGCAAAGAAACATTTTTTTAACCCATTTGTCCCTGTTCTTGTTGGTCTGTCATCTGCCTGAGTGTAGATAATTTACTGTCACCTATTAGGTTTGAGTGTGGACCAGAGTTAATATCTCTGAAACTAAAAATCCCAGAGTGAATAAAACAAACACTGGCTGCAATGAGAGACTTCCACATTTTATGCAACGACTGTAGGTGAGGGTGGGAAATTATTGAGTTGGTCACAATCTCCAACTTCACTGCTAGAGATCACACAATAAACCTTTTATTCATGGTTCTTTTTTTCCCCTTCTAAATTATGTAAGTGTAATGTGAAAAGTACAAATTTAATTTTTGCAGTTGCAATGATAGTAGTTTAAGATAATACAAAACTGTATAAGATTAAAAAAAAATATATATAAAAATCTGGTTAATGATCTATTGATAAAATATAGATGATGTATTCTTCATACTGTAAAAGCCTTCATGATTCAATTCATGAGGCGAAAATGGTACAGTATATAAATCAGTATTCAATTTAGCCATTTAGCTGTTCATAACTTGTACTAGAAGGGATGAATCAGCCTGTGATCCAACAGATAAGTATTAACTGTCCATGATGAGATCTTTGTGTCAGCTGGCCCCCGCAAAGAGGACCACTGTACCCAAACAGCTGCCACTGTCTACACCAGCCCCATAGTTTACTGCAGTCATTCGTAATTCAATACCACAAGGCCTGTCCCACCTTACAGTAGCAATCAATGACCAGCACTTTTTGACAGGCAACACTGCTGTCTGCTGAGTTGAGGGTGACAGATGGGAAACAGGGATGGCACTGTGTGTGTAGGAGGAAGGGTGGGGGGTGGTTAGGGGACTAGTGAACTAGTGAGGCTCATCCACAGTCACACCAACAATGGCAAGCTTAGTCACATACCTGATGGACTGTGAGAAAGAGTGTGCACACATGCAAGCAAGTTAGGGTGACTGACTCAGCGCTGCACTGAGGGTGGGATTCCAAAACAACAGATTTTACTCTCCCTCTTTACCATTCTACACTTGACAGTTTCGTCCCCTCCTCAGCTCCGGCAATGATGTGCCCCATTTATTTAATTAAAGCCCCCTCACTTTTAAGTGTCTGTCGATTGATTTCTGCAGGAACACCAAAGCAGAGGCAATGTCTTTGTGCTGGTGAGTGGGCCAGAAGCTGATGAACCTTTAGGTGTGAAAGTAAAAAGGATTTCCAACATACTTTGTGTGATTACATAGCAAAGCTTTTGGCTGTGGGAGTGTAGGCACAAATCTGCCAGGAAATCGATTATTCACTGGCAGCATTAAACCATGTGAGCATATGAATCATGCGTCAGTCTGAGAGAAATAGGTGTTGTATAGAGTGAGTGGGATTATTAGAATAATGAAAGAGGTAGGAGCAGTAAGCAGATCCCCTGACAGATTAGTAGATAAAACACAAAATGTAACAATGGGACGATCATTCACAAAAAGACTCCAGGGGAAGCCACGTAAGGCATGTGGCCATACACTGTTATGTAGAAAAATAACAAAAAAAAAAAAAAAAAAAAATCACATTTTCAGTGTTAATTAGGTCACCAACATATGTGGAAAGTGAGGGATACAGGAGAACAGAAGGAAAGGTTTTAGAGGTCAAAGGTCAGCTAAAGTGGTCGTTTAAAGCAAATGATACCTTTTGTAGGAAATACAAATTAAGCACAAAGAGCACCTTCATAAATCTAAGAAACTCCTTTCATTGATTTCAACTGAACCCAGAATTCAATGCTTTTGACTACCTGAGTCCTCATTATATATTATGTAACACAAACTCTGATATTTCTAATTCATAGCTTGAAATACTGGCAAAATTACATAGTAGGGAGTTGGCGGCCAGAAAATTGAAGTGAAGTGTCAAAAACTGCAGTAACTTGAATGGTCACTGGGGGCTGGCTCTAAAAGCAAGTCAATCCCCATAAAACCCTCTGATATGTCCCCCACATGGTAATCTTTACAGTAGAAATGAGGAAGTTTACAGCCTGCTACCAAATCATTGTTATGGAGCTAAAGGAGTGGTTGCTGTGATTTTTACAGGTCAGCTGTGTCTGCCATGCTGTGTTAGCTTTGATTGAATTAATTATGCAGTTCAACCCCAGTACATATGAGATGCTCAAGACATTCAGGTAAATATGAGAGTGTAACAGTGCTGACATCATCAGTGCAGTCCAACCACTTAAGCACATACAATTCCATACAATTTTTCTGTGTATCAATGATTTCATGTTATCTTGTAAATAAATAAATAAATAAATAAATAAATAAATAAATAAATACACAGTTTTGTTTTTGCTGGGGCTGTGAAAATGCAAGGTCACGAGATCTCACTTCCATTCAACACCCTAGAATTGCACAGTCTGTGTCATAAATCTTGCTCCCAAGGCATTTCACATTGTGTGACTGCCTGTGAAATACTTCATTAGTACAGGTCAAGGGCATCATGGAATCCAAAATAATGTGGCATCTATCTATCTATCTATCTATCTATCTATCTATCTATCTATCTATCTATCTATCTATCTATCTATCTATCTATCTATCTATCTATCTATCTATCTATCTATCTATCTATCTATCTATCTATCTATCTATCTATCTATCTATCTATCTATCTATCTATCTATCTATCTATCTATCTATCTATCTATCTATCTATCTATCTAATCTGTCTGTCTGTCTGTCTGTCTGTCTGTCCGTCTTTAGTTGTATGTATTTTTTGTGCACATAAATCAGAGTGTGTGGCACTGTTTCTGTGCCTTCACTATAATACAGTAATATAACTTGCACTGTTCACTTCTCCACACCTTCTATTTGATGGTTGTGATCTGTGAAAAATTGAGACAAACTATATTAAATATCTGTCAGATGTTCTAAATAAATGCATTATTTTGAAAAAGTATTCCCTCACTGAAAATAAAATGAAATTGTGTTTCAAAGATTTAAGCACTCAAAATGTGCTTAAACCTTTATTAAATCTTCAGGAAAATAAATATTTGACATCTTCAGTCTGATTAAAAAGGAAGATGAAAAATTCTCCCATCAATTGAATTGGGCATGACACCAGCAAGGTCCCTGTGATTGGATATTTAACTACTGACAGTGATTGATGAGTTATTGTAGACAGAATCCACAAAGGACACCCTGGGGTCGATTTCAACAGAGATGAAAAACCAGTTGGATTGAGGGTTTGCAAGTGTTGGATATTACTCGAGGAAGAAATTCGAACATGGCATCCGTGTTCAAATGAAAATCTTTATGCAGATACAGTATATTCATGGGAAATGACAGCTATCCTCATCTTACAAATGAACACAGAGGACCAGATACACACACACAGATCACACAGCTTTTGAGACCACTAAAACTGTACCAGTGAATAAAAACAAATAGCATGTAATTGACAAAGCACTCTTAAAAGGAGGATTCACAACACATTTTGCTGCAAAACAAATAGTGACATGATGCAGTGCAGTGCAATTTGCAGTATTCATACAATCATCCCTTTTTAATGCAAAAACTGGATTGTAGCAAAGAGCTCCTAATTCACTAAAGACCACCACAAATTATCACTTGCAGTTAGAAAGATACAATTAACCCTTTATAGGGCAAGTGACTATTTTTGGTAATTTCCGCATACATTACAAGACTGTGACAGCAATAGTTCCAGTGAGGACAGTGAGGCAACAATCTCAGGTCCAATGTGGTCTACAGGGTCTGTAAGGTCCACCTCTGCATGAACAGTGAGTGTACCTGCTTTGTTAGGTACCATGAAGTAACTAATGTACTAATGTAAGGAATGATGTTCAAAGGGATAATGTAGATGTGGACAGGGGTCTGGATCAGAACTGATGATGGTCTAATGTTCTAAAAGTGATGTTCTAATGTTCTAAAATGCATGTTCCTTTCACCTTACGTGTGTTTTTGTTGTATTTTTTATATTTACTTCTTAGATCTTTTATTGTCTCTTATGAGTAAGGAACCAAATATGGTAACTTCATTAACCTTGATTTTCTACATAAAAAAATAAATTAAAAAATAGAAAAACTTCACAAAAGCAATAAAATTGTGCTATGTCCTCCAAAAACACACTAAGGTTGAAATTTTGAATTTTAGAGTATTTCTGAGTGCCCTATAAAGGGTTAACGTCTGCAGAAAGCTGGTGTTAAATGCATGAAAACTCTCTCCTCACTCACTTTCTCTCACTTTCTTCATCTCTCTCTTTTTCCTCAAATCTTCAAATGTGTGAGGCCTGGACAATAATGAATAGGTTACTTAATGATCCCAAGGATGAACTCCTCAGTCAGTCATTGGAGTGGGACTGGGGCCAAGCTTGGACTTTCACCTACTAAAAAACTAAATTTAAATGTAAGGACAGTGCTAATGCACAGCAGGCTACTTTATTACAAATACTCTACCTTATAAACTTGGAATCTGAGTGTAAGAGTCATAAAACACACATGAATTACTGTCAGATGCTGATGCACAGTCAATGAGATTTCTGCTGATATGCGTAAATACACAGTCTCTTTGGAGACACTTATAATTTCAGCGGCTGTGTGATGCTACAGTCAGCAAAGTAGATCAGTATTAATACTTCTGCAAAATTTTGGTCAATCACATTTATTGCTGTAGTCTATTTCAATAGATATTTCAGTTGATTATGTTGTCAATACAAAATAATAGTGGAGAAAACAAATACATGAATGGATGTGTGCATCTCTGCTAATTACAGAGACACTTTATAGAGAATTGAGGCTTTTTGCTCTTAGCAGTTTCATTGTGGATAAATCAGAAAATATGGAGAAAAGCCAGACACACTGGGAACAGCTCTGCAGCCTCAACAATACAGACATGAAATAAGGGAAACTTACACTCAGATGGAAATCTTAATGGGTGTATTTGTACTGACATATCTGTCTGGCAGAAGTCATGCTTCTATTAGGAAGAACAGTCCATTTGTTGAGAATTTAGTATTTATACACAGCCTATACATACCGTTTAAGATATGTACCTTAAAATACAAAGGTAGACATGTCAACTGCTGCTTATCCCTACAGGTCATTTCATTTCAGTTGTAAGGGACAGCTTAACAGAGCTCCCTGAGCTTAACTGCTCCCAGCACAGCTACCTTAGCACAGCATCATCATTCACATGCCTCCCCATCCCCCATACAGATGGATTTTACACTGAACAAGTACAGCCAATGGAAATACTTTAAATATGCAAAGGGATGTGCAGTTATTATTGAAATAATGAATTCTACTGAAGCTGAAAGTGTTAAATGTCTGCAATTATCTCACCACCCAAAAAGCTTGCACATGCAGACATTGATGAATACTCATGTAAGGAGTCTTTTGCCAAATTAATTATCAAAGAAAATATGTGATTTGTGTGTATATAGTCATGTGGAGATGAGTAATAAAAGCGGAAACAACAATTAATTAATTATTCTGTGTGAAATATTTTATCCAGTGTGTAATTTTTCACTTTCACTGCGACACTGAAAGTTTCAACAAATGAGTGAAACAGACTGCCTGTGAATTCTAGCTCCCAAATCTCACAAGTTTTCTGACCACAGCAGCATTTTGGTGTTGAACAAAATCACATTCTGAGGCATGAAGCACTGCAGTTTCCGATCTGGTCACATTAGACACATCATCAGAAATGTTTTTATTGTCACCAAATCCTCCAGTTAATTTTCAATATCTAATGTCCTGATGGGATGTGGCTGCATCTGGTAATCCACAATGATGTGATTGGTGAACATCTCAATATAGTGACCTATTTTCTAGTAAGTTAGCAGGGCTGGCATGCTAGCATGGCTTAACTGATCATATAAACCCATGACTGGATGGTCTCTTGTGTTGCAATAAGGTGACTTCTGCTGTGCTATGTGTTTCTAAGTGAGTGAAAGGGTTAAATGCATGTGCTCCCTGTGCTTTGTGAATGTCTGCATGTAAGATATAGTGCGTGCTTGTCACTGTGTGTCTGTTTCCATGTGATGACGTGAAAGACAAACACAGCTTATGGCTTTGAGGATGAAAGTAGCTTGTCCTTTTAGTGTATGCAGGGGTGCCATGGCAACCCAACAGGAAGCAGTGTACCTGTAGAGACAATGTGACCCCTGTGATAAAATCAAAGGTAGCATCACTCTCTTGCAACTCTGCAACTCTTTCTGTCAAGCTCAAATACACCTACACACAGACATGTACAACAGTATTAAAAAATAAATGTAAAAGTTAGGTTAGCTAGGCAAACTATTTTTAACCAAAGAGATTACAACAGTGTCTTTATATGATTACAGGTCTGACAGACCCAGGACAACCCTGGAAAGCAACAGGAGTGTGTACTGTGTCCTCTTCAGGGCACTGATGAAACAAGATAGGGGGCAGTTGTACATACCCTTGAGCACAAAACACTTTATAAATAACAAAGAGACACATGGCTGCTGCTCATTAACATTATCATTCCAGCACACAAGTACGCACACCCAGGGTAACACATAGAGGACATTCAAGATATTAATAACTGTCAACATGCAGACTTATGCAGACAGGGGCAGTTACTGCAAAAAACAAACAAACAAACAAACAAAAAAAAACTTTGTTGACTTAGAATACTAGTCATATTCAGTATGTGTGTTTAAAAATCCACTCTCCACTATAGGTTACAAAATGCTGTTGTGGCAGCTATACTGCACTTGCCTAATGCAAATCCCTTAAACTATTAAGTATATCTAAAAATTAAATGAAAAAAAAAAAAAAGAAAAGAAAAGAAAAGCTTTGGACATTTTAAATACATAGTAAATCAGGCTAGTGTGGTAAATTTCACTAAGCAAGACACTATAGATTTATACAGCAAATTTATAATACAAATAATAGATCTATTTATAAAAGAAAATAATCAACACATTCCTACTCAGAGACACTAGTCGTGAGAAAAAGAGAAATGTTTTATGAAACTACCAAATATCCACAAACTACAATGTTTAAAGATTTTTTTGGTAATATTAAGGAACCACTCAGCCACCTTGTAAAAGGAAGGGGATGCAAGAATATCAAATTTTATGGATGGAAGGTAGAATGGTGATCAGTGTGGATGGGGTGGTGGAAGTGCTCAAGCAGTGAAGATGTCAAAAGATATGACAGAAACAGCTGTGCAAGAGTGTAAAATATTGATATTTCATAAGGATGAACCTGTAGAAATGTATTTTCTGATTAAAAAAAAAAATAGGAACATATACATATACATCAATACTATCATTTCAAATATGTCTGGCTTTGTTTCTTGTAACTACATCATTACCCACAGTAATGCTTCCATTGTTCCTACAGGTTTCTACAAGTTAAATTTAAGACTTTTTAAGACTTTCTAAGACTACTTAGAACAGAATTTAATGCTCATTTTACAGCCTATTTCATGGCCATACTGGCAAAAAAATTTGTGACTCAAAGAGTTTAGGAAAATGTATTCATTTACTCCAACACCATGAGTCATTTCTCACTGGGGGCTGCAATGTTAGTGATAATTGGTTCCTAATTTCAATATAAATTGTCGGCTTGGAACGGGTGGAACAGAGTAGAACATTAATTTTTTTTACACCTTGAACATTTCCCAGACACATTTAAACACAACACAGCCAACACGTTTATGGCAACATAACTTAAGACCTACCATATCAAATTTAATATCTTTTTAAGACTTTTTTAAGGTATTAAATGCAGATTTGTAAATTCAAGACTTTTAAGACTTTTTAAGACCCCATGGGAACCCTGTGTTTCACTCTATTTGATATACACTGCCTTGCCAAAAAAAAAGTCACATATGCAACATTTCACTGCACCACCTTTGGTTTTGATTACAGGAGACATTCACTGGATTCACCTAAGCAACTAGTTCAGATCCTTCAATGGGTAAGTACTGCAGTGGTTAATAATGTTTCAGCTGTAACAGGTTATTTAACTCTAACTGATGCAGTAAGTAGCCTCTCATGTCTCTAATGTCACAAACATTGGACATTGCCAGGATTGATCAAGATCATCAGGCTTATGACAGAATGGTTCAGGGAGAATAAGGCATCATTTTCACACATGGATTAGCCTCCGTAAAGTCCAGACTCTAATTTAAGATGTGGTGAAGACTTGATGCAGCAGTTCGATTCATCATCATTCATCATCAGTAATCATAAATTAATGCAACTATGGATGGAAAAAATGTTATGGACCTTATTGTTACACTACGTAAGCATGATGTGGCACAAAAGATGTCACAGTGAATGTGTCCTGTAATCAAAACCAAAGGTGGTGCAGTGAAATATTGCATGTGCGACTTTTTTTTTTTTTTTTGGGCCAGGTAGAGTATTTCTCTGTTCTTGTCATATGTTGTATTATTTGTTGTTTGCTGCAGGTTACTGTCAGTTAACCAGTCCTTTGTTTTGGGGTAGGTATTCATGTGGGGATTTGCTTGAATCAATGAAAACATTACTGTCACTCGCGCTTTTGTAGGTGAGACGCTAAAGAATGATATGGGGATGCTCTATAAATCTACATCATCCATTTCATTGCCATGAAATTTATGAGATTACCTGACTTAAGTTATTTATATCCCATTAATAAATGCACTGCAGTTACCAAACATATTCTTTCTGGTGAATGTTAGTATCTTAAATTCCTTTCCCTTCCAAAGAAAAATATGCACATTACCAAGTGTGTTTAAGTGTGTGTACAGTAGGTCTGTGGGGGTCTGTCCTGAACTGACCCTGGTTCAGAGATAACATCATTATACTGTGGAGCTGCTACCTCCAACGGCCAGCCTGCCGTTTCCATGGCAACGGACAGGGCCACTCACATTCCACTGTGGCTGCATTACAAAACCTGTGTGTATGAGTGTGCATTTACTCTGTGTTGTCCTAGATATTGCACATGTGGTACGTATCAGCGGTACTATGTATCTGCAGGTAGCTGGATGACTTTGTTAAGACCATTCATTCCTAATGATCAATAAGTCAGCATTCTAAACACTGAATTTTCTGTCTCGTAGGCAGTGTTGTGCAAGTTACTTCCAAACTGTAATTCATTACAAATTACTTGTCACTGTTATTTAAAAGTAATTCCTTACCTTACAATATTACTATGTCAGAATTGTAATGCGTTACATGACTCCTGTATTACTTTTGAGTAACATAAAGACTCTCGTCATAATTGGTATTGCGCAGTAGAACCAATGGCAAATAATAACACCCCCTACCCAAGAGACAGGACAGCCATGGGACACATAAATTTGCGCCTTGAAGTACATGTGGATGGATAGCTCAGTAAGTGACGCTATGGTGTACGTGTTCGAATCCAAGCAGGAATGATTGCCTTTTTTCATTATTTTACATGTTCAAACAGGGGGTGTGGTGCCGAGGACGCCAGTAGATAAATCCACTGTTAATAAAGAAGTCTAACTAGTCATAGAAACATTATCTTACCTTGTCATTGCTGATCACAGGGATCATGCTAACTAGCTTCTGTAAAGCAGGGTTAGGGTTAGTGATGAGCACATGCCCATGTGGACAATGTACTGTCTTCTGCCGTCGTCACCCATTGGCTGAACACCAACAGGACATAGAACTTTCCTGCTGCATTTTTGATTCCTTAAGTTTTCGTCTTGCTGTTTTTTTTTTTTTCCTGATTTTTTTTTTTTTTCTTTTTCATTTGAGCAATTAAATTATGGGTGAAGAGTGTATTGTATCATAAGCATTGTGAAAATTGATTAGCAATGCCTTACACTAATGCGTTACGTAATCCATTTACTGTAATGCATTACTTTTGTAACACGTTACTCCCAACACTTCTCATCGGATGGGGAAAAACATTTTTGTGTGTGCACATTAGAGTCACTTTGACTGTCTAATGGTGTACTGAATAGAAATCTGTATCAATGTAAGTCAATACAGAGCTCTGAGGCAAGAGAGAAAAAAAATTAAAAACACACCAATGCAGTCACAATGTAGCAGCTGGAGTACACAGCACAGATAGCATGTAGTACTTCAATGAATATGGCCTCCTCCCTCTGCGCATTCCTTCTGGCTTCTGATATAAGATTTAAAGGCCATTTTACAAGATGCGGTTCTGACACCAAGCATTTTCCACTCAAAACAATTTTAACCAGGCCTCAAATTAGTGAGAAACCAGCCATAGGTGTATTTGTGTGTGTACAGGGCAAATGAGAACCAGGCCACCATGGGTAATGACTGCTGAAATATTGTGTACCTATTATACACTTGCCTCGGAGTCTTTATGATAGATTTAATTGGAGATACTTCATGTGAGGAATGTGAGTTTGTGTGTGTGTGTGTTTGCAGAAGGTTTTTTTTAAACAGTTGCGGTTATTGATCAGTAATTAACCAAGGCTAAACTGCTGGAAAAGGCTTGTGGGGCCCTGCAAAGTAGAACAATGTTCACTGAGGAAAACAGCAAACGTGAGGTAAGTTAAATACTAACATATTAAACACTGGATATTTAAGTAGGTTAAATAGATTTCATACAGTTACATGACTGTTATATCACTAAAATTGGATCACTGCAAAAAGAAAACTGATCAGTTTCATGTATTGTTACAAATACATGGGCAGGCTTTTGGGGAGTTAGCAAAGCAACAGTGAGAAAAAGTAAGCCGTTAATGATACATGACAATGCATCGCAAAGAACTAAAATAAATTACACTCTTCAGTAACATTTCTCTAACTGAAGTGAATTTGGCATGTTCTTTGACACTGCAGCTGCAAGTAACTCTCCAGCTATGTGTCTGTTTGTTAATGGTGTCAAAGGAGCTCAGGAATCATGGTGGGAGTAGAAAAGCCGTGCCATTTCCTCAACACAAAAGTAAACAAAAGCTGTCTGTGTTCAGTAAGAACAAGGCAGTATGACTGCAAAGCAGCATGGCAGATATGCAGGACTAACAGCTGCAGAGTTATGTTAGTAATGCAGGTTCAACAGCGCACCCTGACAGGTGCCTATACACCAAGGCCCCATCAGGAGCCCACCTGTCATGACAATGTCCCAAATTTCGCATAATTTCTTTAAACCCAGCTGAGTTAACTATTTTGCAAGGTAACACAGAACAATTTTATGGCAGGAAAAAAATCTTGAGTACTTATTCTCATACAGTAACAGCACAAACTGGGTATGTAAACTGCAATTTACTACTGACAAAAACACTTCATTTTACTGTTATAGCTGATGTTAGTCATTCATTTGACCTTGTTCTCATACATAAAAGCGTCACATAAATGCTTTACGACTGTAATTCAAATCATCACAATAGACTGTTCATGTTGAGTATTCATGATTAGAGCTGCATTCAAATATTGCATGATTAGGAAAAAAAAAAAAATATATTCAAGGTTATCTATGTTACAGAGGTTATCTTGACTGACCGTGGACACAAAGAATGAATGTCTGTGCATTGTCATTTTTGCATCAGCTTTGTCTCCATGTACTACATCCTCTCAAAACACTGTAAATAAGCAAGTGATGATTGGTGTGCAAACAAGCAAGCAGCCGGTAGGAAAAAGACACATACCCGGGGTTGGGTAAAAGCCAGGCATGCTGGGATTGATGAGTCTCTGGGTAAACAGATGTCCTTCCACAGCAATGGTGGCAGTGAATATACTGCTTGGTGAGAAAAAAATGTGAGAAAAAAAGTGAGAAAAGAAGACAGGAAGTGAAAAAAAAAATACACATGAGACTTAGGGGCAATGTGTTTCACAGTGAAAGTATAAGTTCACCTCAGCCAGAGTGACCTCAAAAAACACATTTTGGCCTAAACTGTGAGTAATTGAGAGGCATCCAACAGATTATGATGCAAAGATAGTGGATGTATCTCACTGAATAGACCTTTTTTTTTTAATGAAATGTTGATTATTTTGGAAGCAATGCTTTTTTGTCATTGATTAATAATATGGGCAATGTCTGTCATCAAATGATTTTTTAATCAAACTCACCTTTCCAACGATATCAACAAACACATATGTTACTCAGGTGTGACTACTTTACATACTGCTATGTACTTCTGTTCTTTGTAAATTTAGCTATGAAAATATGTTAACACTAATAAATACCTCCTGTGTCATATTTTTTGCCATCTGCGGAACTTTCATAGATTTAGTTTGGAAACTTTACGGTCAGCAGATTTGTGCAGAGACAAGGTTCATGTAAGAAGAAAAAACTGGATAAGAAAAAAACTGCAGTGGATTTTAGATTCAATCTCAGTGGCAGATCTGTGAAGATTCAGCCCGTGGCAATGTCCTGTGGGCCTCCCACACAGCCAGAAGCCAACTAGCTGTGTAGGAGTGAGACAGACTGATTGAAATTCTCCTCAAAGGGCTGCTCGGCCCTTGCTGACATGCAGAGGGTAGACTTCATCCGATTACTTACGAAGAGAAAAAATAAATGAATAACAGGCTGTGTTACATTCACTGGACTATTATATGCTTGTGTTTTACTGACTGGTTCTGAGTAAAATTAAGACAAAGTTTGTATAGTGAGATAACATTGAAGAAGACAAACAAAAAGAAAATAGAGTAGAGGATGATGGGAAAATGCTAATAATTTAGATGAGGTAAGAGCAGTATATTTCAGGAGATTTTTGCTTGGTACTCTAAGTCATTTCAAACAGGAAATGTCCAACCCTGAGCTTATTTTGAAGACGGCTCTGTACTCTAACTTAAAAAAAAAAAAAAAAAAAAAAAAATCTGGTGCTTTTGGCTTTCTGATGGACAAGTCAGTGATTCACTCTTACTCACAGGAAAGGTGTAGCAATGCAGGAAATAGTTTTACAGAAAGCTACAATTTAGCCATAAAAGAATTTCTGTAGCTGTAGCTATAATTTTAATCAAAATTGAATGTAAAATGTGGACAAGAGACGGTGTAAGTGACACAACAGAAGGGAGCTGAAGTGAGAAAACAAATGAAATGAACAGTACATGGAAAACTGAGTTTTGAACATCACTTTTATTATGTTTTATATATCTACATTTCACATTGTAAAGAGGTTGTTTGTTTCAGTAACTCATTTCAGTAAAAGTGATTTCACCATTGTGTAGTGTGCAGTGTACACGGTTTTGAGTGGAGTCAGCCTATGTGAAGGTTTGAAGCATTTAAAGGACTTCTGTTTAAACAGTTTGTAAACATTGAACATAATCTCCTGACATATGTCATAGCAAAAAAGAAAAACTATCAGCTCTCGTCAACATACACTAATTTGCCCAACCTTTGCTGTTTTTGCGCAATGCAATGGAAACACAATGTACTGCAACAGCATGTGTAAAATGGGCTATTTCCTAATTCTGCTTGTTCCGTGGTTCCTGTTACTTTGACTGAGATACCCACTTGGGACTTCTGACTCTCCAAACAACAGTATGAAACAGAGGTTCCTGTCACCCTGAGAACCTCATTAGCTGTGCTAATTATCATCCGTGGATAGTTTATTTGATCTCACAGACTCGATCAAAAGTATTTTTTTTGTGTGCTGTGTACAGTAAGTTCCTCCATCTAACCCAGAGGGAATCATTTTCTATTTTCATCCTTCCAGTTAATTTTTGTGTTCAAATTCTGAGTATAAACACCTTTTATTGGGTCTAGGGAGTTCACAGAGGGCTTCTTATAGAAGTATGGCTTTGATTAGAGCACTGTGTGTGAATGTGAGTGAGAAGGAAGAGGGGGAGATACTGTAGACAGCTGATTCTATCACAGGGTCTACTTCCTCTCCACAGGCTTTCTGCTTCCTGTTGTGTTGCCATGGTGCTGGATACAAAAGAGGACAAGCTACTCTTCTCCAGGAAGCCATAAATAATTGATTGGCAAGTGGCTTAATCAGCCCTGAGGCTGCCTGGCTATTCCACGGCTAATTCCACAGCTGGCTATAAATAACTCATTACGCTAATTATGGTATGTGAGCACACAGCTAGCCTCCGAGCACAAACACAGTCAAGCATGACTACTGTGGGTTCAAATACGGTGTCTGTATGGCAATGTTCAAGTCAGAAAAACTCCATCGGCAGCTTGTTAATGCAGTTCTCCTGCTAAGATGAAGGAGTCAGAGGAGCTGCTTTCACTTGCGCTTGGAAACTTTTTGGACTTCTGTGTCTGCCTTCCTCCTAATTTTTGATGAAGCAATCCTGACATCTTATGTTAACTAAAGATAAACTGCTCAGATCCCCTTATGTTTGACAAAGACAGTGAATGTGATTCTCTGTGACACTGGCCAAGCAGACCTCTCTAACCATGATAGGCATCTCCTACTGTGACTTTGACATATCTCAATACCACTCTCATTTTGATGGAGGCTGTCTTCCAGACAGCCAACGGTGACAAGACTATTCTGATGGCAAAGTAGAAAGAGAAGCACTTAAGAGACCCGGGAGAGGTCTCTGTCCTCTGGGCAAAGCAATAATGACCTTACTGTCTCTGTCTATGTCAATAGAGTCCATCTATTTCAATCACATCTAGACTTCCTGCTAATGACAGGAAGTGCTGATAATGCACAGGAAAGAGTCAAACAGTGCACAGTGAAGGGTGCATTTTGGAGACACTACCAAGTGCAGATGATTTTTCTGCTCCGAAGATATGCCGTACAAAACATGCTGATGTCAACAACTGCATCTGACTGATCGTTAAACATTGTAAGTGACTGAATCAAGAGCACACGTAGAAACAACCGCACACAACCTTTTAGTGCACTTATCTCCTAGGGGCAGAGTGGTCCTTTTTGGAGAGAGATTGAGGACCCTCTATTATAATCTGCTACCACTTATCCAGTCTTCTTCCACAGAATTGCAACTTTGCCTACTTTCCTCTATTCATCCGTTTCTCTTCCTGTTTATTTACAAACACACAATGTTCAACAGAGATTAATTCAAAGATCTTAGGGCAGAATCTCTTGATTCTCCATGAAAGGGCCTGGAACACAGAGTTCTGTGCTGGTTCAAGTTTTTTTTACGGCTCAATATACCTTTGCATTGGCTATAACATTTTTCCATTAAAGCAGTGTATGACTTTCATCACAAATTCTTTTTCAAATTTGTAAAACATCAGTGATAGCCTAATAATCAAATCCATTAGTCTTTCCGTGCTTATACACTTGAATCACTTCCCTCATGGTGAACAACTTTGAAGATGACTCCATTGTAAACACAGTCCGCTTGTTTACATAATAAACTGGAACGTCACAGCTTTTTCACAAATTTTGTCGCAAAGTGCATTGTGGGAATGGGAATTCTGCGCAGCAGGAATTTCACTGTTTCTTTGTGAGTGCTGAACCTAAATATCACCTTTATCTCCATCCACCGACTACATTCATTCTTTATAACAATCCTGGCAGACTGTATAATTTTACGTTGATTTACGTTGGCTTGTTTTCTTGCCGAATCTGTTAGAAACCGCTTTCACTTCCCACACTGCATTTCGCGACAAAATGTCCGAAATGGTCTGAGTGATGTTTCGGTTTGTTATGTAAACAAGCAGACTGTGTTTATGATGGAGTCACCTTTGAAGCTGTTCACCGTGAGGGAAGTGATTAAGGTGCATAAGCAGATTAATGACTAATGACAGACTAATGGATTAGTGATAATTAGGCTAACACTGGGGTTTTACAAATTTGAAAAAGAATTTGTGATGAAAGTCATACGCTGCTTTTAAGTATTTCAAAACAATTACGCACATACTACATATTTTGATGAATTATCTTCTTACATTATCAAATGCATATACTTGAGTGTATTTAATATTACTTGTGGCTATTTCATTACACTGAATAACACTGAAATGACATAATACAATGCTGAATGTATTGTGAATAAAACTTTGAAACACTGATACACATGATTTCTGAGTCCCGGAGAGAATTTAATTCGTAAATGTGGCTTAATGACACAAGACTACTTAGTGATATCATTTTGAGAGAGTCTCTATGGCAAAAGTTACATAATGTGAATTTAAGAAGGCTACTGACCAACATAGCAGGGTAAGTGTTTACACAAATATTTTCCCATAAAGTAAAATACTATATCACTGTGTGAGTATTTATTTTTCTCAAGACATTGTGCTTTTTCTCCCAAACTTTTAACACGGCTTCCCAATCTCAAGGCTGATTTCAACTGACACGAAAGGAACAATGGCGCAAAAACACAACAACACCTTGGTGAAGGGAAGAACAGTGGATGTCACACATGGCAAACATTGTGATACAAAATAAAGTAACAAGACAAAACGGACAGAAAGAGGCAGAAAAGGTATCTATTTACTGAGATGTCCAAGACCAGGACAACTTATACTGATGATGAGGTTCAGTAGCTTGAATGTAGAGATCATCTAGAACCACAATCAATCAATCAACCAATCAATCAATCAATCAATCAATCAATCAATCAATCAATCAATCAATCAATCAATCAATCAATCAATCAATCAAAGTTTATTTATACAGCACTTTACAACAACATAACAAAGACCAGTTTGCTTTACATCTAATAGTTTGATTAAATTATAAGATAGCACAGTTTAATCAAATACCATGAATATGCATAAAACCACAAGACACATCACACAGTGATGAAAAAAGGCCACAGATTAAAACCTAAAAGTGTCTCTGTGCTAAGGGCTAAAAGCTAGTCTAAAGAGGTGTGTCTTTAACCTGGACTTGAACAAGGACAGGTCAGTGAGGACTCGTTAGTCAGGAGGCAGCGAGTTCCACAGTTTTGCAGCAACAGCAAATGCACGATCACCCCATTTGTATTGGGACCTGGGCACATTCAGAACCATCGGAGAGGATGATCAGAGGGCTCTGCTGGGACGGTGAACTGATAAAATCTCCGATAAATAGAGAGGAGCGAGACCATTTAAAGCTTTAAAAACAAACATTAAAATTTTAAAATCAAAGCGATAGCAGACTGGCACTATGCACATTTACCTTTTGAGACCATACCAGACTTTGATCGTCTGAGAGTAAAGAATGTGAACTACTTTGTCCTATTTTTACCTCCACCAAGGAATGATGGAGGTTATGTGTTCATCGGGGTTTGTCTTTATCTGTCTGTCTGTCTGTCTGTTTGTCATTTTGTAAGATAACTCAAAAAGTTATGGACAGATTTGGATGAAATTTTCAGGAAATGTTGATAATGGTACAAGGAACAAATGATTAAATTCTGGTGGTGATGGGGGTGGGGGACTGATCTGCCCTGGCGGAGGTCTGCCCTCTCCGAGTGCTTTTCTAGTTGTTTGTCATATTATTTATACAATCTGTACTTCTACTTATAGTAAAGAATGTGTGTACTTTTGCAACCTCTGACCCTGACCTTACACATTACTAGAACTGGAAAATGTTTTGATTGAAAAAAAAAATCCCTATATTCACTTCTGTCATTCCTTCATGTTAAATCATGACATCGAATCTCTCAAATCATTGCACAAAATTAATGATACTTTTTAAGACATGTTGATCATGCCAGGCCTGTAGATGGCAGTGTAGTGGGACAATCGAATACCATTAACCAATCAGAATCCCGAAAAGAATCACAATGAAATGTCACTTCTGCTATGATCCTATGGAGATGTAGTTTAAAGAATGTAGCATGAAAGCCTTATTTTACATCAAGTAAATACACGAAGATCCTGTTAAGCAGATGTAGCAGGTACTAATTAGCTAAGATGCTAACATTCGCTACCAAACGTCCTTATTTTCTCATTTAATACTTGTAACTTCACTTACCAGCTCCCTCCTTTTCCTCTAAACTATATCATCACATGTGAACTTGGTAGAATATTTCCTTCAAAAAACTGTGATGTCCGTCCGAGAAGCTCTGTTTTCACATTTCCCTCTGTTTATACGCAAACATGAAAACAGAGATTTGCAGAAATGTCCACATTGGCTGGAGTTTTTAGAAACATTTGTTTTCAGTGGGCATGCCCATTGTTGTTGGGTAAACGACAGGCACAGACACAGAGAAAAATCTCTGTTTTCTAAAATCCCCAGCTATGAGTAAACAGCCTCTGTACAAGAAACACTGCATTTGTTGATAATTTCAGCTGACTCTACTGTTGTACTACATTAACATGCATTAATGTGTCAGCTGAAGTGAACTGTGTAGAGAAAGATGTTTTCTTAAAGCAGGCCTGTGAAAAAGTCACTCAGGTACAATATGTCTGTCAGGTGTGAAATTAAGGTGGCAAAGCGCCTACTTATCATCAACACCAACATATGATAATTATGAGGCCTCTCCCAACAGTGTGCCTACTCATGAGGAAGAGGTGCCAGTGAAAACAGGAAAGATGAAACGATAATGACACAAGTAACACAGTATCATTCACACAACTCCCACTTAACCATTGAAATGAGCAGTTTGCACACGTCAACAGCTCTGTGTTAACTTTTAAAATTATTTTGTTGTTTTGATGGCTAACATCTGGCCAAGGGACATCAGTGAACCATTTAACTAAACACTGGCACATTTATGGTATTTCTGAACAACAACAATAAAATGTGGTGCCAGGCACAACAAACCCCGCCCCTCGCATGTATTGTGCTTATTTTGGCATCAATCCAGCTGATGTCATCATGTGCATGCATGTGCTGATGTCAGTATATCAATTGCCTCTATATATGTGCATGTAAATTGAAACAAAATTTATGTTTTTAGAAACATTTTATAGAAATTTCACTGATCATAAGTAAATGGGGGAAAAAAGATTTAAAAACTTCATCAAAAATTTAAACTTTGATCTACTTTTGTAGATCTTCTGGTTTTACTGCTACATACATTTGAAATTTAACCCATTATAAGTAAATGGGGAAAAAAAAAAAGATTTGAAAAATTCATTAAAAATTCTAACTTTGACCTACTTTTCCCAAAATGTAACCGAATCTATTCTGGGTCACTGGCAATCTATAAACCCAATTTGGAATGAATTAAACCAATACTTTTTCTGCTGGAGTGTTAACAAACAAACAAACAAACAAACCAAAAACAATACCCCTTGCCTCCCCTTTAGAGAGCGGGGTAATGATAATAATGATAGGTGTGGTGCAGTGGTTTGCACTGTCACCTCAATTCCAACACCAGCCAGTGAAGGGACCTTTCTGCGTGGAGTTTGTATGTTCTCTGCAAATCATCCAAAGATATACACTGAATAGGTCAATCTAAAATTGTCCATAAGTGTGAATGAGAGAGTGAATGGTTGTTGGTCTCTATATGTGAGCCCTGCAAGAACTGGTGACACATTCAGGGTGAACCCCACCTTCACTAGATGGTAGCTATGATAGGCTCCAACACCCCCAAGGATTAAGCGCTTCAGAAAATGAATTAAATTTAATAATAGTAATAAAAATAATAATGATCATAACACATAGAATAAATGCTAGCCTAGCCTAAAAAGATCATTAAAGTTACATTACCTCACTTTTCCTTTGCATGAAACAACGTGGCTGCAGACAATCATTAAAATGTAAAAGACAGACTAATATAGACAGACCCATTTACAGGAATAGAGCTGGGGTGTTGTACACATTATGTCACTATTATGCTTTTAGTTTAAATAGTAATGATTAAAACATATCAAATAATAATCTGTTTTTTTATTTGATAGTCTAATGCCCTGCCCACACTAATATGGATATTTTTCTACATGGGCTATTTTTTTAGCAAACATTTTGTCCACACAAATGTTTAAAAAAAATGCTGTTTGGTTCATTTCCCAAAGGAGGCTGACCTCAGTCTCCTGCAGGTCATCTGTTGACTTAAACAACTACATATATTTAATGTTTCAGGTGCAGGTTCAACACACAAACTGACAATAGACATGTGTTTTGGGGTTTGTAATGATCTCACATTCCCTTTGTCCTATTTTTAAATGTCTCAGTTTTTGTGACCTAAAATGCCATTAAATGTGGGTGAGGCCCAAATACAGAGGAAAATATCCATTTTGCAAAATATCTGCATCAGTGTTAACAGGGCATAAGATTCCACTTGTGGGGGAAATCAAAATATGGAAATTTCTTATTCAAACTAATCCCCATACCTCCCCAATGACCAAAAAAAAAAATCAATAAATGGTACATGTTACTGATCTTAGTATAGTTTCATTGATTTCCCTCACTGACAGTAAGGGACTTGAAACATTGTAGAAAATAGTACCTTTAATCTGGTTGCACCATTAATATGAAGCTGAACTGCCATGACAGCTGCATCCCATGGACGGACAACAGAAAGAAAAGAAAAAGGAACCACGTCAACACCCCTTCAGCTGACACATTTGAACACATCTTATGGAAAATATCTATTTCCCAGTTATGCTCTTGAAACAATATGACAGACAGACATGCTGACCACTGTATTGCTTATTATGTGCTGGGGGCATGAATAAATAAATACAATAAATAAATGATTTAGCATGTCTTGCGGAGCTCTGCGCTGCAATTATTGCTCATTAATTTTGACCCGACCTAGTATCCTATCTGAAGATATGGAAATGTAGACCAGCTGATGATGTCATTTAGGACTGCAACCACTACTGCCTAAAAAAAAGACAATTATTTTGATAACTGATCACAAGAAAAGTAAAAAGACATAAATCCTTTGCAGCTATAACCAGTTGTCTAATTTTCTGGCCAATTTTTCTTCAGGCAGTAACACATCTTTAGGTTTGGACTGTCATGAAATACACAGTCTGAACACATCGCATTAACCTATAGGAGACTTTTACCTCGTTATACAGGAAATGATTAATAGAGAAAATAATCTGCAGATTAAGCGATAATGGAAATAATTGTTACTTGAAGCCCTGTGGGATTTGTTCAAAGTCACCGAGATTTACATGATCTGATTTATATCATCCGACCAAATTGACATCCAATCTTAGAGCCTTGCCGCTAAAAATATAGCAGCTCTTATATGAAACATGCAAATGGCCTGTCAAAACTGTAGTCGGTGGCCATGATCCCATCATTTTATGCAAAAGAAAAGAAAATGAGCAAGAGGTTGTTGGTGGTAGCTCGAACATTCTGAGACATCCATCACAAGGAATATTTTGAAATGATTTTTTTCCCCCACCTTTTTGTCGGTGTTATAAATGACCCTCTGGTGTATTGGATAGGATGAATAAATCAGGTTGACATATAATGCAATACATGTGTTCTATAAATAGAAAGCAGCGCTGAATGTGTGGTGAGTACAAATAATTATGCAACTATGCTCGACGACCTTATTTCATGACAACCCCTAAGGTTAAACACAGCCGCATGCAAGTTGTAAATAAAGATTAAGTTTCATAGTCAAGTGTGCAGGACGAGTTAACCGCTGGGCATGCATAATGACTGCATCTTACCACTCATCTCTGAAGGAATGACTTCAGCGGTACTTCAGGCCATAAAAATAATTTTGTTTAGAGTTAAAAAAAAAAAACCTGTTTGATGTTTATCAAAAAGAGTACAGAGGAACTTGGGGTTAAGGGAGCTGTATGTAGAAGGTCAAAAATAACCAGCGTGGAAAGGAGGGTGACATGGGTAGAGTTATTTCCTTTTCCTGAGGTCACTGCCAAATATGGTCATGGTGCTAGAAATAGGCATTTTCCAGCTCTTAGCAGTGATTGTACCATCAGTCGTTTGGGTAGAGGTGCATTAAAACATACTGTATTTCCAGTCCAAGAGTGAGTTATTTTTGCCCAAGGCCCATTTCAGTCAGAGTGGGGTCCAAATCACCCATCCTGCTCTGCGGCTGACCACGTCTCCATCTGGCATTACTGCTTCCTTCCCAGGGTGCACGGCAGCACAGAAGATGAGAAGGACTAAAAGGAAAGTGTTTTTAGGAGATGGTGGGTAGAGTTAAAGCTCAGTATTTACTAACACAGTATTTGGTGCTGAAATAGATGTTCAATACAAATGTGGGGTGGGGGTTGGGGGTGCACAGCCACACGTGCCTTAACCTTCTGACCTTTCTCCCTAGTGACAGTTGTTTTCCCTCAGGACTCACGACAGGCTATGTGTGTGTTTGTATGCGTGTGTGTGTGCTGTGACGTAACATAAGCCCTCGCTATGCCCAGATTCTGCACAGCTGGGCTTCTCAGTATTCCAGATTACAATACGTCACTGCTTTGCTCACCCCCCCGCACCGCACACGCTCCAGCACACTCACATCTACTTTCAACACATGCATGCTTACACAAACCAACACCAGTGATGTCATTGAGTTTGCTTGTTTCTTTCCTTCTCGTTCCATCTGCCTTCCGATCTCAGTCTTTCTCATGAATACACATTTCTTTACCTTTGCTCCAGTCAGTTAAGCTCTGCATATTTGCCCAATATCTCCTCCTCATCTTTATTTTATCCCAGATTTTTTTTTTCTTTTGCAAATTTCCCTCTGTCACTGCACCTATTTCTGTCTTTCCTACTAACCCACACAGTTTGCATCAAGCATTGCCAGAATGTAGCAAACCTCAGGCCACATATCAAAACTCTGTATGGGTTATTTGTGCCAAAACCCATTCTGGAAAGGAAAAAAGCCCTAAATTTCAATTAAATTCTATGTTTTGGAAAAAAGGAACGACTTAAAATGTCATCTTTTTACACACTTTTCATTATGCGTGCACAGCTTTTTCACCATTTAGGTCTTCTATACCTGCAACACGTTTGGTATTTTTCAAAATAAAATTATACCCTCATCATTTAGGGTTGCTTTCAACATTCATTCCAAGGTATAATGATGCCTTAGTTTATGTCAGAGTAAGTGAATGAAAGACCTGTGGATATGACACATAAACTAATCCATTAAGTGTAGAAAAGTAGTTAAAAATAGATCAGCTCTTTCCATTGGACAGTTACTGCAGTGATTATTATGTTTCAATTGGTACCAAGTTCTTTAACCCCAACATGCAATGAGTAGCTTCTCATTTCTTAAATAACCATCAGATTGGTCTGTGCTTACTGGAAAAACTCATGTGAGTCCAGATTGACCCTGTTCCAGAGGGATGGGTGCTTCACTTTGAGAAGAAAGGCAGAGTAAATGATTACCCATCATGCCTAGTGCCTATAGTACAAGCCTGTGGGGACAGTATTATGATCTGGGGTTGTTTCTGTTGGTCATGTCTAAGTTCAGCAGGTCCATAAAAGGAGGTCAGCTGGACTGAAAATCAGTGGATTTTTTTTCTTCCCTGGTGGCACATGTATATTCCAAGACGACAACACTGGGATTCAGAAGATTCCAAATGTAAAAGAATGGATGAGGGAGCAGAGGACATCATTTTCACACATGGTTTGACCACCACAGAGTCCAGACCTGAACTCCACTGAGAATCTTTGGGATGAGCTGTAGAGGACTGAATTCACTGGTCCAGCTCTCCTATCATTACTGAACAATTAATGCAACTCTGGATGGAAACAAAAATTTGTCGTTTGAAGCATTGTGATATTAGAATATCTTTTTAATTGATTATTCTGTAAATGGCATGGTATACTGAATGGAATTGGAATGGATTTATCCTGTTTTGTCCTGTCTACTGCTTACTTGCTACCTCAAAAACTAATACTCAAACACAAATGGAAGAGCAGAATTTAAGCTACAAATTCACCCTGTAGAGATTTGCATTGATGTTTCCTGCCCTTTAAATTAACAAAGATGAATGCATGTCCAGGAGTGAAACACACAAATGACACAATCCAATTTCATTCTGTCTTTCTTCTTATCTTTTTTTTTTTTTTTTGTTCACTGTGATGACCATGTGACTCAGACAGCGCATCCTGCTCCTGGACACATCTATTTTCTACAAGATTACGCCAATTTTCTGGAGGATTGTATCAATTTAACCCAGCTAGCTGACTCTCTCACTCTCTCGCTCTCAGCTTGACAAGCCTTCAGTTTGCTGGCAAGGTCATTGTCTACTCCATGTATGTAACCCGTCATTAAATAACTCCTCCTCAAGAGAAGAGAGGACTGAGAAGAGAAAGGAGGAGAAAGATGCTGAGAGGTGTGAAAAGTGGAGACTGGAGGGAAGGAAGTGGGGAGTGGATAAAGATATGGTGGGGAGGAACATGTGAAGAACACACAGTACACAATAATACAGACACACACACATAGGGCATATGTACACACAAGCAGAATTGTTGGCTAAGCTGTGGGCCATGCCAGGGAATGGGATGATAGTGGACTGCGGGGGGTTTGATAGAGGCATTTGGCTGTGCTGATCCCAGTGCATGTGCATGTGTGTGCAAATGTGTGAAAGACAGACAGAACAAGTACATAGACACACATTCATATCATTTGACTATATCCACATGGACATGGTTAGATACAAAATACTACAGTGCACACATGCAAAACAGGCAAACTGACGTACACATACAGGGATACAGATAAGTCCTGCATCATCAGACACACTAGGATTAGATTCCTACTACTGCACATACACAAACAGAAGAGATTACAGTGCCACCACAGCTATCCTTGTGTTTAATGGTTTTCGAGGCATCATGAGAGTATCATCACTGTCAAACCATGATGTCATCTCATCAGTGTAAACCACAGGAACGCATACAGACAAACTGACAGTTGTTTGTGTATGGGATTTTTGCTGAGGTTACAATCAAAACCTGAGGATTTTTTTTTTTTTAAGCAAATGGTTATGCACACAAATGGATGGAATTAGACACAATAATTTCCAAATGTCCATATGCAAAGTCATTTAAATCATGTGAAGCATTAACCATACCTGCATGGGCGATGAGTCTACAAATTACAGGATTTTAAAATCATAGCTCATGGTTTTGCAGTAAGGATTAGTCTACTAAAACACTGGTTTATGTTAGGGAAAGGTCATAGCTCTGTTTAATCCTTCAAGTTAGCCTTGACTAGACCATTTTTACCTCACTCCAACAAAGTGCCCGAAAACAACTGCAAACAGAATGTTTATTTGCCACAAAAGCAAACTCAGTGCAAAGGCACTTCCTGCTGATATATTCATCACTAATTTGATTGTGTTTATTAAAATTTAGCTGGTTTAGAAAACACAGAGGGGACAATCTCCAGATGTAGCCACAGTCACCACACACCTGCCACTATGGTTGCAGCTGCTGCTTTGTGGTCACCGCTTCGTAGATATCTAAGTATTGCTGTAACTATTGTAGAGGGCTATTAATATAGCTGTTACATTACAGTGCTTTGAATATGACTAGCACCACATAAGATAAGAAACATCACTGGTTATTGTAGTGTAAAGCAAAATCTAAGGTCGGAAAGTCCTATTATTCAGGTCCAGGTTTTGTAACTCATAATTCTGTCACTTATAACAGATGCGTCATCATTAAAAGTTCAAGAATAGTTTACATTGAGTTACATCTATAAGTAACCTAAACAGTATAGTGAAACGTCAATAAAGGTATAGCCACAACCATCATAATCACAGCATCAGGAAAGTTCAGTCATAACTGCTACTCCCATTCACAACTACTTCAGAACTAGTCATAAAAGTTAAGTTGCTGTTATCTGAACATTAGCTACAATGACATAAACCTGTTCCGTTACTGACAGTGATCATCGTACACTGTGTTACAGCCTTTCATCACTTCATTAAAAAGGCAGCACTAGCTTGTATTAATTATCAAGCTAAAACTGATATTTTGTCTTGACTATTTTAAGCAAAGTAATCTCAGAAATAATAGAATAAAAATCATAAATGTCTGGTTTAGACCAGATCTAACTGTAAAGTGTCATGAGATAACTTCTGTTATGATGTGACGCTACATAAATAAAATTTGATTGATTGATTGACTGAGAAATAAAATAAAATAAAAACTTTTACAGATTAAGTGTTAAATAAAGTGTTTAGTTTTGATTATAGTATATAAGACAGTCAAAGCACCATATTTTCACTTCATTAAAGATAATCAGAGCGTGTGAGTAAACTAAACTGAGTAGGCTGTATATTTGGCATGCATGCTACTAAACAGCAGCATGCATGCAGGGGTCCAGGTTAACTACCATGAGTCAACACAGAGGCAACCACTCCAACACACTCCAGTGGTTGAACTGTGATAACTGTTTGATTTATGGAGATGCTACTTAAGTTCAGTTATGAGTACACTCCTCATACCTGGAGCAGGCGGTGTGTTACAACAGTGAACGCGTCTGTCTGTACCTATGAAACATTACAAATCCTTAGTTAAAACATCAACTGCCACCTATTTTTTAATTATAACATGACTCACTTGTTATGCAAGTACAGCTTAGTTGTTTTCTTTTCCCTACTTAAAGCCAATGTGTGAGCTGTTTTGAAGTTGAAGTGAAACTCAATGATGGTTGAGTGCATTTGACTTCCTGTTTGCAGTGTGTTTCAGCTGCACAGTAACTGCACAATCTGTTGTTAATGTTGTGGAGTAACAGATTGCACATACAGAAATGCTTATATGCATATAGACACACATTGAACTTAACTATGTAATTATGCTGTACACACATCCCTAAAATACAGGACTGGCAAGTAAATTTAGTCTAACAAATGCAAAGCTTTTTTTCCTCCTCTTTCATCTTCCTCAAATCATCCCTTGGGTTTAGTTGCTAACATTGCTTTACACATACTCACCACCTATCCATAAATACAGACAGGGAAAATGATATCACAACAAGCTGTAGCTGCAGTGACTGCAGGGAGGCTTACATCATTACCTGTCTCAGTGCCATGGCTCATCATGCTGTGCTTGTAGGCTCAGCACAAGTGTTAACGTGTTGCCACGAAACGGTATCGCTGTCGGGACATACAGGGTGGCGAGCCTGTCATGCCCTGACACAGGCGAGCAACTAAACTAAGTGCTGAGTGAGTGGAATGCCAAGGTCCAGTAAGCCCCCAGGGCAATTAGGGAAGGAAGTGGAGATTCTAGCAGAGACCACGTGTGTGTTTTTGTGTGTTTATGAGTAAAAACTGGGAGACACTGCAGGGGTCAAGTGTTCAGTGTAAGCCAAAAGTGTAACCAGCAAACAAAATGGTTCATGTACAGTCAAGACGTCAAGGAAAAAAGACAGCAATTCAATCTAAATACACAAAATTTCCTGTCACTCTCTTACAGAAAACTGCAGTAACACACAGATAGAGTCCACCATGCAAAACAATCACAGGATAAATCTAACCACAGTACATATTTAGGACTAGCAAATCCTTGCACACACATTCATTATTCACATAGGCTTATTACTTCTTTAATGATTTTTCTAGCTTCACCACGAGTTGACGTTTATGGTTTTGAGGGAGATGTCTTATCAGTGACATTCCAACAAGCCTCAGACACACTTTAGGCTTACCACATATTATACATATGTATATTATTCTATATATCATAAATTACAAATATCATCTTGGTAGCCTCAAAGCATGGCAACGTCAGACCTCAGAGTAAGTGCTAAAGACTCATTAAATAACAGAAGGGAGTAATATAACATAGTAATAAAATGCAGTTGAATAATGATAATAGAGATAAGAGTGTCCCAGCAGGCGACTGGTCACCACATTATGTCCACAGTCCAGTCCACATCTCCATTTCAACTTGTGTAATAAATGTAATAATATCAAAAGGAATCTACAACAAAGTAAAACTGCTATACACAATGTTTGAATTATTACTGAACAGTGGACCTTTGAACCAAATAATCCCTTGATGGTCATTAGCATTTTTACACAGATTATGTATGTTAAAATCAGAGCTGTTAATTAACATACAGTTAATAGCTTAATTTACGTCTCATACTAAACACATGTCAAAGAGGATACTTTGATCAAACTTCTGCAGATGTAAAAAGGTTCTGCTAAGTTAAATAAGGTTTGGAAAGTTAAATGAGTTCATGGTTTTGGGTCATAAATTAAGACTCAGCTTCTCCCTTGCCTCACTTTCTGGAGGCCTCGTCAGTCTGCTATGAGTCAACAGCAATTGGAGCAGAGGGATATTATACACATGGTTAACTAGGTCAGTCGGGGACATACTGTAGCTGTCTTGTCAATTCACCATAGGCTATTTCCATACTGATTGGGGTTAACCTTTTGCAAACATCAACACACCCACACAGAGATTAAAACTTAACCAACGCTAACTTCCCACAGCAGTAAAATCTCATGCTTACCATAGATTATTGTTGCTTTCTAAGTTATGAAGATTAAAGCTTGAGCTTTTAAAGGCTTATTGACATAGTGTATTAGCACAACAAGTTTACTTAGCTCTTAGGCTTAGGCTGAACTCACATCCCATCCCCCACAACATTTATCAAAGTTCAAAGGGCACAAAGCAGGTTTTTTTCAATAAACCAACTGCAGATAGATGAGCTGCTAGCTCGCTTCTAACCAGAGGGTCTGAGAGGGGGCGGACAAGGGCAAGTATCTTCAGTCAATTTAGTAAGGAGGCACACTCTGTCAGACTCTGTCTAACCCTCTTATCTTCTTTTACTACACAGTCAAATGTAGAAGCAAAGAGGATTTTTTTAATAGATACAACTTCTAATATATTCTACAGCAATAGCAGTGAACCCTGTGACTTGTGAAGTAAAGCACACTTTGCCCTAAGTCAAGTCACTGCCCTTCCACCTTTGGTCTTTGAGGCACATCAAGCTGTACAACCCCTGCATGAGCCAAAAGCTGGGTCATGCTTATTTGACAATTTCCCTGGCCCTTGATGAACGGTTGATGGTGCAATTTGGAAACTTAATGCCTGTTTATTGCAGGGGAAGGAAACAATTCAGTAAGTGGGATATATTTGATGAGTGAAAGGGATAAGAGATAGTGGAACAGTGGAAACATTTATGTTTATTAATTTTTCTTGGCCAGAGTCCAATAATTAATTATTTTGCCATTGTAAAACCATATCATTGGGCAGTATTGACCTGTAAAGAAGCCAGGAAATTCTGTTAGTGTTTTATAGCTGTGCAAGATCATTTATGACTGCTGTCAAAAAACTTTCTGGGTTAAGGAACTGAAAGAGGAAGCACCTCTCGCTGAGTTATAGTTCCCTTCCTGTTGGTGAGAAAATGCATTTGCTGAAATGCAACATAACCAGAATACAGATTGTGGGCCACAGTAAATCGGTACGAAATAATCTTTAACAGTGGCTGCAGACAGTATCACTGATGTCAAGAATAAGCAACCCTGCGTTAATATTCAGCACAGCATCAGCATATTTGATGATGTTGAGGAGTCTGGCATTAATGTTTAAGCTCATGGATAAATGATTTCACAAAGCAGCTCTGATGCCTGCTGCCCTCTGTGGTTTTCATTTTGGGATCAAGCTTGAGACACCATGTAGGTTATGGCCTGTTTTCTGATTGACTAAGGCAAAACATGCATTATTGTGGCTAACCAGGAACAAGAACAAAAAAAAAAAAAAAAACAGCCACGGTGGGCTAAACACGGGAGAAAATTGTTGACGCACACACCAAACTCCATCCTTGCTTCCAAAGGTGTTTAACACCTTTATTCTATTTCTCATCAGTGCAGAAGCTCTGATTGCTTACAGTCGTCTGTGCAGAGATAATAAGGCAAAGCAAAGTATAGTGTAGCGTAGCGCTCAACAGAAAATTTCTCTCCCAACGCTCACCCCACACCATGTTCAAACCAGCCCAGGAGAACAGGCGAGTGCAATTACAAGTAACCACGGATGATGCACTTACAGTGACACACCCCTCAGCTGAGCACCAATGCAGTATACAGACACAAACCAAAGCCATGAATACAAAAAGGAAACTTATGTATGGCCCCTACATGCATTATAATAGGACAAATAACACAGCATTCACTGCCCCTTAGGTCAGTGTATCTTTTGATAATCGGATTTTCTTTCCAGAAACAAAAGAAAAACTAGTGGTTAATTGAGTTTTATTTTAAAGTAGAGGAATTAAAATTTAATTTCAAGGCGTTTTTCTTTTTCAGTGTAAAAACAGACAAACCAAAAAAAAAAAAAACCTGATTGATTTTCTCTTTCTAATAACAAAAAAGAAAGTTACTACCTGACAGAAATGGAAAAACAGACCAAAAACAAAGAAGGAAAGAGTGCTAATGGTTAGGTCACAAAGATTCTTACGAATGATGGGTTTGTACGAATCTTCCAGTTCATACTGGAAATCTGGAGTTTGTAGACATTCATGGAGGGAGCATGTCTACGATGTCCAGATTTCGTTCCTTGAAATTCAATCTTAATTCCTCTATTTTAAAATGAAAATCAACTAACCACTAATTTTTCTTTTGTTTCTGGAAAGAAAATCCAATTACCAAAACATAAACTGACCCCTTCAGCTCCATGGCAGTAGACACATGACGCAGCATGTAATGAAATATGCCCTCAGTGCTACACTTTCTGTCAAACTGAGGCAGTCCAAATTGTAAAATGGCTGTTGAGAAGAGATTCTTTTGCCAACTACAGTTTGGACAGGTTTGTAGCCAGACCTTGAAATCAATCATCACAGCTGAGTGAGGAGGGGAAGTTAATTCCAGTCGAGGTACAAGCGACAAAGTCTGCTGAAGGATTCACAGTGGGCTGCAAATTGTTTGCACAGGTTTGTGGCCTCGGACCTTGGATTCTGCTGCAATAAGGACAATATTTCAGATTTAGTCCCAAATGCTCTGCAGTGATTTTTCCTGGTCATGCTTTCAGACTACCTTGAATTCTGCTCTAGTAAGGACAATTTTTAACATTCAGTCCCAAAAGCTCAGCTGGGATTTTTTTTTTGCTTTTGGTCATGCTCTATCTTTTCTGATAAATCTCTACTCGCCTTTTTTTGTGGCTGTTAGTAGACAGAAAGAAAATACAAAAAAAACAACAACTGGAAATAGCTTTTTATTCAAATGGACATTTGGGCTCAGAGGCTTTATTACCAATTTACAAGGACCTTCCAGATTTATTTTTCTACTCTCGCCCCTGATTTCCCTGCTGTGTCCCTTGCTCACTCTCTTATACTTCACCCTGCCTGCCCTGCCATATCAGAGCTACTGTTTCTGTTTGCCCTGAAGCGTAGTCACAAATTGACATGCTGAATTCTCAACTGGGACATTAAGCCATGGGGGTCAAGAATACACAAAAAGCTCCTTTATGTCATCTCCCTTTGGAACTTGTTTATATTTATCACAAGGTACATTGGGTGGATTTCACAACAAAGAGCCAATATCCCGCATCTCAATATCTGGCTTCAAGACAAAAAGACAGTCACTGCCACTAATTCTGCATGTTTACACAAAACCATGAAGGCCACCTACAAACTGTGAGGAGATTATCGATTAAAATGGGTATGTCCACCTCCATTCCTATAACCAGTCAGTTTCATTTACATCTCTCACGCTTGTCCTTATGTCACCGCCCCTCACCTGCCTGCAACTTTATAACTGCCGCCTCCTCTACATTATTAATATGTTTTTGAAGGTAATGACTTATTTTTGCAGCAAACAACAGTTGTTACACAGAGGAACAGAATATCTTGAAAAAATGCATCAGTGCCAAATAGTGAAAATATATTGTTGATGTACAGTAGTGTTGAATTTGTATATTGTACAAAGGTATGCACAAGCACAAAGTATTAGGAATATGTGAGAAAGACACATTGATATTATATTTTATGTACATTTTGTCAAACCTATACCCATAATACACATACATACATGCACACGCATACACACACATCTTGTCTTTTCAGGTCAGCTCAGTAGAGAGCACTCTGCGATAATGAGCTGCTCTACTTTCATGACAGATGGAAAATGTGCAGCATGCCGTGCTCTACTCCTCCCTTTCCTTCTCCGCTCCTTCGTTCAACTCGCCCGGCCATCCACCCGACAGCCCAGTTGGTGCCCCAGCACAGTGTTGTATCAAATGATTGGGACGAACCAACGAGAGGAGGAGCTGTGAGTTGAGGCAGTGGAAAAACCTCCTCACCCTTCTCATCAATATTGCAGTATTACCTGGTGAAAGCTAACACCAGCCAACATATTCCATCATGTCATTGGAAGAGAGGATCAGATGCCTTGGCTTGACATGCCAACATTGTTACCTGTACAAATGATGACGCAAAGCTCGCTTCATTATTCATGGTTTTTTAAAAGAAGGTGGAGAAGTTTGAAGCGATTGGAAAGCAGAGGATGTTCAAGAGCCCGATTATCAACAAGTAGGGCATGTCTGTTTTCGTCTGAAAAACTGGGGAGCATCAGAAATGCGAACACGAGCTCCTCCTGGTGCAAGGACATAGACTTTCACATGGATCCCAAAATCGAATGCTAGATGTTTTCCACTGGTGATCAATTCACAAATATTCAGAAATGCCTAAAACAAACAGTCATCCAATCAGCAAATATGTTCCTTGTGTCATAGAAGTACTTATGCCATCCCATATTTTGTTGTGTGACTGAAAGAAGAGTATGTATTTGTGTATATTTACATTTTCAACTCTCCATTAGAATGCGTTCTGGCTTGATGTTCTTCATCCTTTGTTGCTCAGGACCCCCAAGGTAAAAGTACAAATACATGCAGAAAAATATAACTTTGAGAGTAACAGAATAGAATAATGGTCAGAGTTCCTTAAGCACACTACAGACTAAGAAATCCACTCACTGACAGATTTCACCTTATTCTGCATCTAGACAAGTATCAACATGGACTGAAAACATAAACTACAATATAGGGCAAGTGAATTGGTGCCATAAAGCATACCCCAAAAAATCAAGTGACTAAAGAACCTCATGCAATTGTTAAAGTTTTATTATCAAAATACATTTTTGCTTGTTTCATTTTTTTCCCCACAGCATTCTCAAATCTAACACTCAAGCTAATGTTGAATCCCCACTTTCCCCTCTGTTTCTAATTTGTATAGAATCTTCTTGCTCAGATTGGATGAGCATGATCTAATGTTAAACCAGCTGCTGGATGTCAACAAGGCACTGGTGATCTGCAAACAGCACTAACTGCACTGCATCCAACAATGAAAGTAACTTGAGCACAGTGGATTTAAAACAGACACACAATGACAATTTTCTGTTACGAAGAGTGCTCCAATGAGCTCCGGTATCTGTCGCTTATCTCATTGGTCAGTGGGGGAGTGTTGTCATCACAGTAGACTGTGTGCATGTGAGTGTGTGTTTCTGTGCATGTGTAGGAGTGTAACATGGTCTGACTGAGGTCAGGGTTGGTGCACATTTAATCTGCTCTCTGTTTCCAGGCCACTCCAAGGACTTTGACACATTGCTTTTGTATATATTATTCACAAGTGGTCTGAGACTTTCGAATGCCAGTGACCAAGTATGTGAGAGAATATGTAGGTGAAAAAAATTATCTTACAACAGTAGAACATGCCTAATATTCCTCTGAATGTTACTTGCAGCTATAATATCAACCCTGTTGCATAATAGCACAATTTCTACCACATACAAATAGTCATACACACACACACACACACACACACACACACACACACACACACACACACACACACACTACTCCCACTCCAGTTGCACAACCCCTGAATTTTAGGGATAGAATGGCCTGGTTTCATAAGCAGTCTGCTGCCTACTGGCAGCTGTGTTGTCAGATGAGGTCATTACTTGGGGCGGGCCACAAGCATGGGGCATAATGTTGGACCCATTGGTAAAAATCCACTGAGTGTGAATGAGAATGACAGCCAGGGGCAGGCACACAGCTCTGGTGATCCTGCCCGGGGAGGTTGTAAGGCTTTTGTATTGTGTCTGTTCAGAGTCGTGTTACCACGCTGGTGGCGCAGCAAGACACTGAAGTAAATAGAGAACAGAGGAGTTCAATGATGCTTGCGTGGTGGTGCATGCAGGCTGATATTACTATCAGCTTAGTGCCAGCGTAGGGTAAATGGCCTAAATGCTATCGCAAGAGCACAGCTTGTTTACCGTAATGAACCCAACTCCAACTCCACCCCAGCCAACTGCAAAAAGGGTGTTTGTCTATTGAAGCTGGACATCACGAGGGTTATGAATATAAGGCCCACTTACATGCATTTAAATAAATTAATATTAATTTTAACAATTACCAGACACTGACATTTCTGATCTGTCCATCTCTGATATCCACTGCACAAGTTATTCAGAGATCATTTGCTGCCTCTTTAAAAACCTTTTGTCTGCAATCAGTGCATGTAGAGCTGCAAAGTGCTGCTCTCAGCCCAAAGCGCTTACTTCAACATCTGTACCAGAAAACAGCTCCGACTCTTTCCATGAAAGTAAAGATTTAATTTAATGTCATTATTCAACATGTCCCTGAAGAAGACTTCTGCTAATACAGCAGGAGAGTAGAACACTCAAATCGTTTCATCCAGTAGCTAAATCTTCTTTAAATCCCTCTAAACATGAATTTGTGACCAATAGGAAAATGGTTAATATGAGGGGAGTAAAACACCACTCCATCCAATTGTTGAGCACCTCAGTTGTTTACTCAAATCTCTGAAATCCCTCCGTAAATGTTTATTCGGCCAATGTGAGGGCAGCTGCTGCAGTGCACAAGGACGAATGTCTGTCGCTCTGTGGGTCTATGGTGATGTTGTGCTGCATAAGTCTGTGCAATGGCATGCGTGAGACCATTACATCATGGCTAGTCCCTGGCCGGGTTTGAACCATGCACAATCATGTGACCTCCCTTAGACATTTCAGGAGCATGTGCTGAATTGACGATGACTGTTGTGGTGAGACAACTTCCCCCTGGCTATCCCACTGTGTGTCCTAATCCCTTTGTGCAGTCTTGTTTGTTGAAGAAAGTGACCAGAGTATGACAGAGATTTTGAAAGTTAGACTGTTTATCATGCCCCTATTGTGGATCATTTCTGTTTCACCTCTATAACCTCTTGCCAATCCAACCCCTTCACTGTGCACCCCACCAAAGCTGCTTTGAGTTCTTCGCTCTGACATCACCACACCATAGTCATCATCAGTTGGCATGGGCTAAACCACTAGGTGAGTAACGGGGGGGTATTACAAACAAATAGGAGACCTATGGTGCAGCTTTAGCCCAAGCGGAACTCTTACAAACCAGTGAAAGAGTAGGAAATAGTTACTCATCAGTTGGGGATTTTTGTTTCTAACTATTGTTATAAAAAGCTGATTCTTTAATAAAGAAAACATACATCAACAACCCTTGAGCCTGAAATGACTTCTCCAAAAAAGAAATCTCTGCATCAGCAGAGTAAAACTGCCAGCCTCCCTTTGGCTGCCTCTCTATCTTTTTGTTGTGAGTTGTTGTTAAGTGAGAGGTCATGACCTGTGGATCTGTGCTGACATGTGTTAGAGTTAGACACAGAACACAAGATAAAAAGAACGAGACAGAGAGGGTCAAGACTGAAAAGAGGCAAAGTATGTAAGTGTCTCTCAATGAGTCTGCGTGAGAATGTGTTGAAGTGTCAACATGACGGCCCTCAGCCCAGTCTAGGCTCTAGTACCATGATACCATGGCAGTTTGGGACAGGGCCAAAGATGGACAGTGGAAGTTTCCATTTGCACTGCTAAGCCATCTTCTATTAGGCCTCGCATTTGACTTGGGAGTCAGGACCACTGTTTGATGTTTGACATTACGCATTGACTGACTTCACTGTAGTTAAATTCCCAGTAGTTCTTAACCCAGCTATGATGTTGTAGGACAAAAATAAACAAAATATGAATGTACTCAGTGTTCAGAAAGTTAGTTTTGAAGTGTAATAGGTTATTAAAAAATAATGCAAATGTTTTAATTATTTGATGAAAATAAAGCATCATAATATATTTTAAGGTTTAACTTTTTGACAAAGGCCCAACAACTTGGAGGACCGATGTCAGAGTAATGTCAGAGGTCTTTACATATGCATCTGTGCCTGACTAATCATTTGAGAGCTAAAACAGATTTTTTGATAAACTAAAAATGAAAACATTTGGTAAATATCATTGCAGGCAAATGGATGTGACATGTTCACCTCATGTTGCGTGGATGTTAGAACTTATTAAGATAAAACATCCATTCTTTCATTTTCTGAACTACTTGTGGTGGTGCTGGAGCCTATTGTAGCTACCATCAGGCATAGGCAAGGTACACTCTGGATGTGTCATCAGTTCATTGCAGGGCTGGGTAAAATAAATGATTGCAAATGTTTACAAACACTGGTTGACCATCTTCTACAACTACCATGAATGCAGGTGCTCACAAATGTTCACCTACGTCAGTCCACAGCTGGGGAGGCCCACGCAAATACACCGATATCAGGACAGAGCTTGTTCACTCCTTCCTTCATTCCTCCACTATCTGACCTCACAAGGTAGCAGTCGATAAACAAGAGGCTCCAAGTTTCCACTGGACAGGCACATTCTCACACCAACAATCAAGCATATCCTAAATATACAAGAACATTTACTAACACACTGGAGAATATTATTTGGGCTAATGTCTTCACATGAGATGCCAAAAAGAGTGTATTCCTGAAAGCACATGGAAACTATTTCAGCTACAAGGAACTAAAAGCTCTAAATTAAAGCCATCCATACAAACAGATGCAGAGACACAGACTAATATTTAAGATTCATAGATTTTTTTTATTGTCAATTCACTAGATGCACAGAAGAATTGAGATACTTTTTCTCTCTCATCTTGTTAAATGTAATGCATTAAAAAAAAAAAAAAAGAGGTAATAAAAATAGAATATGAAAAAGAATAAATAAGCGGTATGAAGACTAAACTATAACAGAATATAAAGTGTACATGTCAGTCTATTTACAGTAGCAACAGCAGTGCAATACAGTAATGAGTGCAAACAGCAGCAGATAGGGCAATGGTGCAATGTTTGTATCAAGTGCAAAAGACAGTCAGCAGCTAATGTGAGAATATCACAAATGGGAGTCCACTGAGTCTCATGTGCAAAAACAATTGAGATGGAGTTCTTGTGTAAATGAGGAGGTGGGTTACAGTCCGGGGGCAGGGGCCAAAGGGGGAGGTAGTGGACAGACTTCAGCATCCTGACAATCTGATGGACCTGAAAGCTGTTCAACAGTCATGTGGATAAGGCCTGGAGGCTCCGCTACCTTTTCCCTGAAGGCAGGATGCTGAAGAGGGAGTGGGTGAGGTGGGAGGGGAGGGGACGTGTCACTAGCAATGCTGATGGCTCTGCAGGTGATGTGGGTGTGATAAATGTCTCTGAGGGTGGGAGGAGGGACACCGATGATCTTACTGGGTATATTCACTCTGCGTTGCAGTCTTTTGGCAGGAGGCAGTGCAGCCTCCGTACCACACAGTGAAGCAGCCAGTGAGGATGCTCTCACTGCTACCCTGGTAGAAGGAGCACATGATGGGGGGTGGGACTTGTGCTCTCCTTCGTTTGTGGAAAAAGTAGAAGTGTGTTTGAGCCTTCTTGACGAGTGATGCGGTATGATTTTGTGTTGTGTTGGCACTGTCGTTGGTAAGTGGGGGATGTTGTAAGTGTCTTCTCCTCACGTCCACCACAATTTCTTTGGTTTTCCCCACGTTCAACAAGATATTGTTGTCCTTACACCACTGGACCAGTTGTCTCAACACATTTCTGTAGTTGGCGTCATTGTTGTTGGTGATGAGGCCCACCGTAGTCGTATCACCGGCAAACTTGACAATGTGACTGGTGCTGTGGGTTGGTACAGTCGAGGTCAGCAGGGTGAATAGCAATGGGCTGAGCACCCCTGAGGGGCCCCTGTGCTCAGTGTGATGGTCCTCGAGGTATTACTGCTGATCCACACGTTTTGTGGCTTCCCCATGAGAAAGTCCAGCACCCAGTTGCAAAGAGAGGTTTTGAGTCCCAAGTGTCTGAGTTTTTGCATTAACTGCTGGGGGACGATTGTGTTGAATGCTGAATAATATGTACACAAAGATCCTCAAGGACAAATTCATTTCTGTACTATTGTTGTCATGTGGTTGAGAGAACCTTTAACACTGTAGCCTAAACATTAACACCAGCTTTATCAAAGGAAATGGAAAAACATCCACTAGCCCAGTTGTTACAACTATTCCCTAAAGGTCTTTCCCGGATACAGCATGTATCCAACACTAGCTGACATAATGCTGCATTAACAGATCATGTGGATAGATGATTCACATTCCTCCTAGGACACCCTTGGCATGAGATCATTGCAGCTGGGAAGCCCCACTCTGGAAGCCCCTAAAAGTCCCCATAACTTCCCCCATGTGGCTTGACTTTAGCCCCCATTTCAGTGTACTAAGCTGGCACTGGCAGCAGCAGGGCAGTTAAAAATAAACCTCCAGGACGCCACATTAGTCCTGTTGACATATGTCTCCATGGAAACCTGAGATGACAGGTTGTTGGGGGTCAGAGGTTGGATCTTAAGAGAATCATGTGACCTTGGGGAGTGGAGGGGTGCTGGCATTGGAGGGATGGTGCCCAGGAAAAGAGGAGCAGGACACTCAGTCAGAAAGGCAGCTGTAGCTATGACAAGGAAAATCCCCTCAGTGAGAAAGCAACGGCAAGCCTCTCTTACCATCTGTGCCCTCCACTATCAGTCACATGGAAATATTAACATGCCCTTTACAATTGAGCTAAAGTCATTATGTCATTAAGCAAGAGGGGGATTTCATCTGGACTTTTTCAGTTATGTAGAACTCAATAAGGAGGCCATTCTCTCCCCTCATCTTTCATTGATCAATTTTTTGCACGTAAGATATCTGTATGTATGAAATGACTCTGAGAGAAGAAAAATTCTTCAACTAATCAGGCCAAGTAAGCAATAAAATCTTTGTAAATATAAACATCAAAGTTTTGTAATTATGGATGGAAAATGAAACAAAAAACTTACAGGATTTATGATGAAGGGATAAGCCAAGAAGAGGATAGTGGGGAATTTCATTTTTTGGAAGGTTAGATGGAAGGATGAGCTGGGGGGAAACCCTAGGTACTAATGTCTGTCGTTGTTCCACAGCTGCAAACCACCCCCCTTCACCCCCCACCTCATCTCACACACTTTCACACTCCCACCCCAGCCTCCCATACCTTCATCCCCCAACTCATGGATATTTTGAGCATGTGTGGATGACCCTACCACTGGTGTTAAAAGAAGAGAATCACATGTCTGAGTTGTGTAAGGCTTTCACCCCACTGAAACTCAGACTCTTTATTCACAAGATTTCAGTCAGATACACATGTACACGTATTCCATTCTTCACAACAAGGATGTTGATAAATACGTCTGACAGCTCAGTAAACAACCAAACTGTCAAACTATCAATTATAAAACTCTGTTGTTGACTGCTGCCAGATTTCCCTCCACTTCACTTTCAGTGTTAGCAAGAACAAGATCTATTTCTATTGATTTCCTGAAGTTTGTTACGGCAAAGTTATTTGTGGTGGGATTTGTGAGTGTGTGTGTGTGTGTGTGTGTGTGTATGTTGTTGTATTATGTGTACTAAGAGTCAAAGAAGAGAGAATGAATGGAAAAAGGACAGAGTGCTTCAGAGGCTTAGCTTTTATTTGTCCCTCATTTGATAGACTTATTATGCTTTTATCTGAACTGTGCTATATTGAGATGACCAGTGACTATGTATTTTTCCATTACAAACTCACACCAGAGGGCAGCTACGCCAAGCCATGGTGATCCACGTCAAGCTACGGCCAAACACAGCGAAACCCAGTACCACAGTTGTGCTTGTGAGCAAGGCTGAATTTCCCCTTCAGCTGGATCTTATCAATGCAGGAACATATTGTAAGTGATGTGCTGAGAACTGGGGAATCAGAACAATTACATCTCCTAACTTCCTCATAAAACTGTCCGTCTTCAAAAATAATGCCTACCCAAGACAAACATACATACTCTGCAATGAAACCAAAGACTGAAAACAAATGTGTAACAATTCCACATGAAAATAGCTAAAACAGGCGAGGCCATGTGCTATATATTTTGTTGTCTTGTGTGCTAATTTAATCACTGTAATGGCCCATGGTCATTTAGTTGCCAGTTAATGATTTCATATCCCCTTTAGTAACAGAACATTTAGTAACACATTGCAATATCATTAGCATTAAATGACAGGATGTTCCAAAGAAATGGCATTTCATTAAAAAAAAGAAAGAAAAAAATTATATATACATATATATATATATATATATATATATATATATATATATATATATATATATATATATATGTACAGGGTGGGGAAGCAAAATTTACAATGAACATTTAGTTGTTTTTTCTCACCAGGCACTACGTCAGTTGTTTTGAAACCAAACATATACTGATGTCATGATCATACCTAACACTATTATCCATACCTTTTCAGAAACTTTTGCCCATATGAGTAATCAGGAAAGCAAACGTCAAAGAGTGTGTGATTTGCTGAATGCACTCGTCACACCAAAGGAGATTTCAAAAATAGTTGGAGTGTCCATAAAGACTGTTTATAATGTAAAGAAGAGAATGACTATGAGCAAAACTATTACGAGAAAGTCTGGAAGATACTATTAAAGAAGAATGGGAGAAGTTGTCACCCGAATATTTGAGGAACACTTGCGCAAGTTTCAGGAAGCGTGTGAAGGCAGTTATAGAGAAAGAAGGAGGACACATAGAATAAAACCATTTTCTATTATGTCAATTTTCTTGTGGCAAATAAATTCTCATGACTTTCAATAAACTAATTGGTCATACACTGTCTTTCAATCCCTGCCTCAAAATATTGTAAATTTTGCTTCCCCACCCTGTATATATATATATATATATATATATATATATATATATATATATATATATATATATATATATATATATATATATATATATATATATATGGGTGTGTGTTTTAACATACACTACTGTCCTAAGATATGTATTAAAAAATATTATTTATGTTTCTTCTCTTCATCTCACAAATCTAAAACAAACTTAAGTTGATCTCTTCCCAACTTTAAAGTCCTAATAACCACTGTTCTATTCTACAGAACAAAATCAAAACTGGGGCAAAGGAGGTATAAAATTAGTCACATTAGAAAAAGTTTAGGGTGGCAAGAGTTCCCATGTTAATACTTTGAAGGAGATGGTTGAGAATAGAGAGTAGAAATATGTGGTGAATGAGTGGCCCAAGGTGTGAATGACTACAGAGGTCAAAGGTCCTTTAACACTCCAGATCACTTTTTACACACAGTCACACTGACACACTCATTTATGGATCCCTCACTTTTGCAAAGACACTCAACAAACACAGTCTCTGCACACATGCAGAACAGAGACCTTATCAATAATCTCACATGGGATCACAGAAAATGCAAAGAAGACTTAGTGCACAAGATGCACACAGATAATACTACCTTATTCATGTGTTCACAGGAAGCCTACACTGGCTGCTCACGTATGATCTGACTACAACCGAATGGAGGCTTGGCTTGGTTAGATAGTGTAGGAGTTCACCATCCAATTCCCAGCCCACAATAATTGAAAGTGAAAGCTAGGTAAGTAATGTATTGCCGGTGTTCTTGCCCCAAGCAATTATACCCTGGGCTCTAAGGTATGATTAGACAGGCCTACAGAATAAGAGATGTGCACAGGATGCTCCCTCTGTATCCGGAAAGGGGGTGCTTGGGTTTCTCTCACAGTGGACTGTTTCAGTATGGGTGTAGCTTCTCATGTAGCTGAGTTTCCCCATTTACCCCAAACTATAGCCATCAGTCAAACAGGTGAACGTTGTTAAATTAGGTCACCTTGTTGCTTTTTTCTACTGAAAGATTTCTTTGCTCAGACTGGGTTGGTCAGCAGACAGGAATTCAGAGAACTTAGACTGGAGATAAACCTGCTCCTCACCTTTGACCCTTGTACTCCTTCCCCCCGACTCAGAGACTCTGAAGTCTCTGAAGTCTCTTATCTCTCTGAATGGTTACCACCTTACTGAGCCTGGAGTATGTGCAGACTTCTGCAGTGTTTAGGAAATGATAAGAGGTCAGTAGGTATAAATCAAAAGCATGATAGGGCTATTTATGCTTTTATTGTGTACAGAGTACAGACAACACAGCAAAGATGCACAACAGGGAAAAACAGAGCATGGTCACTGCTTCTTTGGGTGGGCTCAATAAGTCTGTTTGAAGGAAATCAGGACAGAGACCTTTAAGGACACAGCTTCCAAGAAAAGGCATATTCAATATATTAAGGGTTTTACTGTGAACAGAAAAAAAAAGAACATTGGTGTGTCTTTAGTATTTTCAAATATCATGTTTCTTTAAAAAAAAAAAATCTCACAAATATCTTGGTGAAGAAGAATACACAATCATTTGGTTCTGGACATGAAGGTGCCTAGTTTCTGATATTTTATGGTCCGGGGGAACAGTCAGTAGAAAATTATTGATATTGCTTTAAAAGTATTTTTGGTAGCAAACTGTTAAATGGAAAAAGACAAGATTACCGTCTGAGGGAGGCAGCATGCAAAAACAAAAGATCATAAATAAATAATGAAAATTGATTAACATGCTGGAAATGGAAATTCTACACAGTGTATCTGATATACAGACTGGTGTTTTTTCCTTTATTCCTTGATGTATTGCTGACAATGACAGTTTTTAATTGTAAACATATACCAGTATTAGCTTGGAGTCTTGCCACATTTGGTACACTACTCACTAACTACAGCATAGTCAGTGTCACATGACAGTTATACGTATATTTACCGTTTTCCTGCACAAAGCTACAGAGAGGTGAAGAACAAACTATGAGTGAGAGAATTAATCATGAGCATTGGTGTCAGGCTTATAGCAGCAGAACTAAGGGATAGTTCAGAGTCATTTGAGCCAACCTTAACTATAAGCTTTATCAAAACTTCTCTCTCAAACTGAAGCTGGCAGCAGATAACACAGATGAGCCTGGTAGCTAAAGGATTTACCTCCTAATTTGGGTCTAGAATATCTAGGAACCTCAAATAAACCTGCACTATGAGATCAAGGTGTTATAGTGGGATAATATGGTACTATGAGATATTTAATATTATAATGGAACGTAGTCATTAAGGGCTTTGTATGTAAGGAAAAGGGTTTTAAATTCTATTTAGATTATTACAGGGAGCCGATGATGAAAAGCTAATATGTGAGAAATATGAGCTCTCTTGATAGTTCCTGTCAGTACACAGCATTTTGGATTAACTAGATTAACTGGAGGCTTTTTAGGGAATTATTGGGACATCCTGATAGGAAGGAATTACAGTAGTCCAGCCTTTAAGTAACAAACACACAGACCAGTTTATAAGCACCACTTTGGAACTGGATGTTCTGAATTATGTCATACTGAGCAGGTGTAAAGAGACATTCCAAAAGATTTGTTTAAGGGTGGGTTGAATGATACGTCCTGGTCAAAAATAAATCAGAACCTCCTCACAGAGACACTGGAGAACATAGCCAATACCACCTAGAGTAACTGATTTTTTTTTTTTTATTTTATGTCAAAATATAATAACTTCAGTTTCATCTGAATTTAGAAGTACATGACAAGTCATCCTGGACTTTCTATCTTGAGGACACCCTTGAAGTTCATTTAAATGATTCATTTGGCCTCACAGATGAATATAGCTGTGTGTCATACACAAAGGCGTAGACTTTGAGGGGGGGTGGGGGGAGGGGGTATGTACTCTCCAGTATTTAGACCAACTACATTTGTTTCCCCCAAATAAAAACATGAAACAGAAGCAGGACTTTTATTTTGACAAAAACACTATAATGCTACAATTATTTCCTCAAATACTGGCAGCACCATAGGAGGTACCAGGCCTTTACTCAAAAGAGGACTGTAGTAGAGCCAGGCTTTTATTTGTAATGAATTCTGTTACTATCAGAAGTAATTGTCATGTTTAGAACAGAGCCTTGTTTAGATTTACTCCTGTTTGTGATGCTAAAGTTTTGCAATACATTTCTCTACAAATATCTAAACACCTAACAAGACAAGTAAGTGAGTCTGGTGTTTGGTGCCTTTCACTAGTTTTATTATTGTTCTACTATGCATTTTAAAACCTGACAGAAAAGATTTTTGAGACCAAAGGTAAAAGATTGAAGTCACTGTGACCTCAGACAACATACAACATAACTCAATGAAAACTCAAAACTCAATGTACACATTGAGTTTTGAACACACTTTCACACACATGCAATAGGATCTAATGATCTAATGCCATTTTATATCCAGAAGGTCAAATGTCAACTTCACTGTGACATGTCTAAGACAATGTCTGAGACAATTGTCTTAGACAATGTCTAAGTAAGAAATCATACGTAATAAACACTTTCTTTTTCTCTGGTGTATTTGCACATGTAGTAAAGATTCATGTTTACACTTCCTTAAATTTGGTAATAGAATTATGAGATAGACCACAGTTGTCAAACATGCGGCCTGGGGGCCAAAACCGGCCCACCAAAGGTTCCAAAGGTTCCAGGCCCGTGGGATGAATTTGCAAAGTGCAAGTTAGGGCATCAAACTAAAAAATAATATCATAATAACCTATAAATAATGACAACACCTATTTTTTCTCTTTGATTTAGTGCAAAAAACATTAAATTATGAAAATATTTACATTTACAAACTATCCTGTAACAATAAAATGTGAATAACCTGAACAAATATGAACAAAGTGAAATGTCTAAAGAAAATTAAGTACAATTTTAACAATATTCTGCCTGGTACTGAAAGTTTTGAAAGAAAATTAAATGCAATTTTAACAATATTCTGCCTGGTACTGAATGTTTTGTGCCTTTGTAGATCAGATCTGTAATGCACATGTAGAAATGATAAGTTGAGGCATAATAATGATAAAATTGTACTTACTTTTCTTAACAAATTTAATTTTTCACGTTATTCACATCCATTTTATTTGGATAGTTTGTAAATGTAAATATTGGCAAAATTGAATGATATTTTTTGCGCTAAAATAATTTGGAGTTGTCATTATTTGTTGGTTATCATGCTATTATTTTACTGGTCCAGCCCACTTCAGATTAAATTGGGCTAAATGTGGCCCCCGTTAGAAAATGAGTTTGACACCCCTGAGTTAGACACTTGTAATTGTTTCTCCCAAACATAGTCCATTAATTTAAGTTCAAATGTTGTTACATACAAAAGAGGGTTTTGAACAAAAATATTAAATATTCAGTTCTCTGAATATCTTGGGTGGTGGATATATTTCTGGATATATTTATTTGTTGCTTGCTTCAACAGAGTTTCAGGAAGACAACAAAACAAAAATCACTTACTAAATCATTTACTAACACAGATTTGGAGTAAGATCTGATATTCAGTAGTCTAGTTTTATGGTCTGTTAGAGTATTAAGTTTTGTTCTGCTCTCATGAATAACTCCTCTTGTGTAGATTTTTGATGTATGTCGTCTAGAAGCAGACAGTCTCCAGGGCTTTTGGGAGTTTTGTGTTATTTGTGAACTTGATGGGAACATCCAGAGTTATTTAGGATGTCAAGTCATAGCCATTCATGATGTAATGACGATGGTAATATTTCCATCCATGATATCACTCTAATATAAGAAGTCAAACATCAAGACTTTAAACAGATTTCTTTGCCAGTTCTCATCTGATTCTGCACTGAGATCACATGGAAAAAAAAAACCTCTCTAAAATATAACAACCAACAATTGTTAATATGTTTTTGTGCATGCATGTGAGTCTGCAGTGAAGTAGGGAACTAACAAATCATCTGGGTTTAAGGGAGATTAAACTGCATTAAGAGACAATGAGATAGAAAAGGACACATGCACCCACACACATAACCACAGCCTGCTGAGGTAACTCCTCTCATTTCACAACCAGAGACTGTTAAATTCAGATACAACACACACAAAAATCAGGGCATGACTATTTCTTAGACTGAAAGTATCTCCGCCGGCGACAGCCCAGCACCGGCCTTTCGGTTATTGTTAAAAATCCCTCTGATTGGTCGGCCTTGCACCAACCCCTGGGGACCTGCAGGGTTGTGAAGATGAGGTGGCTGCTAAGAGACTGAGTCACAACAGGCAGCGCTCTCTGCTTACAATGTCTCCCATGCACACCAGTGACAGTTACATAAAGATTGGAGGACAGATCCAAGCCAAACACATTACACTCATTTCAAAAGTAGTTTGGGTCTGTCAGTGTCTTTATGTCAGAGTATTATGAGTAAATGTAGCTTTAAATAAGCTTTAGGAAAATGCATCCAAATGTGTCAGATCTCCCCCGTACCTCTCCTGATGATAAACTGCATTGACACAATGCACTATGGCTAAAAGACAACCTAAGACAAGAGGACAGGGGTCATCCACACTCAATCAATAGCAGTAAATAAGTCATCTCCTAGCCAAACACAGGCAAAATCTGCAGTTACAAGTGTCGTTCAGCTTTAGAAATCTAGTTTATTCTTGACCTTGGGATGTGTTAGCAAAACAATCTCACCACATATTTGCTTGAGTAGCTGTTTGCAGCTTTCAGTCTTCAATCATATCTCTCCCATGTCAGATGCAGCTGGGTGGTGGTTGTCATTATAATTGTAGATGACACTGTTTGCATATGTATACATATATGATCATTGTGTGGTAAATGGAGGGCATACTAACATAATGCTGTTGCTGTTGTAGTACAAGTTCACATTTCATTAGGAAACTTGTTCAACCCCATTAACTTTTACTCGATCAGTTTTTATAATGGATCACAGACCCAAAAAAATGGTGCAGTTAAAATAAGGTAAAACAATTGGGGTTGTATACTTCTTAATGTCTTGGCTCAGTGCTCTTAATGATGTGGGTATGAAGAGACACAACCATTATCAAAAAAGACTGTCAACTTCAGTTAGAAGGCACGCTCATCCCATTTAGAGGAAAGGGAAAGGGACGGTTACTTTGTATTTGGATGTCTGTTTCAACAAGGAACAGATTCATGATGATTTTAACAAACATAATTTGCCCAAATAAGTATGACTCTCTGAAATCATGATTGTTCACACAATGGAGACTTGCAAATCCTCCAAGCAATAGATGTATACCTGATAACACCTTGATATTATTTACATACAATACACGTGCAGTTCAATAAATTTAACATGACATGGATATATCTTGTTTGTAAATTTTCATCTGATGTGCACTTTAAAGACTATTGCTTGCAGTTCAAAAACTTTTAATTTACCTCACAGTGGCTTGTTACCACTGCCTGGAACAGATTGTTTTAGCTTTGCCTCCCTCTGAAAAGTCCACTTTGTTGAGATAGTTCATCTTCCACAAGATTGAACTACAGTAAAGATTTAAACTGGTAAATATTTTCAACTCCCCTTTTCATTGTGTAACATAACTGTGGGTATGTTTGCCCCTAACGGGCCTACATGTTGGAAACACACCAACTTTTGTGTTGATGTGACCATGTATTTAGTATGTGGGTTTTATGTACAGGGTGGGGAAGCAAAATTTACAATATTTTGAGGCAGGGATTGAAAGACAGTGTATGAATTTACAACAGTTAGTTTATTGAAAGTCATGAGAATTTATTTGCCACAAGAAAACTGACATAATAGAAAATGGTTTTATTCTATGTGTCCTCCTCCTTTCTCAATAACTGCCTTCACACGCTTCCTGAAACTTCCGCAAGTGTTCCTCAAATATTCGGGTGACAACTTCTCCCATTCTTCTTTAATAGTATCTTCCAGATTTTCTCGCAATAGTTTTGTTCATAGTCATTCTCTTCTTTACATTATAAACAGTCTTTATGGACACTCCAACTATTTTTGAAATCTCCTTTGGTGTGACGAGTGCATTCAGCAAATCACACACTCTTTGACGTTTGCTTTCCTGATTACTCATATGGGCAAAAGTTTCTGAAAAGGTATGGATAATAGTGTTAGGTATGATTATGACATCAATGTATGTTTGGTTTCAAAACAATTGACGTAGTGCCTGCTGAGAAAAAACAACTAAATGTTCATTGTAAATTTTGCTTCCCCACCCTGTAGATTGGATGACCATTCACAAACATCTATGATAAGATGATATTAGATGTTCAAAGTAGAAAAACAAAAAAATGTTAAAAAGAAAAACTAAAGATAAAGACATAGCTTTTGTCCGAAAGGGATTGCTTTTACGTTACAACATCATATGTTTCAGAAAATTGCCGTTTAAATGTAATGAGAGCAGAGAGCTAAAATGTTAACCAGTGTTAGTTCTAACCAGTCACAGTATACAGCTTCTCTGAAGTCCATTCAGATGAGCTAACTAAAATGCTGAAGCACAACTTTTAATGTATTTGTTCTAAATGAGATTAGCCCAAACGGTTTTGTTGTCTCTCCCAGTCTCCTTGCAAGATGCAAAGAAGGCACAAACTAAAACACAGAAACACACAAACACACACACATACAGAATGAGCACATAAGTTACACAGTGAAAAGGAGCAAACAGAGTGAAGAAGGCACACTCTTTCTTTCTTACTGGCATTTCCTATTCCTCCCTCCATCCAAACAAGCCTATGGGGTCTGCAATTATGGGAAGGAAACCATGTATTTATAGCTAGGCGAGGATCAACGGCAGAACAACTAGCTGTGTGGCACGGGAGGCGGTTATATTTAACATGCTGTGATGTCAACACGTGGCTGGTACGTTTCCATGGTTTCTCCTCTGAGACAGGGCGGGCACTTTCTTATCAGTGCAGCACAGAGACAGTTGAGATGGAGAAGGAGTGGAAGACAGACACAGACAGACAGACAGACAGACAGACAGATAGGTAGACTGACAGACTGACAGGCTGACAGCCTGACTGAAAGGGCAAGGCTAACAAAAAATAAAGATACTGTTGTGAGGACTTAAATAGGAAGTACACATATTAACATCTCTTCACAATGGGTATTGTTCAGCTGTTTCACAGTATAGACTCTGCATCATCCACTGACCTTGACCTGTCCATATATACAGTCACCATAGGTAGAACTGTATATAGGACTGTATAAACTTCTTTCTTCTCCTCCCTTGTTCATAGCCCACTTCACGTCTTCCACTCACTCCTACTCCTTCCCTCCCTCTGTCTTTTAAGGTTATCTGAGATGCTATCTGCAGCCTGATAAAGGTTAAAGAGGCTTCTAGCTGGCAGCACCTTCAGTCTCCAGCTTGCTCCACATCTCACAGCCTCCACAGTGATAATCCCTTGCCTCATAACTGCACAGTGGATAGTGAGAGAAGAAAAGGCTTCTGCAAGAAAACAACAAGATCTGCAGGCAACTTCAGCTAGCTAGTTTTTTTTTTTTGTTTTTTTTTTAAGTAGGTTTATGTCCAGAGGGTATGGTCACTGTGATGTAGCATTTGAGAAAAACAAATGATATCCTCACTGGATTATGCCAAGAGCGTAAGTAAATTATGAAGTAAATTATGCTGAAAACCAATTTCCCCAGGGTTATAGTCTTAGAATTGCTGAAATGCTAAAACTTGACTCATTGTGCCTGCTGCCACTGCTCCCTATTCTCCAAAAGCTAAAACACACCCTGTCTCTGTAGTGTAAATAGTGATGATGGGAGCGGACAGTGTGATACACACAAGTCTATGCCTACATCAAAGACAACAAAGCTGACTACAGTAATGAACCTAGCACATTAACTCCCTTTAGCCAGATTCAGCTAACAAACCGTTTAGTGTTTGCCCTGTGTGAAATGGCTGTGTGTAACTCACACTCCCCATCCACTGGGCCTACAGTAGGTGTCAAGGCTCATGTCATGCCTGCACATTATGCCTTCTATAATGCCGCAGTGACAGATCCCCAATATTCTGAGCCAAGGCTGTGTTATCTACAATAGCACAGAGGGCTGAGGGTTGGATTTAGCTGGAATGGGCAATAAACTGAGCAGAGGAATGGGAGAGAGAGTAAGGCAGAGAGAGCTTCAGAGAGATGGAAAGGGAAGTAAAACCTTAAAAATGCAGCGATTAGTCAAAGCTCCTTAACTTAACTGGTTTCATTAGCAAGATGCTACAGAGGATGAGAGGTGTCAGAGCTGAAGATGCTCAGGCCAAAGGAGATGCTAAAGTAGCTATAAAACCACGGGAATGGTTTAGGAGACAGGGGATAGCTGTGGCTGTAAAAGGCAGGCAATGGGCACCGTTTTCTTTACTTGTGATGTTTAGGTCCTGCTCTTTACAAAGTGGGTGTAAACAATACAGTTAAAATGTAAGAGTCTTTATTTGTCTGTATATATTTTCCATGACACACATTGAAATTTTACCTCTGCATTTAACCCATCACTCAATAAACATACAGGAACTCACCACACTCTGCAGACTAGGAGTATGTGCCTGGGAGCAAATGGAAGTGGTTAGGAGCCTTGCCTTGCAAATGTTTCAGTGCCTTGCTCAAGGGCACATCAGCCAACAATTCCTCTGCTGGTCTAGGGAACTGAACTGGTGACCTTTCGGTCACAAGTTTATTATCCAACCAGGCCTTGGTTGCCCAATGTACTGTATATTATCACCTATTATTATTATTATTATTATTATTATTATTATTATTATTATTATTATTATTACTACTACTAATAATAATAACAATAATAATAATAATAATAATAATAATAATAATAATGATAATAATAACTCAGGAAAGAGAAAACCATTTCATTTTCTACCAGCTTTGAATTTGTATGAATTTGTCTGCTTTACAATATTGTCTTCTATGGATATCATTCCATTGTCATTCCAAGTCACTGATTTTGATTGGTATTAACATTCAGTTAGCAACACGAAGCTGGTCTTTTTGAATTTTTTATGTTAATCTTGTTTGGGGATGTATTTTCCTTTTCTCTTTCTCTTTCTATATATTTAATGTTATTCTTTCTTTTGTAAAATCCTTCAAATGATGGAAAATATCTGTTCATTCAACATCTCATGATGCAGCTCCACTGGAAAATTAACTTAAATTATCAACAGAAGATCCCACACATTGCTCGTGTGCAGTCTCATATTTTTTTTATTGATAGTGTTAATGTCTGGACTGAAATATTAGTGCTATCAATAAATAAGTGAGACCAAGCAAAAACTAAACCAAACAAAATCTAGAAATAACAGGCTTTTAATTGATTCTGCCCTTGGATTTTACAATTTGATAAAAATAGTAATAAGATTAGATAGTGTTTTAACTGCATCAGTGCTACAGTTGCTTGCTCTGGTTCCTACAGTGTATTGTCCTTTTTGTTTCTGTCTGCATGAGGGGGTGGTTTTATGACAGACAGAAGATATGTCATGAATCATTCTTGTGCAGGTCTGACAAATAGTCAAGATTGATAATGGCAGATTCAAAACATGATGGAAACAGGGTGACATGGAGTTAAAAAAAAAAAAAAAAAGAAAGAAACCCAGCATCACTGACGATCGTGAGAATGTTTTCCTTTCTCCTCATTCTCCTGTCGGCAGTCCACTCCATTTCTATCTATAATCTCCTGCTCAGCCCCAGTGACATGACTCTCACATACTATTACATCACAGACGGTGCTCAGGGTGCGCTCAGAAAGGAGAAACGGGGTGAGGCCAGGAAGGATGGGAATGGCAATTACAGACAGTAGAAGGGGTAAGAAAGAAAATTGAAAGAGGGGTCATGTTAACTATTAATTGTGAGGGGAACAGGTATTTCTGCAGTGAGAAAAATGTTTGGAACACAAAAATGGAAGGAGGAAGGACGGGGAGAAAGAATGACTGAACAACTGAATGACAAAGAAAATCAGGACAAAGATTGGAGAATATAGAGTAGATGTTGGAGAGCAGCCACAGTGAGTGATTCACATCTATTTTCCACCAGCAGGCAAACGAATTGCACTGTCAAAAAGAAAAAAAGTAATCTCAAAATAGTTTTCCCTCATTATGTATGCATGTGCAGCTTTTTCTCACTCTATGAGACAAAGGGCACACATCAAGGGCATTTTATTACCATGCACGTGAGTCCCATGTGCTGTTGCACAAAAATAGATCATAAGTCTTCTCCAATGGAGCTTTGCTTCATCAAAGTGAATCTCTTCTCCATAAAGGCTGATTCCATAAATAAAATGCACTGCTCACTGGAGAACTGGAAATAAAGCAAGTAGGGGAAATGTGAATGAAAATGGTTGAGTGACAGGAACGTGAAGGTCTATTTAGGGATGTTCATGAATAAGCCAATTACGTATTCACAGGAATGATTCAGTTATTCTCTGACCTTTGGATTGACAATGAATAGACACAAAGGAGTAGACAAACAGAAGCCCGAAGTAAACAGGCCTGGGAGAAATATTTTCCTCACCAGCATCTCCTCTACCGCACAAAACAATAACGAAGAGCTGAATTAGTTCATTAGTACGCAATATATATAGAAAATGAAACTGAGCTGCATCTGAGAGAATGGGGAAACAATAATTTAGCTGCAGAAGTTTGTCATCTCACACAGCTCTGAGTTATGTAAGGATGCTCTTAAAGTCAGTGGATAATTGAGCTGATGAGAGTGACATTTGGAGCCCAGAGACGAGGGTGTGGTGTGTGTAAGGGAGGGGTGTGTAGTGGAAAGAGATGTAATTACTTAGTATGTTACAGTGGAGGAGGAGAAGGAGCCAGGCGGAGGAAGTTAGATCGTCATCTTAACTGGTATTAGACAGTGGATTAAAAACAGCCACACAGACAAACATTCACTAGGTCGCTCAAAATACTCCATCTATACTTGGAAAATTTGGACTTTCTGTGGCTACCTGGTGTACCAAATTGGGTACTTTTCCATTCATGCCATTACTATTATTGTTATTATAAATATTTGTCTAGTCTAAAAATGGTCAAAATAGTAGAGCCTATGATGGAAAGTGGCAAACCCCTGACAGGAATGGCAATTAAGGGTGTGATCTCTGTCACAGCTTCTGTTATTTACTGTCTGTCTTTAGAGACAAGATTTTAATTATCATCTGGAAGTGATAATGTAAAATGATTGCACAAACTATGCATAGGCTTCTATTTACTCTTAAACTGTATCATCAGAGGGTCTAAAAATGTACTGGCTGGATGTGAGATTGATTTTGCTATGAAATGGTTTTCAGTCGCTAAAGTCCATTACGCAGTTATACAACTGAACAACATGTCCTAAATAGTTGCCAGCAACCAAAAGCATCTACTGATCTAAAATGTTTAATAACTTTTCTTTAACTAACCCTATCAATACATATAAATAATTCAGGTAAAATGCAGGTTTCATCGTCATCAGATGTTCAGACGCACCATAGTGAATGTGACAAATGACAGAAGTTGTAGATGCTTATTTTTATGTTCAGTTAATGATGTTTAGATGAAAAAGTCTCTTGTTTCCCCCAATTTTCTCTGTTCTTATATAATAATGTTTGAATTTACTTTTCCTGTTTTTTTTTTTTTACTTTTATGAACATCTACATGATCAGTCATCTAAATGCAGGGAAATACCTGATGTTCACTGAAAAGTACAAAATACAGAGGACAATATTACTACCAAGTAATATACAAATTTATTTTTTACAATTCAGGAGAGTACTCATAATTTGAGAGGTTTTGGAGATTTCACATTACCTAAGTTTCAAACCACTTGTAGATGTTGTTGTGTGTCTGTATGTGGAGTGAAACTTTGAAACGGTCTGGATATCCAACACAAGTGATGCCAAAATATTCACTGATTTAAACTGTTCTGTAAACATATGGTCTGGTCCCAGTATAAAGATAGAGGGATAGAGGGTTTTTCCTCACCACTGTCACCAGTCGTAAGTGTTTGCTCCTGGAGGATTCTGTTGGGTTTCTGTAAATTGGCTTAAAATTTGATTTGATTTGATCTATCTCCCCTTTATGTGAAGCACTTTGTAACATGTCGTTTTAAAAAGTTGTAAAACACGTAGACTCAAGGATCTCAGGAAGAGACTGTTGTTCCAAAATTTTTTATATTTGTTCCACCGAAAGTGTACCTTCGCAAAATTAGGAAACGTCTACATGATGGGAAGGACAAAACAGTGTGTCTTTATCTGCCCAGGAGCCCAATAGAATCTAAAGAGCCAGGGTAAAAACCCCAACTGCTGGGAATGGGGGGTGCACTACATTTTAAAAAGGACTTACCACTTGAAGTCGGTGTTGGGGGAACACAACAGGAGAATGAAGAAAAAGTCACCAAGAGAAGGGTTGAGTTTTAAAAAAGTTTAGTCCAGAATCTGGTTTATTAAAACAGCAAACGTTTACAAAAAATCAAAACTTGTGAATTATCAGAGAAGGCAGTTTACCACTAGTTTCTCTATAAAACACACACTTGTCAAAACAAGAAAAAAAAAAGGAGGGACCGCCTCACAGGGAGTCCCCTTCATTACGTTTTATAGTCTTTAGTGACTGTTGGAGACTCCCATTATTCAATGACGTTATTCGTCGTAGGCTTATTATTGGTTAATCATAACACATGGGCAAAACATAACAGTTATACGTCATTTGTTCAGCATTATTTCTAAGAAAAGCTCATAACAAAAGTTCATCTAAGTTCGGCGTGTGCTTTGTATGCCTGTCAATCAACCTTGGTTAGGCATCTAAGCCCAAAAAACCCATAAAATAACTATCTTTCTACATAGTCTAGCTGCAAAGCGATCTAAGTCTCAACACCTGCATTGTTAGGCTAGCATGTCTTGACCATACAAATCCCCTAGTTCATATTCTGTTTTTTCTGCTCTACGCTGTCTTTACCACAGCTACTTTCTAAAGATGTAAAAACAGAGCTTTTAGGTAGAATCTGACCTCTGCTCTGAGTTCATCGCAGGCAGGTGTTAGTTCAGTCAAAACCACACACACACATACGAATCAAACCTGACTGTTCAGTACCTCTTAAAATGAAAATACAAGATATAGTTGGAAAATATAACTCACAATCTAACTTAAGACTTGCAAAAATAAAAAGGCTCTTCAAGCAAAACAACTTTGTAATGTAAAGATTAAGCAGACAACTGATGATGTTACTTTTCCTCTCCTCCATTTTGGTTCATGATGCATGATTTATGACATTCACCTGACATTGTAAAATTTAAAGTCACATTCAACTACCATTTAAAATGATCCATTTAACAAAGTGCTATATAAATAAAGCTTTACTTACTTACTTACTTACTTAATACATATGTTACATCAATATTCTGTCTTACAATGTGAATGTGTGTTTGTTGTTCCTCATCTAGTTGGTATGTGTTGTCCATTACCTTCTGGTATTGTTCTTACCATTGTTGGAGTGTGCTGCCCTTTACTATTAGTGGTATTGTAGTTTTTGTACCATTGTTGGTATGTAATTACTATAATGTAAGTTAATGGTTAATTGTTACCTGTGGTAACACCACCATCAATGTACTTTGTTTCTATTTTTCTTGCACATTTTGGTTACATAATGCAAATACTGTCGAATGAATTTATTCTAATTTGGTATAGGCGTCTTTTGTTCATTGTCCTGGCTTTAAGTCTAAAGATAGGAGTGAGTATTTAAAACGTTATTATGTTAAGGTATTTGATGATGAACAATGGGGGTGGGATTAAATAAGTTTTTCTTCTTCCCACCCCTTTTCAAGTGTAAATGAATGATGTAGAAATTTTTAACTTGCATGTATTCTCTGAATGCTTGAAATAAATGAATGAATGAATGACTGAAGGAAATATTAAAATAAATTATAATAAATTCACTTGGAAGTCTTCACAAAAATAGTTCCTGCTCTTTAAGGGTTAACTAAGTGTGGTAGATGATTGAACATTATCGTTGTATAACATTTTTGACAATGTAAAACGTCATGTTATGGATTAAATGAATTATAGCCAAGCAGACTGAATGGGTGCAGTGAGGAAGAAACGCATGTATTCACTATATTCAAGACGATGATCGGTCTAGCAAACTCTCCTTTCTGTGAAACATAATGATAAAGTCATTGTAAGATGTTCTATTCTTGTTTCCAAGCCTCACATGAAAACGTCAAGTACCATTCAATAACACAGATACGTGCTGTGGCAACAATCCATACAATACAACAGAATATATGGCTGTGCTGATTGGACAAACTGCCCCATGTGTCTCTTCTGTCCCTTATGTGACGTACATGTAAACACTGTAACTTGAGTCACAGCATAGCTAACAGCAATATAAGACCAGGTTATAAAACCAAAACAGTTGTTGTGGAGTGAGACATTTGAAAAGGTATCAAATGTAGGTGAGACGTGACTGAAGCGTTCACTTTTTATTGAGTCCGAGACAAGACATTATCTAAAGCAGGGGTGTCAAACATGTGGTCCATGGGCCAAAAACCGGCCCGGCAAGGGGTCCAATCTGGCCCACGGGATGATTTGCTGGGTGCAAAGAGCAAAGACAAGATACACAACATTATATTACAAGATATTAACAGTCAGTTGTGTTGAAATGTTTTTAGTTCAGGGGCCACATACAGATCATAAGTAGAATAATAGCATAATAACCTATAAATAATGACAACTCCAAATTTTCTTCTTGGTTTTAGTGCGAAAAAAATAATGTTATATTATGAAAATACAATCTACATCTATCCTTTAACAAAAAAATTTGAATACCCTGAACAAATATGAACAACCTGAAATGTCTAAAGAAAATTAAGTGCAATTTTAACAATATTCTGCCTGGTACCAAAAGCTTTTTGAGCCTTTGTAGATCCGATCCATAATGCACATGTATAAATGATTAGCTGATGCAAAATACTGTTAAAACTGCACCTATTTTTCTGAAGTAATGTATGTTTTTTCAGGTTATTCACATTTTTTTGGTGAAAAGATAGGTTGTAATTGTGAATATTTTTATCATTTATAAGTTAAGTTATTCAGAACTTTTTTTTGCACTAAAACAAAGAGAAAAATTTGGAGTTGTCATTATCTATGGGCTATTATTTTAATGATCCGGCCCCCTTCAGATCAAGAAAATGAGTTTGACACCCATGATCTAAAGCATTAGGGAATTTGTTAATTTTACAGTGCAATACAGACAGCAGAGTGGCAGTGTGACTTGTCAAGCCACAAATATTTTTCCAGTACGGTCATTCCCTACTGTTATGTAACTGCTAGTACAATATTCAAGATAAACATCTGCTAAACTGTGTGCCCAGAAATAAATTTTTACCCCACAAGCGGTATTGTGTTTTCTTAGTTCAGCTTGTTTGTTTGCATCTTTGTTTCTTTCATTGTTAACACTCTAGCAGCAAAACTATTGGCTGAATTCATACCAAACTGGGTTTATAGATTGCCAGTGACCCAGAATAGATGTGGTTACATTTTGGGAAAAGTAGGTCAAAGTTCAAATTTTTTTTTTTTTTTTAAATCTTGTTTTTCTCCCATTCACTTATAATGGGTGACATTTCAAATGTCTATAAAACATCAATTTTGTTTCAATTTACTTCAAATTGGCCACATATATAGAGGCAGCTGATATACTGACATCAGCACACGCATAGACATGATGACATTAGCTGGATCGGTGCCAAAATAAGCTACAATACGTGTGAGGGGTGGGGTTTGTTGTGTCTTATGACATTACCTACTGACATTATACTCTTTAATTTAATCATGCAATAAATACATGTATTAATTATGTTAACATGAAAATGATGATATATAGTAGATTTTCTATTATGTTATAATTTGGTAAAAAGAGAAATCTGTCTGGTTTTTTTAATCTATTTGATCTCTACAGTGAATTTCACATTTGAGAAGAAAGCTCCCAATTTAAATACATTAAAAACACTGTCATCTGATCTTTTGCCCAGATCAACTATCCCCTTTTTATAGCAAAGATGAGTCATTACAGGCTCCCTCTCATCCAAACCTGCACTTGATTAATCTTATGCTTCTGCTATAAACATGTAGTATCTAAATTAATTTGCATGCACACAAATATAACACATTTGTGCATGTTAATTTTTTCTGTGTGCAGTATAGTTTGTGCATGACAACACATTATTACACACAACAGCTGGAGGCATGTGGACATACTCTGTTTGCATAAGCCTAACACATATGTGCACATGCTCAAGAACATTCATTTATTTCCCCCCGCAAGCCCTCAAATTGATTTGTCCATTTGATGATGCTTGGTGAAGTGTGAACCCAAGTCATACATAGGCTGTTGCTGCTCTTGGCAAAATGCACACTCATAAGCTTGCACATGACTAGCCATGAAAGTGAAATTCCAGAAGATCTATACTGTTGCTTCATTCATTTATACAAACCATCCTCACTAAAAAGAACACGGTCATCCTCCTAAAGTCCTGGTGATTTATAAATGAACCCCCATGTCTGTGTTTCATGCACTGCATTTTCATGTAATAAGTGAAGGTTTTATACACAAATTTACTGGCATTATACCCTGATCTAATATAAAGGCTCACAACTAATAGGATACTGTTAACAGATGACTGTCGAGCCTGATGAAAGATAGAAAAATTGTTCCTTACAGCTCACTGCAACACATTATTCATCTCATCATTTTTTTTTCTAGATTTTGCCCCTCTGAGGGATTTAACTTCGCAGGTTAAGTGGGTGAGTCTTCTTGCTATACTGTGATATGAGGCACTTGAATTTGCACCCAAAGCTTAAAACTTTAATTTATTATCACCAGCGCAGCCTCTCACAGTTCTCAACCAGGAAAAAAGAAAAGAAATGCAGAGGTCACAAAAAAAAAAAAAAACATCACCCCAAATCACAAAGATGTTGATTCACATGGGACTAATCTATTGCAAAATTACTATGTTGGCTGAAATAGCTCAGGAAATTTGCAGCGGAATTTTTACTTTACAAATTACACACATGGCAGATCACATGGGATTAAGATCACAGACGACTTCCTCAATTATTACAGAAGTACCAGAGGCCCACAGGTAATACTGGTCCTATGAAAATAGGGCTTAAAGCAGAAAGAGAGAGGAAATGGAGGTAAATTTAAGTAAAAGGAGAGACGGTTCCTGGTCTCAGGGAATACACAGAGAACATCTGTAACCACAGCAATAGTTAATGCACACCAAATATGTATGGAACCGTAATAGTCTGTCTGCGAGGGTTTGTGTGTCATTTGCACTTTGAACAACCAAAGGCTTAATGTTAGCAAATAAATCAGTGTCGACATAGGCTTCTGCTGAAGTTTTATGTAGAACACAGCAATTATATCACCTTAAAGCTGTGTATGACTTTTGTCACCAATTTTTCATCAAATCTCTAAAACCTGAGTGATAGCCTAAGTATCATGAATCTGCTAGTCTTTCCGTGATTACGCACCTGAATCTCTTCCCGCATGGTGAACAACTTCAAAGTGTACTCAATACTCATCACCAGCCATCTGTTTGTTTACATACCAAACTGAAATCGAAACCAAACCGCCACCTTTTTGGAATTCCATGCAGCCGCAGCAGCAGGAAGCAGTGAGGCCATATTACGTGTTTGTTGCTGCTGCGGCTGAGTGAAATTCCCATTCCCACAACGCAATTCGTGACAAAATTTCTGAAAAGGCCCGAGTGACGTATCAGTTTGACTGCTTGTGATGGAGTCAGTTTTGAAGTTGTTCACCATGAGGGAAGAGATTCAGGTACATAATCATGGAAAGACTAACGGATTGGTGATACTTAGGCTATACCTTGGGTTTTACAGATTTGATGAAAAATTGGTGACGAAAGTCATACACAGCTTTAAGTAGAGCTCTCATAAATCATTTGGCCAAAATACAAATTTTGGAATGTTGACAAGACCAAAAAAAAAAAAAAAATTGAAAGAAATAAAACACTTCAATTGCAAAATTACATATAAAAGGAAACTTGCTTCCAAAAATAAAACTGTATGAAATGTACCCTAGTGAGGATAAACTAGATTGAGAAGAGGAATGAATGTAATATACAAGTGGTAAAATAAGTAAATTTAATCCACCTTAACAAAAACAGATGGACACACACAAAGCCCTGCATCAGTGACTGGTGAGACTGAGTTGCCTGAGTTTATATTGTTCATTCATTCATTAGGGTTGCAGGGGGTGCTGGAGCCTATCCCAGCTACCGGTGGGCTAAGACGGGGTACATCATGGGTGGGTCGCCACTTCATCGCAGGGCTGACATATACAGATGAACAACCAATCACTCTCACATTCACAACTATAGGCAGTTTTTTTGTTTTTGTTTTTAGATTAACCAATTAACCTGTTAGTGCACGTCTTTGGATGGAGGAAGGAAGCCGGACTACCCAGAGGGAACCCACGCAAACACGGGGAGAACATGCAAACTCCACACAGGAAGGTCCCTGGTTGGAATTGAACCCAGGACCTTCTTGCTGTGAGGCAACAGTGCTATCCACTGCACCTCTTTTATATTGTGTTTTTGCAATTTTCTTTTAACCCTCCAGTATCCGGGTGCGCCTTTTAGGCACACTTTGCACTTTGCATTAAAAAACTTCATATTATTTTTCACAATTTAAATAAGGTTAGAATTCAAAAGCTGTTCATTTCTGCATGATCTTTAAAATTCTGGCAACCAACTAAAATTTGCACATTGTAAACAAAAGAAAATTATAAGACTAGCATCTGTCTCCCAAGTGTGCCTAAAACACACTATTTCTTCCATTATAACCACTGTTTTTGATCCGTAAGCCAATAAGGCATAAATCCTGCTTTTACTGATATCTGGGCTTCACTTGACAGGTGAGGGTCTAAATTAATTTATTAACGTTGTTAATGTTGCTGTTAATTATTGACATATGCCAGGCTGCAAAAATCAAATAATATGTAATCCAATTTTTATGTAGTATTTTGAAAAAAAAAAAAAAAAATTCATATTTTGTGTTTTTTGCATCAAAAAATGTAGTGACATCAGGATGAAAAGAGATTGTTTAAAGGGTTAAAAAAAAAAATCTGAAATGAATGATTATTTGATATGTATGATGATTAGGGCTGACCTTGATTTACAAAAATAAAATCAAATTAGAGCAGAAAAATAAATCAATATATAATATATAATAGTTTGATTTATAGCTGTGCCTTTTCGGCACACTTGGTGACAGATGCTAGTATTTTTGAACATTTGACCCAGTGCCAAAAATAATAATGCAATTTGACCAATGTTGGAGTTAATCATTGACATATGCCAGGCTGCAAAAATCAAATAATATGGGATCCAATTTTTATGTAGTGTGTTGAAAAAAAAAAAAAATTTTGTGTTTATAGCATTTAAAAAAAAGGTTTGTTTACATTACAAAGACAGCATTTAAAGGGTTAAAAAATGTGACAATTATTGAGTATTTGGTATTTTTATTTATAGCTCAAGTTAATGAAATAGAAAAAAGTGTAAAATAATTAAAAACAAACTGTATGAAATTTTTTTTGACATTATTCCACAGGTGTGCCAAAATTGCACACTTGGTGCTTAGTAAAGGCCTTGCTGGACGGGATACCGGAGGGTTAATATTCTAAAAATAGAGAGACAAAGATATGTAGATAAAATTTTAGCAATCGTAAAACTGCATTAAGTCAAAACCCACCCAAAAAGTTACATTAGCATCATGAGTGAGGGCCAGTCAAACACACGTGGACTTCCACAGGCATACTTACAAATGCATTAAGACATGTGTCCCACTCCGCCTTCCTCCTCCATGTCTCAGGGTTAGCAATCTTTTATAAACTATGCACATTCATTGAGATGAAAGGAGGAAAGTCACTGACAAATGATGGAGAGATGTCTGCAGAGTAACAAAAGAAAATACAGTTTTCCAGCATGGTCACTGGTGCATTTGCACTAGCTTGAGGGTACATGTATTGCTCCCATCTCTTAATTTGATTCTGTCAATGTGCAGTCACAAAATAACTGAGAACCTTGGTGGAGTAATGCAGCGTGGCCTCATTGTAACCACAAAAAAATCTTCTTTTTTAAGCTCTGTGACATGAGCACATCATACAGTCTTTTTTTTCTGAAACCACTGTTAGCATGCGTTTCAGTGGAATCAAACCTGAGTTTAGGTGACAGTAGTTCAAAAGGCTGAAAATGGATGTTATACTGTTGGTCCATGTAACTAAAGAAAAAAGAAAAAAAGAAATAGAAAGCTTCACATAATTTCCCACCTCTGCAAACTCATCAGTCCCTGCAGAAAATGTGTGTTTTTAGACTGTCAACACCAAAAATCTATAGAATTTGGTAGATACAGATCAGAAAATCTCTGAAAAGGTGTGGGCTGTGGGGTCCTGAAACTGATTCACAATAGGACAGACACCCTTTCTGCTCCATGATGGAAACCAAAAGCACTAAAAGTACACCGCTGTGAACACGTGTCTCCATGTCATGGTTAGTCAATGCAGGTATAACCACTGGAGTGTATTCAAATACACGTGATATGTCATTCACTGTTGATGAAAACTGGGATGTTCATTTAAAGTTCTGTCCGACACCCACCATAACATTCCTGCAAAAACAGCTACATTTATTATGCGGACAAATAATGCATTTATGTAGTTCTCTTAAGTCTGTGTCTGGTATTTGTCTTTTTTCTCCCTTTTTTTCACACCTTGTTTGCCATTTTCTGTGCTGCTCTTGCTGTTTTCATACCTGTGCACTCATAATGGTCACGCAGACGTAGAAGCTGGGCAGGAGGTAGATGTGAGAACTGAGCGCAGTCAGAACCAATTTTTATCATCTTCTTCAGCATCCCTACTGACATGGCTCTCATTTCCAAACTGTTTCCAATCTCCACCACACAACCACCCGCATGTGGTGCAGGCTCCTTTTAAAATGTAATCTGTTACGGATTACTGAGCACCCGCTTGAGATTTGACCCAGCAATATAATCCTTTGTGTTGATCTAACATAATCTGATTTCTCTCAATTACTTTGTCTCCAAAATACATGGAATATGACGCTAAATGAACATTGTACTCAGGTTATGGATTCATTTAAATAGCAATAGTCTACATTTAAAATTATTGCAGACTGTATACAATGACATACATTCATGAGATGAAACATGATTGTAATCACTAAGTCAAATGTGTCTGTTTGATCCAATATTTTTTTTTACATTTTTACACAAACACTAACGTATTAAAGTGTCCATTTTAATATACTCAGATTACTGTAATCCCAGTACATGTTTTCTGTTATTCATCTTACCTTTACACACATACAAAGACTACCGCTCACACCACAGCCACTCACTGTTTCTCCCCTGCAGTGATGTTTTTATCATCCCTCCTGCACACCAGGAATTGTCTTGAATTCGTTCTCTACTGTGGCTCCTATCTGACAGCCTGACGATCTGAATCACTGCTCTTTATCTCCCCAGGTTTGAGCTCAATCAGAGGAAGACAAAGAGCACCTCTAATCTTATCACTACGACTATAGAGACCCGTATAAAACTCAAGGACATTTAAAGATTTTTACAGAAAGATTCAAGAGCATAAATGTCATTTGGTTTTATCAGAGACAACTATCACATAATGAGAACTGGTTTAATAAGGCATATGTCTACCATATTTGCTCAGATTATAAAAGTGCAATTCACACCCTACAACAAGTTTGCAGACAGACTCGTAGTCTTTATACTTTATCTCAGAAATTTTCACATCAACTAACGCATGCTGTTACACTGTGATAAAACATGAAGTTCATTTTATGTTATCTGAAGCCAGAGGGTAACACAGCCCACATTTTTACTGATTTTACTGATTATGTTGCTATAATATCAGTTTGGGGAAAATTAATTATGACAGCTGTGCAGACATCACAGAGGACCCCCCCCCCAAACTACAAACAAGATTTATTTTACAACACATGATGCTGTGGTTTAACACACACAGAGGCTTTATTATTGTGGATTCTTCACTTTTAATGCAAGATGTTATATAAACACTGCTGTAAGGGTCAAAGCACCAACAGAGTCCGACTTAGTTTTTTCTTAGCTGTGCGCTTTTGTCAACACATTTTGGACTTTTACTGGGTATAAACTAAACACATAAGGACTGATTTTGACCTTTCTGTATTTCAAGTGTAAGCCAATACGTACAGTTCATGGCTTATTATACATCTGATATAAGCTTAAAGGAGTCAAGTCCGGCTGATTAGTCAGTGTAGCTCTGGGAAAAATTCTAGACAGGAATAGAATGGTCAAACAAACCACTTGGCTGGAGCAGCATTCATTCATTAGCCTGAGGGTGAGAGGAATATTTATAGACTTTCAAATACTAATACATATACAATATATAACGTATGCATACACAAAATGACTGCTATGCGTGTCTTGCAACCAGAGGCAGATTAACTATGACTGAACAAGCTGAACTAAACGTGACATAAAAGTATGTTTCAAAACCATTTTAAATCAATTATGTATTATGCATTCATAGATGCAGTTTACAACTGCCTTTAGCATCTGGAAACTAAATTAGAGTGACCTACAAGCAGAAGAGAAATTACATCAGGAGCCATGAGCTGGATGAGTACTGGACATTGAGGCTGCAGATACTGTAAAACCTAAGAATGATGGATGCACCAGAGCTTTATATAGCACCATCATTGTATTGACAACCAGTCCAGGTCTACAATCTATTGATATGAGCGTCAAAGCAGTTTCAGGCCAGATAGGAGTCTATAACAGTGCCCTTGTAACGCAATATGGGAGGCATATCCCTCATTTGTCATGGTAACCAGACTTAGATGAGTTAAATATAGAGGCTTCCGGTTTAGCAGAGGAGGGTTTTAAAATCTATTCTTAGAATTCAGAGCTGGTTTATGCACAGCAGCATGCAGGCTGCCCTCTGATATCAAAGAAGATGATGACATTTCATGAAATCACAATACAGAATGTATATTTGTTATTTTTCCTTTTCAAATGCAAAATAGACAGAGGTAAAATATCATGCTGCATCAATCTACCCCGACAGTTTGAAAATGCACTCTGTAATTACTGTTAAATAGATATAATTAGCATGTCACTCATGCACCCGAAGAATCAAGAATTACTATCATAACATGAAATGTCATATCAAAAACTTGTATCAGACATGCAGCAAAGTAGAGGGCTGAAAATTACACTTTAGAAAAGTTGACAAAATTTCAGGTGTTCATCTCTTAGGCGATGTGCCCTCCTGATTTTATCAATCCTTTAACTTTTCCTCTTGTGCCTCTAAAAGTTAAAGGCTAAGGTTAAGTCACTCTCGTATCCCCATCTGGTTGTTCAGTCATAACATCATTTCCTATTTCCAGGTTCCTTGCTGGACAAAACAGAGTGTTGTGACCTGAGTCCATGAAATACATCCTGTTGTCATTCTATCACTTTCCAAGTGATGATAAAGAGCAGAGGTAGTGGATGAAGTTGAGTGAAGTTACAAGTCTTAACTGATATAGAAAAGACAATGAAGTTAGCTCCTGGTCAAAATTAGCACTCTAGCGAACTAACATTAAAAATTCCCAATGTATCAGCCAAACTGGATCTTTATGGAGTCCCCTGACGTGAAATAGTGCTTTAATTAGATGATTTGCATCTTCACCCTTTGTGTCAGTGGCAGTTTAGGTTAACACACAGCTGAGGGATAAGTGAAGCCATGCTCTTCTGCAAACAGACTATCAGATGAAACAATATGTACACTTAAAATTGTGATCTACTGCAGGTAAAAATTTGCTAAAGTCCACTAACAATTTTATTTCAGATAAACGCAGCGGCTGTGGCTCAGGTGGTAGAGCGGGTCATCCAATGACCGAAGGATTGACGGTTTGAATCCTGGCTCCGACTGTCCACATGTCGAAGTGTCCTTGGGCAAGACACTGAACCCTAAATTGCTCCAAATAGGGTCTGGCAGTGCCCTGCATGGCAGCAGCCGCCCACTGGTGTGTGAGTGGGTGAATGTGAGGCACTTTAGACACCATGGAGATGTATAAAATGCACTATATTAGTTCAGTCCATTTACCATGAATGTGGTCTCTTCTTACTAAAAAATGAGCATTTAGGCTCAGCTTTATAGACTTTTTGGATCCACAAATGAGTTCTCAGGCACCATGACATCAGACACAACAACCATTTCCCCATCCTAATACACACATCACCCAGTATTAACATTAGCATTAACACTTAGCAGACTCAGGCCAGTGAGCTGCTATTGAAGGTGCTCTGAGACCAACCCCTGATCTTCATCCACACCATGGTCATCAGTGACACTGAATTATATATATTGTATACCTGTTTTTGATGGGGGTGGAAACTGGACAGAATGGAGAGAACAGGCACACAACACAGAGAGACCCCAATCCAAATGGGAGTCAAATAAAACCTTCTACCTATGGAAGATGATAGAAAGTTCAGTGTTTAATTTCCATGATCAGCTAATAGATTGATATGAAATTTTTTTGTGTAATATATCGACAGCAATTTGACAAATTGCAGTGAAATTTGCAACAAATACTCTAAAGACTTTGCTGGTACATGCAAAACAAATTTCCCCTTCTCCATCTTAGTATCAACTGCAACATTTAGTGCTATGTAGCAAAAAAGCATGTTATGGTAATGCTGAACTTGGCTAAAACAATGTATGTTAACTTGATTACTTTCACTATGATGTAAATGATTGAAGCCTAGTTTGAAGTGTATTTCTACAGACGATTTCCTATAAAATGGACTGGCAGAATACTAATGACCAATTACAGTGGAGCTGCTAAGAATAGCCAGATCGACCATCAACACCCAATGACAGGTGCAGTGATGAGGAGCTCACCCTTCAACATGGGAACCCACCTACGCACACGCACGCAAACACTGGGGCTCAGGTGTTTCTGAGACTTGCTAACCCACTCGCCATGTGCCATGTGTCTAGTTGTCTCCATTGCCAACAGCACATACACAAACAAGCACAAAGGCTCACGCTCCTGCAGCCTCAAGGCAGGTACATGCAAACCCATACGCATGCATGCAAACATTACACACAGTGACACTATTATCCTCTGGCCTTGGATGCCAAAATGAGTACAGGGGACCAGTACGTGTGTGTGTGTGTGTGTGTCTGTGTGTGTGTGCGTGTGTGTCTGTGAGTATCCGCAGCTTGTGTGTGTTGACAGATGATATGCTTAAAACTGACACCACCCACACTCGCACAACTGACAGCAGGCTTCATCACAACGAGCAGACCTTTGTGAACTTAGACAGTACACAGTGAATCGGGAACAAAACAATTTGTCATGGTCACCTCTTCACACATAAAGCTGTAGTAGAATATCTGTAATGGAAAATGTATTATTATTTTCCATGTCATATATAATTTAACACTTGAACAATTACAAACAGGCTGGATAGGAAGCTCTGTACATGAACAACGCAGTGAATCTTCCTTGTTTGTGTTAAAGACGATTGAATATGTGCATTTATTTATTCATTTATTAATTCATTTATTGCAGCATTTCATCCAATGGCGAACATACACCAAAAATTTGCTAAATAACAGAAGGCCAAACATTTTACAAGCTTATCTTGCAAAGTCCGCCCTTTCTAACAGCATTTTCAGACTATGCTAATGGAATCATCATTCATAAAAGCAGGAGTGTTGAAAAAAGGACATCTCAGGTAAAGCCAAACAGGGGCATTTTTAGTGAAGGCCAGAAATAATAAAAGAACCTGAGATGTATTTCATGTGTGCATGTGTGTCTATGCAGTGGCCTTTGGAGTGGATTAAATAATTTAGTGAATCAAAGCAGCATTATGAGTGTCCCCTGTTTTATTTGATGAAATTGCATTTCATAATCATGGGTGGTGAGATAGTAAATTTAACCTCAAAGCACCAGTGTGAGTCAGTGACCCCTTTTACCTTGGTATTTTATCTCACAGAGTAGAAGACTATTCCTTGATTCACACACATGCATGTTAATATTGCATAATAACACAATCTCTTCCCTCTTTACTCTCAGACTGGTAGTCAAGAATTGTGGCAAACAAAAGGTGGGAACACAAGTTTGACTCAATTAAATGTCACTTCATGACACTTAATTCCTCTCAAAGCCCTCTGTGAATGAATGTGAAAGGAAATGCTTCCCTCTCACACTTGTGTTCTGCCAGGATGTGACATGACTCCTGTATTGTCTGCAATGAAGGCACAATGTCACATTGGTTAAGGCAGTAGCTGTTGGTAGCTAGAGATGTGACGTGCTGGTAATTAGTTTTCCTTGGCATAGAAGCGTAAGGATAGGAGGGGTGCCTCCAAGTTGACAATACCAGCTGTCACTGTGCCAAGCGCTTCAGCTCCAACTCTGTCCCTATCCTCTCTGTTTTCCAGTCTCTCTGTTGAAATACCTTCCCCTTTCAACCTCTCTCTCATTCTCTTTTCTCTACCCCCTCGCAGAGAAAGATGAAAAGGTGATAGAGAAAAATTTACCACATAAGATAGCACATACATGTACGTATTAGATGTGTGGATTAACAATACAAACATCCAAAGCCAGGCTTAACTGCACTGAATATACAAGTACTCAAAACAGCTCTTAAAAAGGGGATCAAACAATGCTTTTTGGGACTGTGGCAAAAGCAGATTTGGTAATGATAACCTTGGTGAGTATTCGCAGGTGCAAATAAACTACAGTACCTGGGAGAATAGCAACAACACAATGTGAACCACAATGCAACAGAGCGGCTCCTTGATGCACTTTTAATAGTTTTTGTACAGCCATATAGTTTCATGGCATATCTACCAAAGGCCCATGTATATCTTGGATAACACTTCGCTCTATATAAGTCTATATCAAGAGAGGCACACAGACAAGTGAAGTATCTGTGGATCATAAGTGTCTGGGTCAAATTTACAGTGTTGTTCCTTTCATCCGCCCAGTATCGTCCCCGCAGACCTGCACAGCTACATTTAATCCTCAGAAGAAATAAGACAGTTGTGACCTTTGATACTAATCCATAATTCCACACAAACTCATTACTAACGTTGGTATAATCTATCTTATTTGAGCCAAAACATTGTGTAAAACACTAAGACAGTGACATAGATAACTGGGAAAGAATGGTGATCGGGTAGAGAAAGACAAAAAGGTTGATCTATTTCAGGACTGGTAATCTGTCTAGAACACACAACGTCAGCGACGCCACATGTGTCTTTACATGTCACCATGACACTGTGAGGGAAATAGCGGTGCACTCAGCAGTGGGGATGAGCTAGAAAGGAAAATAGATCGGAGAAATCAATGGATGTAGGGGCTTTTCTTAGCATGGATTCACTTCACAGACCTGCAGCACACATCGTGGGATGGCCACTATTGTATGTGTGTATGTGTGTGTACTGCATTGGAAAGGCAAACAAATTATGTGTAACAAAGCACATTTTATGCATGCAATAATCTATATTATGCCTCTGGAGTATGTAAAACTACAGGCATTTCTGTACATGAGAGAATTTAGAATCCAGTGACATTACAGTAGAGGTGGAGGACAGTCAGTAGGTGGTCTTAGGTCGATGTGTGTGACAGATGACCCGTGAACCTTTGGTATTCTCACATCAAGAACATCATTGGCAGCACCAGGAGAGAATAAATGCTAAGAATAAAATGTGGAGCAACTCCCCTGGTGCATGGTCTGTGTAGAAAATAGAGCAAATGAACACAGACAGTGGCATTAAACAGAGTGTGACTTTGACAGGGTTAAGATCACCACAGCACACAAATCCTCGAAAGCCATTCTTGCTCCTAAAAGTATTTTTTTTCCTACAAACAATTAACAGTACATTTGGTTGTTCTGTATTCTGTCACAGCTAAATTTTTCTATTATATTTTAGTTCATAAAATAGTAAAAAAAAAAAAAAAAGAGTAGTAAATAGTGGTTACAGCTAAAAGTCTTCTGGTTCTTAGGAGACAGTAATTTTGTCACAAGAGACTTAGTGGATGAGAAGCAACAGCAGAAATACAGGTTTCATCACGGCAGAGGCTTAATGGGTTGAATAGACTCATCTCTATGGGCTGAGCACAAACATGCAAATTTCAGGTTGTGGATCCCAAAAGATGAGTGTCTGTGCCCAAAAAGCCCTTAAGCTTCTTTCAAATGTCTAGCATAAATGCAAGATCAACAATAGATGTTTCTGAATGCTGTTAAAGTGCAGAGTTTTATCAGTTTAGGACTTGGTTGCCCTGTCCTGACCTTTCCTGCCCATAACAATTCATTAGTGTTTTGCTCAATGAGAAGAGGAAAGTTTGAGTCCATTAATAAAGGTGAACTATAGGGTGAATGAGCACTCAAAAGTCTACTGTTAATGGAAGAAACTTTCATTGTGTGCCTGCAGTTACATGGACTCTTCTGTCCTGTGGCTACTTGATTCCCTTCTACTATCTGAAAAACAGACCTTTACAAAGCCACATCTTAGGATCATGAAAATATAAAATACGTTGACATAAAGCAATACTAGACAAAATCAAAGGAGCATTAGACGTCCTATAACTTTTTCTATCAGGTCAAAGACATGCTGTAGCTGTAAGGATTCTGTTTGTCAGAATCCACAATCATAATTCACAATAAGGCAGCTCAAAAAGGAAGGCCGACCACACTGATGTCCAAATCTGTTTAAGCTCATCCAATCCTGGCTGGCTTTCACTGAAGATGAGTGCAATATGAAGAAGTCTTTCACAACACCCCATTTCTCTGTTGGATCTCCCAAAGTACAAGAAAATTATCACAGTCATCCAAACGATAATCCATCTTTTCAGACAATATTCTGTCTGCACACTGCTGACTGTCCCAGAGAACCACTGGCAAATCAAACACTATGAACTCGATCCAAACCAAGCTTCTTAAACAGCCCAGTCATTAGCCACCACAGTTGTTAATTCATGCAGCTCATTTGCATATGGTAATGAGGAGGATGATTAAAAAGTCAAAGAAGGAGTAAGTGCTTATTGCTCTCTGAATGTTCGTGTCACTTCTGAGATTTTGTCATCTCCCTTAGAGCTGAAACTATTCTCTTTTGTGTTCTTTAATAAGAGCGGGTCTCCCTCGAGAGGCAGGCCTCCAGACTGAGCATGCAATCTCAAAAGATTAATGCAATTGTGTAACTATGTTTCTAGTATATGTACAGTATTAGTATTGTGCCTCTGAGAGGCATTTTGTTTCCCACAGATAGCATGGAATATTCAATGAAGCCATCACTAAATCACATGGTTGACAGTGTTAAATTGATTTGGGAGCTGGCTAATGAACAGAACTGGTTTTGTTGTAGAGCCGCATTGGGTTTTATGCCATCAAGCACATTGTCCATTGATCATAATATACCATGTCATAACTGCGCCATAACAACACAGTGTACTGTAGAAAGCTCAAATGTGATGTTCATTTTCTTGAAATGCCCTTAGCATAGTACATTTGTAGAGTTCACATTCACTTTTCCAAGAAAAGCCAAAAATCCCTGCAGGAAAAGCCCGAGATGGTGGGCTATTTGAAATTACCATATGTTTAAATAGGGGACAGTAAATCAAGCTTGTTAAACGTATTCAAAATGCACTTTATCATGACGCATTTTAGAGTGAATGAAAGCCATCTTCCGAATAAAGACAGAGAACTACATTATTCTCAACTCTCTGGAGGGCATGCTGCCTCCCTGCAGTGATGAAAAGATTGTACCTTGGCAAATAATGAAGTGACTTTCTTTTTTAGACTGCTGCCGTCACTCGATTATGCGCTTCTTTTTCAATAGGCGCCTTCTAAAACATCAAATCTAATGCAATGCATGTATCCACCTTGGGTTTGATGGACATGTAGCTTTTTTTTCTATTTAGTATATATTTTGTAGAAAGTCTTTCAAGGTAAATCCAGTTCACTAGTGCCTTACATGACGATAAAGCAGTGCTGTCTTCTTGATCTTTCAAGGGCATTTAGCCAGCTATTGTTGCTATGTTTTGACAAACACCATGTTTTAAAGTGGTTGTCCTCAACACTGATGGTTCATAAGTGAGAATGCTGAAGGATGTAATGTTATACAAACACGACAATTTAGAAAAAAGCCCACTACTTTAAGTCAGCATTTATTAAGAAGTCAGCTGCTGTGATATGTGATCCATTTTATTGATGTTTTTAATTGATTCGGTTGTGTGTTTAGTTACACATGAAAACAGAGTAAACTTTTCTTGCTGACATTCACGACTATCTACAGTTTTGATGGGTGCAGAGTTTAATCTTTCACTGAATGTGTGCTTGAAAACCCTTTTCTCCTTGATATCTACGGTGGCCAGCAAGGGCCAAACACATTGCAATGGCCCAATGCGTCTCAGTCAGAGAAAACAGCTGCAAGTATAGAAATGATGAAAATTCACAAACTCAAACACAAGTCTAAAACAGGTACAAAAAGAGAAACATGGTTCAAAAGAAAAAATGTGCAGCAAGACATAAAAACACATACATAATCATCCAATGCTCTGCAAATAGAGAAATGATACAAAGCACAAAACAATTCAAACCAAGAAAACATCTGCAAATGAAAAGCGCTGCGTAACTAGTCACGACAATGGAAGTGCTCCAAACCTGTAGGGGGCGGTGTCAGCAGAACAACTCAATGCAGAGACACACAGGATGGAGACAGAGACAGAGAACAGCTGACTGAAAGTGTTTCAAACTACAGTGGGAACAAATTGAAGTTACAGCGTAGTGCAGTAATGTGACATTTATTTGATTCTATTCGACACTAGTCTGTTGTCTATAAACTCTGGCTGGCTACAGGTTTGGAGCACTACCACTGTAGTGATGGTTATGCAGCATTTTTCATTTGCAGATGTTTTCTTGGTTTGCATTTATTCTTTATTTGCAGAGCATTTGATGATTATGTATTTGTTTTTGTTTCTTGCAGCGCATTTTTTCATTTGCACCACGTTCCTCTTTTTGTTCCTCTTTTAGACTTGTGTTTGACTCTGTGACTTTCATCGTTTCTGTACTTGCAGCTGTTTTCTCTAACTGAGATGCATTGGGCCGTTGCAGTGTGTTTAGCCCTTATCAGCCACTATAGATATCCCATATCCAGAACTCCCAGTAAAACCAGCTACATCACAAAATAAAAGGGACTGACTTCATGATGTGTTTGTTTGTTACTGGCAGAGAGAAACCTTTCTTTTTCTTCTTGCTCAAGTTCAGGCACAAAAGTAGTTTGCTTAAATTGTTGCTTGCTGAATTGTCTGTGAAAATAAAGGAAAAATGGAAAAGGAGTCGATTTGGTGACATCAAAAATCTGACTCCACTTAAAATCATGGATACCAAGCAACAGAATAAAAATAGAAATATTGCATTACAACAATTTGCTGGAATCGATCATTCATATAAACCTACTGTTTCCATGGGAACAACACTACCCTTGGCAGCATGGCACTGACTGACAGCTGCACACACAAGGTAATAATGGATTGGATTTCTAAAGCCCTTTTCTATTAAGGCATACTGAAAAATAATGGATCCATTATTCAGTCACTCAGACATTCACACTCTGGTGGTTGTAAACTACCTTTGTTAAGGGGCAGGCTGATGGAAGTGTGGCTGCCAATACACACCAACAGCCCACCATCAAACATTCACACGCATTCATGTGAGTGGCACTGCAGGCAAGGTGGGTGAGGTGTCCTGCCCAAGACACAACACATAACTCGGACAGAGTGGGATTCAAACTGCCAACCCTTCAGTTATTGGACGACCCGCTCTACCTCCCGAGCCATGGCCACCTGATATGTGATGAAGTATCATTTAAGAAGCTGTTTTCTACCTCTGTCCTAACACAAATTGATCTGTGATAATACGCCAGCATTGTTTTGTGTCATTAACCAAACAATAAATCAAATGAGCACAAATGTAACAGACTCATGCAGCCGTTTATTGAGCACAGTTTGTGGCGCTTCCATCGATAGCAAAGAGCACCATGCCTCCAACTCTAAACACTCATTTAGACTTTCAGTCCTCAGCCACGGGTGACTTTGCCTCATGCAGAGAACTCAGATGGACCATCAGCCCCCCACTGATGGTCTCATTGTGACTTCAACATCTGAGGAGTACTCACATCCAAAACATCAGCCTGTCTGTTGTGCCAATAAATTGTTCTTTCAAATGGAAAATAAAAGAAGGACCACAACGGACACAAACATTTTTAATCACATAAGATTTAAAACTTGCAACTAGAAATGTATAAATGAAGGTGGTGTGTAGAAGCCAATAACGAAATAACGACCCATAATGTAATAAATTTGCCATTTTAAAAATGTAATAGACCAATAATGTAATAACTGGCCAATAACGTAATAAAAGTCCTGAACCAATAACGTAATAACTTATTACGCTATCGGCTGGTTATTACGCTACTGGCCTGGTAAAAAAAATTCTTTGCAAATGTAATAACTGAGCCAATAACGTAATAATACATTAATATCACTGTATTTAAGTTTAATTTATTAGATATAACTGTGATAAAATCTCTCTCTCTCTCTCTCTCTCTCTCTCTCTCTCTCCATCTATTTCTCCATTTAACGTGATGGTTAAAATGATCTCTAGTCTGCTGCTCCTTAGCTTTCCAAGCTATCTCTGAATGCAGTGGAAGCACACACGTTTACAAACATAGACAATGATATGACGTGAAATATGCATGACATGGAATTCACTCTTGAAGATAGTTATGTTTTTTTCACTGTTAAGGATTTTTTAATTTGCCATAATTGACCACTAGATGGCAGTGGTGTGACACTGACTTTCATCAGTTGTCCAAACTTCCTTTCTTGCACACATGTTGAAAGGTAATCAGTGATCAATTTTCTTTGGTGAACAGTTCATTTTGTTGAAATTCTTGCATATACCATGTACAATCTTATATATTTAGTGCAAGAGGATATAACATTACTGAGAGTGTATTCAGAGTTAACTGGCTATACCTAGTTAACTGCTGGCTAGTTATTAGCATTATTAACCATTACAGTTTGATAATATCAGGGGGTATAAACATTTTTAAAGAAAAGTGTGTATGTATGTGTGTGTATGCGTGTGTGTGTGTGTGTGTGTGTGTGTACATGTGTGCGTGCGTGCATCTGTATCTCTGTGTGTGTTTCAGCTGATGACATCTGGTAAATTTTGTGGAACGGAATGGATAAATTGAATAGACCAAATATGGGACAAACCCTTAAAAATGTTTATACCCCCTGATATTATCAAACTGTAATAGTTAATAATGCTAATAACTAGCCAACAGTTAGCTAGGTATAGTCAGTTAACTTTACACTCTAATAAGGTTATATCCTCTTTACCTAAACATATAAGATTGTGCTTGGTATATGCAAGAATTTCAACAAAATGAACTGTTCACCAAAGAAAATTGATCACTGATTACCTTTCAACATGTGTGCTAGTAAGGAAGAAAGGAAGTTTGGACAACTGAAGAGAGTCAATGTCACACCACTGCCATCTAGTGGTCAATTTTGGGAAATCAAAAAATCCTTAACCCTATAACACCAAACGTATCATATTTGATACATAAGTTTTGAAGCCCTCTACATGATCAGTGTGATTTTTTTCCCTGGAAAAACCTGATGTATACAATCAGATACATGCAATACACAGATAATCCACCAGGGGGAGAAATTCGTTCACCAGAGGCCTTTCCAGTGACACTACAAGACTGTCATTAATGAGGAAGGAGGCACAGGTGGTTTTTGAAGAAGAACTTTGCCAATTTTGAAAAGGTTAAGGTCAGAAAACATTTTTTTTTTTTAACTGAAACATCAATAGGAAGCGTTACTGGGTTGATGCAATGTAAAATTACAAGATATTTCATAATCTATGTTTTAGTAAAACAGTGTTGAAAAAGGTGCATCAAATTTGATACAGCAGATATATGAGGTCATGTAACTCTAAACCAGTCAATTGTAATTTTATTGATTTTCATGCATTTTACATATTATAAAGCAACATACAGTCTTTTTTATTTTTCAAGAATACTATATAAATGTTTAAATGGCATAATTTGGTACATTTCGTGCAAAAAATATAGATATGGGTACTTCTATGAAAGTGGGTTTGTTTTGGTATCTGGCACTTTTCCAGCTTTTTAGACCCAATAATAAAAGAGAAATGTAAACATATTTCCCCCAGAATATACCTCAGATAACTGCACAAAATCCCAAAATTAATGAATTTCTAATAAAATATCGGGACCCAATTTGGGACATGAAAAGCTACCTAGGTGTCATTTTTGATCTGAAAACATGTCTATAAATGGTCTTATACAGACTGTAAATAAAGACACTGTGTTAAATGTGTCGATCCTAGTGGTTTTTCTAATTCAGACATGCAGGTTTTTCATGAATCTCAGTCTCATTCCAGGTTTGGTGTGTAACCCATCGTGTCCACTTGTGTTACATGCAGAACCTGCCCATTTAAACACATGTATATTACGAGGGATATTGCAACAGCAGTCATTTTTATGAAACACTCTGCCTTACATATTTACTTCAATTCTCAAAATGTACATGTAAGAAAACAAAAAGACATTCAAAAAATAGTAGCGCATAATTTTCGTGTCCTTTTTACCGGGTGACATGGATTTTTGTATGCGTGCGTCAAATAAAAATGTATTTTATTTGAAAAATAATTTATTTTATCTCAGTAAATATTTATTTTTTAAAACAGACCCACAGTGCTTCCAACTTGCTTCATAACATTAGTCTACATCTGGTTTGAATTTTTAGCCCCCATGTCCTGTTTTTAGGTCCAGTTTCAGAGAAGCTCCCATATTCAACTTGTTGTATCATAATGAATGATGAGTAGGTGGGTGTTGCCATGGTACCATTGCTAGTAACTTCCTTTTTTTTTTTTTTTTTACTGGTTTTCACTAAAAACTGACCAATTTAGAGGAAAAAATACACAATAACCTGTTTTTGTGTGCGCACGTGTGCTTTTAGATGGCAAAAAAAATACAGTGTTGAAGGAGTGTTGAAAATGATTATGCTATGATTATAATGATATGATTATAAGCTCGCATGTGTACAGTAAGAAATACTGAGTGCACCTCTGTCTGAACAAGGACAGGAACTGTTCTCAGGCCTACCACCATGCAAAATAAAAAGTCTGTGAACCACAAAATTAGTAAAAATAACGGAAATGTTATGTGTTCCATACTTCCACTGCCAGTTCCAATGGTGGATTTCTCATTGCTGCTTGATAGTAGCACTGGAAAATGTTCTTATGTAGGTTTGGAATTACCAATTTGTCAGATATGTTTGTGTTACATTATATTTTTGTTTGTTCAAAAATAATAATATTTGAGCACTGAGACGCAATGTATCAAATATGATACAAACTGAAACTCATACATGGAAATTAGTACTTGAATTTTTATTTATTTATTTTTTCGTTGTTCAGAAGGACCAATAAAGGCTCCAGTTTCAAAGAACTGGAATTTTCTGTCAGTGATTTGATGGTTCAGACTTTACAGGGTTAACAGTGAAAAAAAATTGCTATCTTCAACAGTGAGTTACATGTCATAAATGCCATACATATTTCATATCATACCATTGTCTATGTTTGCAAACGTGCTTCCACTACATTTGGAGATAGCTTGAAAGGCAAAGGAGCAGAAGACAGGACTAGAGATCATTTTAACCATCAAGTTAAATAGACAAATACATGGAGAGAGAGAGAGAGAGAGAGGGAGATTTTATCACAGTTATATCTAATAAATAAAACTTAAATACAGTGATATTAATATATTATTATGTTATTGGCTCAGTTATTACATTTGCAAAGATTTTTTTTTTTTTTTTTTTAATCAGGCCAATAACGTAATAACCTACCGATAATGTAATAAGTTATTATGTTATTGGCCAAAAGTTATTACGTTGTCGATTCAGGGCTTTTATTATGTTATTGGCCAGTTGTTACATTATTGGTCTATTACATTTTAAAAATGGCAAATTTATTACATTATGGGTCATTATTATGTTATTGCCTTCTACATGGTGCATGAAAGCATTTGTGTCCTATCTTTAGCAATCTTGCTTTGAGAGTGGTTGTGCCTGCTATAACTATGACAGATGGATGTGAATATTAATAAAATGTGATCTGAATTCTATTTGCAAAAATAAGCTGCTGCAGTTTTAATTAAAAAATCTCCACCCCTACAGCAAAGATACTGAATTATCATGTATAAAAACACTTTATAACAAACATATAGCAACTGATTTATGTTAAGAAATTGTTAGATTCTGATGAAAAGTAACATTAGAATGTTTAGAATAAAGAGCTCTGAAGTTATGCTAAAGATACTATTGTATTGGATTGTAGAAATGCTCACAGTATCTATTCACACTGATGGGCCAGGGGATTTATGTGACCATTAGAGGGAGTAGTGAATCACTTTACTGGTGAGGTGAATTAACACCTCACCAACCTTTGAGCAAAACCTCAGAGAGGAAGGAGATGGGATGAGAACCATTAAATCAACTTTAAAAGTCAAAGAAAGTGCCAAAGCCACAAAAAATAGAAGCACTGTTGTTGTTTTCACCGGTGGACTCAGCTGTAAATTAAAAGAATAGTGTTTGATGCTGAAATCACAGCGATTTTTTCTACACTGAGGAGTTTGATCTATGGTTCCTACTGAACTGTGACAGTTCTGACCTTGTTTTGATTATTCCAAACAGATCTTTAGTGCAGCTATTGCCAATGAAATCTATACAGAAAACAGAGCTCAATGCATGTGTAGCTGTTAATCTGATATATTTCATTATGTCATATCTGCACATGTAAAAACAAATCGTAGAAAATGGAAGTGACATAGTCAAACGTGAACAGCAGAAAATAATGTGAAGTTTGAGACTACCATCACTACGTATGTACATACTCAGAGAGAAATCTGTTAATGGACTGAAACATCTAAACCAGTGTTCGTCAGTTATCAAGTTTCTGAAGTGCATGTAAACGTGTCAGATCGGATTCCAGTTATCAGATTTTTATGGCCATGTAAATGGGCTCAGTGACTCATCGTGAAGGATATACTACACAGTAGTTCTTGAGTCAGAAACATATTTAGCACTGTGTAGCTGACTTCCCTTATGAGATAATTTACTTAAATGAAGTTTTGCGTAAATAATTGCAGCAGATCGTCTCTGAATTTTAAATATAGCTTAAGCCTGCTTTCTTTTGTGACTTAATTACAAACACATAATGACTGCTGTTTATTATGCATCTATTTTGTCAATTAGCAACATTTAATTATTGTGTGCTAAGATTTTATAGAGCCAACCGGGTGATTGTAGATAGGGAAATTAATGAAAAAGCCTTGACGGGAAAGTGTTCTGGGTGCAATAGAAATGGAAATAAAGCTGAAGAGTGAGAAAACTTTGGCTGGTTTTTCTGGGCAAAGAGTGGACCCATTGTCCGTCCTTTCCCCTTGATGTGTGAGTTCTCATGTTTATTCATTTTGGCATTGTGACCAAGAGGTCAAAAGAGGGGTGTTTACAGAAATTCTCCATTCCCATAAAGCTATGCAGGGAAAAGATGGTATCGTAATAAAAGTTCAAGACCTTCGAGTTATCTTAATCTAAACGCTAATTTTGTAGAGTTTCCATAAAATTGTATAATCTACATTTTGCATTTCATTTCCGGTATGCCTTTGTTTGCATGCCTTAAGCAGTTTGTATAAGCACCTGCACAGCATTTACTGACCTTAAACATTCAATTTTAACAACTAGTGATGTGACCTTTGAGCTTGTAGTTCACAAGTGCAGATCTGAGGCAACACCCCAACAGTTAGGATACAGCACAACAGCCATTGGTTATTTCAAACAAACATCACCCTTGCTTTAGTAGCTATGTCAGCCTTTAACCAGACAGAAAAAGTAAGACACATTCTTCTGATTCTTTTTCTGGATGCTGTAGGGTCCAAATCCTCACACCTTGCCATATGCTTAGCTTCACATTCAATAAACACAGTAGACTGTGACACACACTCAGAGAACCGTCAACTTGTGCAACAGCTATGTGAATCATCTGTCACACCTATATGTCCAGTTAAATACTACATATGCCCAAAGACAAATGACATATCTACAATATCTACACTGACATCATGCACCCTCACGTAGCACCATCTTTCTTCAAATGTCATATGTGAAGTGCCTGCGTCCTAGGGACAATGAGGGGTATAGGGTTTCCTGGCAAGACTTAGCAGCACCCAAACTTAGATCTGACTCCCTAAGGATGTTGGTATGTGTGTGTGTTTCAGTGCGCATTCAACTGTTGATAGGAGGGAGATATACACCAAACAGTAAAATTAGCTTCTTGCCAACAGCCTTTGGCAGTATGTTCCAGTAATATCCTTCAAGTGTTACAAAGGTTAGAATAGCAGGACTACAAACACAGATAGTACATCTAATATTAAAAAAGTGTTTTAAGTTTCACACTTGATTAATATGTGAAGATTTCCACTGCTGGTAAATTCCAGTATTCCTCGCCAGAATTTCTTTTTATTTCATAAGACAGACTTTTAAATCGAGGTATGCAGGGTCTGTTATTACTAATGTAAGCAGATGGGATGGAGAAGGAGACATTAGAAAAAGACTGGCTTCACAGAGCTGTAATGTTCCCAAAAGGTGTGACCAAGATTTCAACCCTCAGATGATTTATATGATGATAATCAAAACCTTTAGGAGAATTATTCCATAGTCTGTTGCCTAAGTCTTGAGCCATCAAAAGGACAGACAAGTCCACCAAGCAAATACACATATATGCAATCTGACATTTTTTTTTTTAGCCATTAAAGCGATCATAGAGTATTTCCAGGTCACTCTCTTCCTTTTAAATACAGTCATTTACTTGATCTTCCAGTTACACTGATCTATCATTGTCACTCCCAAGCTGTCAAAGCACAACCATCAAGAGCCTGAACTTTGTGAAACTGAGGGACTCTAATAGCGGAAATGCAATGTATTCATTGATCATTATAGTTTCATCAGTGTTTGATTACTTGACAATAAGAAAGGCTGTGTATTAGTTACTTTAGATTGAACTGTTTATATCTACAGGGGAAGCTGATCCTCCCACAGCAGCTTAATGACAGCAATTTTCATTTATTAGTTGACAAAATATTAAGGATGGGCATTTTCATGACTTATTTTGGTTTGATATTAAGAGTTGCTAAGTCGTGATGTCATAGTTAGCATGAGTCTGCCTCCCAAAACAAAATAATACCAGCTAAGGTGTAAGTGAACCACAGGTATAACATTACATTTTTAAAAACACAAAGCATTTTTATTTAGATTCAAAACATGAGCCACTCAGGCAGAAACTGTGCAATTCTATGAAGTAAAAACAGACATTTCCTGTCAGCCCCACCTTAAAAATGAATCAGCTAATCCACTTTGACTAATCAACTAAAGCATTATTTGTGCACTTCCCTTCAAATGACTTACATTTCCGCAACATTATTTGTTAAATTAAAGTTTTGTTTTTTTTTCAGTTGTCACCGAAAAAAATCCTATTCTTATTCTATTTAGAGTGTATCTATAGTCACATATCACATATAATATCTAGTCATGTCTGCCTACAAAATACAAAAAAAGACAGCAAAAAAGGGAAAAAGATGTTGATATGAATATGTGTTTATGTTTGCATATTTATGTAAGTGAGAATTCTTAGAGCAAGCAGCAAGCAGGTGAAGAGGTAAACTGAGATAAACAAAACATATACATCAGTGACGAATTAAAACCAACAGAAAGTGTCTTATTAAGGTGTTGGACTACTATGTCTCTCCACAACAGCTTGAATGTACGTTTGGCACTGTTTCTACACGTCTGTGAACTCTGTTGGAGGTATGATCACCCTTCTATTCCCATATTTGGTGTTTGTTTGGTGTCTCAGTTATCTTTGCTTGGGCTGAGATCTGATGGTTGTGAAGGTCATAGTATGTGGATGACATCATTTACTTTATTTATTTTGTTCTTTTATTATATATAGCTACATATTGTATTTTATTTATTTATATGTATATATGAAAGTTGTTTGTTGTGCCTTTTTGTAACTGTATCTATGCTGCTCTCTTGGCCAGGTCAGTGTAAATAAAGGATGTGTATATTCATCTAACCGTTCCCTCAGCTCTCATTCTCAATGGATGAGGAAATTTTCATCCTTGTTTTTCTCATGTGTATGTTTATATCCTGTAGTAAAACACATAGACCTCAATCTATATTTCTACACAGCCTCAGACACACACCTTTAGGAGACAGGCTGTAGTATACCAAACATCAATACGTTTGCAGCACTCTAGGACATTAGTAAAAACATGCATATCACAGCTTAATAAACTGGTACTTCACTACCTGAGGCTTATTGAGCCTTCATCACATAATTGCAGTGTCACAGCCAAAGACACGTCCATGATGGGGAAAAACAAAGTGAGCCACACCAAAGCAAAACAGCCACATAGTGCAACAGACTGGAACAGATCATGGCACTGCAATGTTTTAGCATTGATCTGCGACTGCTGCCCCTTGATGTAAAGGAAAACAAGTCATTACCTAGTGAAGCACATTTAAGAGCACTATATTCCCACATGAATATCAAATGTAGAGACAAAATCTTAGGTTATGACTAATACACTGCAGCAATCCAAATCTTACTAAGTGTATTTTTCTCATTTCTAGTCAAAATATCTCATGACACTTAAAATAAGACATAATCACCTAGATTATTTTCACTTGTTCCATTTGCAGATTTTTTTTTTGCTTAATCAAGATTTTTTTTTTTTTTTTTTGCTTAATTCAAGAAAAAAAATCTGCCAACGGAACAAGTGAAAATTATCTTGGTAAGATTTCTTGAAAAAAGATTTTCAAGATCTATTGTCTAAAAATAAGTTCTTATATCTCACTGAAAAGTTACTCTTTAGGTGATTATGTCTTATTTTAAGCGTGATGAAATATTTTGACTAGAAATGAAAAAAAAAAAAAAAACTTGGTAAGATTTAGGTTTTTGCAGTGTAGTAATTAAAGTTAACATTTTCTTGTCCAGCAAAATTTTTTTAAAAACGATATCATACGTTATGTCCTTAAAGTTACCACACTGAAAGACAACTGCACAGATCAATACAATGTTTTATGGATGAACACATGATTAAACTTCAACCTTTTGCATAACAAACTCAACTTAGTAAGTGACAGACACCAAATTTTCAACCTATGCTTGAATTTATGCAGTAACCTGCTTCTTAGTGGAGATTTAATGACACACCTAAATGTGTAACTCATAACACATACAGATGAAGCTGCGCTATATCGTTTCGCTCATGTATTTAAAAACAATGGCCTACATAAGGTATAGTAGGCTATATATTTTTAATGGTTACACTGAAATGATTAAAATGTACACTATGCATATTTTATTGGACTCTTGCTCCTGGGACATTTTATCACAGTAACAGTTTTGCATTATTTTATCTGTGTTTTATTTTATTTTATAATTTTTCTTTAGCCCATTGCTTTTTTTTTTTTTTTTTTTTTTTTTTTTTTTTACAAAAAGGTGATATAGGCTGCAAGTATAAAGCATGGATTATTGCCACATTTCTATGCATTTACAGAATAAGCTAATTCACAAAACATGTCCTTACATTGGCTTTTAAAATACATTAAACTTTACAACATAAACATAGACTGTACAAAATACAAGCTCAATCGCAGCACCATACAGTACACATACAAACTAAATGACAGTAAATGTGCAATAGAACGCAAAACAGTGAGTTATTTAATATTAAACGTGTGTGACAGCAGGCAGACGCTGACGTAAACTGCAAAGAAATGATCACAATATATATTGCATCCATGTGCTTATGTTACAAGGATGGTTTCAGATGAATGTGTTGATAAAGGAGCAGAGGTAGTTAATTTTTAGCAATACAGGAGCATAAATCAATTTCGGTGCAGGACCTTATTGATTTCAGCAACATGCAGATGTAAATCGTTATTGACTATCTACACCATTTTCATGAAAAAATGAGAGTGTGACCAAAATAGAAATGGCCTCATTTACTGTGCAGACAAGACCACTCTCTATGAGATTTCTATAGCGATACCATGTTTGTTTTTTTCCATTGTGAAAGGCTAAAATGTGAGGAGACTCAGAATCCCAGAAAAGACAAATCAATCAGGAAATGATGGGCATCACTTTTAATGTCTTATGCACAAATGATCTGTTACAAGTCTGTGATTGACTCTGCTGGGGCATTAAAGGTTAATGTTCAGTTGTGTTCATATCAATGGGAGTTGAATTGAAAGACTCACATGCATCAATATTGTGCATGTGTGGTACCTCTAGTATAAGTAGAAGAAATGGAGACCAAAGCAGAGCAGAGGGGTGGGTAGATGTGGTATTAAGGCTGACTTATTGATTTTTCTCTTCCTTTTACTGTGTCTCCTCATCTTGATGAACTAACATCACTGCTCCCTTTTGTCTCCATCAAACACCTCTTCCCTATTGGGATATGAACAGAAACATGCAAAAAGCAGTAGAAAAGCTGGATTGTTCCACGAGATATGAATAAGAGACATTTTCTCCAAATTTTCTGAAATCCTGAGAACAATCTGATGAATCGTTCATCGTCCTCCTTGGCTTTGTGAGTGAGCGGGGGTAGGGGTCTGCACAGAGAGTACTAGGGTTTGATAAAGAGAGCGACAGTGGCTAAAAATAATCCTGTGAGTAGGCTATGTGTGTGTACGTATATATACTGGATTTATGTGTGTGTGTGTGTGTGTGTGTGTGTGTGTGTGTGTGTGTGAGTCCAATCAGTGCCAATCTACACTCCTCCTTTTTTAACTGAACACACACATCCAAATCACATACACAAACACAACCAAACACATCTGAATACCCTTATTAAAATCCCCCACCCTGGCAGAGGCATGCGAGCGCTGATCACACTGACTTTCCTTTCGTTGCTGCCCATGCCTCTCCTCCACAGGGCATTTCACTGTGCTCTCTGAAACTAGAAGAGACAAGCCCCCATGTTCTGACTGGGGGCTGTGGCTTCCAGCTCAGACAGAATTAACCAACTCTCACTCTCGCTTTTTTTCCTCTCCACCCCCGTCCTCTTCTCTCCATCAGTTTGGCTAAACTTAATGAAATTTACTCCACTCAGAGTTCAAATGAGAACATTTACCTGATACTGACTAATGTGACACAGTGACTGCTTTCCTATATGTGTCTCCTGATGACCAGACCTGGTTTCTCTGCCAGGAACTGCACTGATAAAACATTCTCCCTCATAGAGTCCAACATGCCATAGCAGGTGATGTGACATTCAGCCTCTGCCAACAAAGTACAGGAAAGTAAAACAAGCAGAAGATGACATGAGGGATAGTGATTGAGGAGAGAAGAAGAGGGGAATGAATCAGGTGAAATCAGGAGTAAGTGTCAGGGACTCTAAGAGAGATGTGATGTTGAGTCAGAGCACCACCATGTGGAGCGTGTGGACTGCCTGTGGGCTCTCCAGAGCTAAGCAAAGAAAGAGACATGTCATTGATTTTCCACACAGTCAACAAAATGATTTTGCCATGCAGGGTAAATACACAGCCTCCCATAGTAATTTCTCCAAAACACACACATGCACAGTCACACACACATAATCAAATCCCCACAGAGCTCTACCTGGCAACAGCACACAACAAGCAAAACCAAAAACCCTCAATGACTCGGTGTCTATTTATTCATGCGTACTCTCTGTAAAGAATCAAAAATACATATAATGAAAGCTGAGCTACAACTATAATAGCAAGAATCATGCTGCTCTTCAGCAGATCACAAGTAACAGAGCACTGGAAGGAATGTGTTTATGAGCTGCACAGATTAATCAGCATAAATTAAGTCAGCCACAAACCCGAGCCATGTTGAACTACATTTTTAGAGTCTCAACATCGAAATTTTTTTTTCAGCAATAATCCCTGTGTGGGTGGCTGCGCCGGCTAAAGTCACCTATCATGTAGATGCAGCTGTGACGTCCTCAGTTTGATGGAACTGGGACCTTTGTCACAGGGAATTTTGGTACAAGAATTTGGATTTAAAGAAGAAATACTCAGAGATATGATAACAGTAAGGAAAATGTAAACCTTATCTGTGATCACAGACTTTAGTTTTTCTGGAAAAAAAAAAAAAAAAAAAAAAATTGATTCAAATGGCAGTAATATGTTTGCTTGCTTTACTTATTTGCCATGTGCTGTGCTGCTGCTGCTTTAGCTCATGCAATAATATACTGTACTATTCATAACAACTTCCATCTAATTTGTTTTAATTGGTTTAATCAAATATCTTGGATTACTATATCTCAAAGTGAAGTCTGGTCATCGTTTTAAGTCAGGCACAGCACAGGAGTTGTTATACACTTGCCTGATGGGTGACAGAGAGGTGTGTGTTTCTGCGTTTGTGTGTTTTGTAATTGCAGTGCATAGGCCTCATTAGCATTTTAGCAGCAAGCCTGGCGGGGAGGCAGTCTCACAAGATTGGCTAATGACAGAGATGAGAAAATTTACAGAACGGGGTGAGGGTATGAGCTGCTTTCCTTCACAAACACAGGCTTATGCAATGTGTGTGATCTCCCTGTCACTATCCCTTGCCCTCCAACATGCATGAATTTGAACATAAAAAAGACATTTCAGGTAAATGCCACCCTAAGGCAATTAGTGCGAGCAGTACAAATTATCTCTGACTGAAGCCTACAATTTTATTCCCCAAGTACTTTTAATCATTTAATTATAAACATTTTGTCATGAGAAAAAATGCTTTACCTTCATGTGGAATGTGTTGGGATGAAAGTGTACTATGTTAAAACAGAAGAAAAAAAAAAAGAAAAGGGCGACAATAATGTTTTCTTCTACAAATAGTTTGGGTGGAAATGTGTTAATACATCATTAATGAGCTAACAAATCATATCAGAACATATAGCGCCTGTAACAAATCCATATATTGAGTGAGAATATGCAACAAAACAGTATTCGTACTTATTTCCATGTGTCTATTAAAAACAGATGGGTAAAGAAGATAAAAGGACAAAAACAACACTGGAAAAGATGGCTCAGGAGGAGATGGAAAAAAGGGGATACAGACAATGAGGATGGACAAAGCAAGTGGAGATAGTAGTTGAGAGGGCAATGAAAAACATTATCAAGGCTGCATCTACTGGCATTGAGTGAGGTGTCCTTGCTACAGCTTCAAAATGCTTTTAGAAGATAAATTAAATGGACTGAATTTCAGAACCGAAGCTGGAGAGATGAAGGAAGGAACTGCTGGATATAATTAGGGTGAGTCATAACTGTCTGCAGAATAGAGAGGATGAAACAAACACTTGTTCGTCTATATTGTATAACGTACAGGCACTGCTGGATGGGTGGAGCATCTATCTATCTATCTATCTATCTATCTATCTATCTATCTATCTATCTATCTATCTATCTATCTATCTATCTATCTATCTATCTATCTATCTATCTATCTATCT